>NC_142463.1:108440213-108743244 GCF_049115385.1 Moschus berezovskii | reverse complement strand
TTGTGAATTGTTCAGTTTTCCCTTTGTGAAGTTCTAGTTTTAGTCCATTTTGCGTGGAGAAGATACTTTATATGATTTCAGTCTTTTTAAATTTATTGAGATTTCTTTTGTACTTTAACATATGACCTGTCATGGAGAATATTCCATGTGCCCTTGAGAAGTTTGAGCGTTTTGTTGTTTTGGGGTGGAATATTCTTCATATGTCTGCTTGATCTAGTTGGTTTATAGTGTTGGTCAGGTCCTCTATTTCCATACTGATCTTTTGTTCTGGTTGTTCTATCAATTATTGAATCTGAGTTACTAAAATCTGTTAACTGTTGTTATAAAACTATTTCTTTCTTCATTTCTTCCTTCATTCCATCTGTCCATTTTTGCTTCATGTTTTGGGGTCCTCTGTTGTTAGGTATGTATATGTTTGCAATTGTTATATCTTGATGAATTAACCTTTTTGTTAATGTGTAATGACCTTTGTCTCTTATAACAATTTTTTAAAAATCTATTTTGTTTGATGTTAATGTAGACTGCTCCCCCAACCCTCTTTTGTAATTATTTTAAAAAATAATTTGGTAATTAAAATGGAATGCATTTTTCCATTCTTTCACTTTCAACCTATTTGTGTCTTTGAATCTAACATTAGTCTCTTATAGACAGCATATACTTGGATCATGTTTTTCTTTATCCATTCTGTTGGTCTCTGCCTTTTAATTGGAGAATTTATTTATGTTTAAAACAGTTACTGATAAGGAAAAGCTCCTGCTTTTGTTTTCTTTTTTTTCTACAGATGGGCATTATTTTATTTTTTTGTTTTCTGTATGACTTTTTTGATAATTTCTTCCATTACTGACTTCTTTTGTGTTTAATTGATTTTTGTAGGTTCATGTTTTTTTATAAAATGTGAGACATTTTCATCATTAGTTCTTCACATATCCTTTCTGCACCTTTCTTTCCCTATTTCTGGGACTTATTTTATATATATTGATTTACTTAATGGTGTCCCACTAGTCTCTTAAGGCTTGGTCATTTTTTTTCAATTTTTTTTCTTTTTGCTACTCTGAATAACTTCAATGGCCCTCTCTTTAAATTTGCAGATTCTTTCTTCTGCCAGCTCACATCTGCTATAAAGGTCTTCTACTGAAGTTTTCATTTCAGTTATTGTACTTGTAATTTCAGAATATCTGTTTGGTTCCTTTTTTATAATTTCTATCTCTTCACTGATATTCTCTATTTGGTGAAGTATACTTCTTCTGGCGTGATGTCTATTGTTTCTATTAGCTCTTTGATTTATAATCTTTTTCAGTATCTGTGCTTCTTTAGGGACTGCTGCTGCTAAGTCGCTTCAGTCGTGTCTGACTCTGTGCAATCCCATAGACGGAAGCCCACTGGGCTCCCCTGTCCCTGGGATTCTCCAGGCTAGAACACTGGAGTAGGTTGCCATTTCCTTCTCCAATGCCTGAAAGTGAAAACTGAAAGTGAAGTCGCTTAGTCGTGTCCGACTCTTAGCGACCCCATGGATTGCAGCCTACCAGGCTCTTCCATCCATGGGATTTTCCAGGCAAGAGTACTGGAGTGGGGTGCCATTGCCTTCTCCGTCTTTAGGGACAGTTTGTGTTAATTTCCTTTTTTTCCCCCCTATAAATAGGTCATATTTTCTTGTTTCTTTGAATGCCTTATTTTTTGTTGTTGCTGAAAACAACATTTTATTATAGTGGACCCTTGAGCAATGTAAGTTCTAATTGCACAATTCCACTTGTACGATGATTTTTTGCTGTGATTCATGGGGTCGCGGGGAGTCGGACACGACTGAGCGACTGAACTGAACTGAACTGAACAATACTGTATAATCTGTAGCTGGTTGAATCTGCAAATGTAATACCATGGTATGGAGGGCTAGAGTTATACACGATTTCAACTGCACAGAGGATTGGCACTCATAGACCCCACTTTGTTCAAAAGTCAACAATATAATATGGTAACTTTGGAAATCAGATTCTTGTCTTTCCTCAGGGCTGTTGTTATTGCTTGCTGTGGGTTGTAGTTGCTTGTATATTTAGTGAGTTTTCTAAATCATTTTTAAAAGATTGTGTTATTTGTGATTTGTGTTATTTGACTGTAAAATCTTGATTCCTTTAGCTTGTAGTCAGTTAGTGGTTTGACAAATAATTTCTTTAATGCCTTAAATCACCTTTTTCTTAATTCAGCATACATTTAGTTGCTGTAAACCTTTGAGTATTTTCCAAAGTTAATTCTGACTCTCTCTCTCTCTTTTTTTGGCATTTCTATGGAGGGACAGGTTCTTGGAGTTTCTTGCTTTGCCACTGTTGCAGACATCTCCTCCTTGATGATATTTTTTATTAGGATTTATGAACATGAAACTTTTTCCACTTATTTAGGACTTTGAATTTTTCTTTCAGCAATGTCTTATAGTTTTCATCATACAGGTCTTGAAGATATTTTGTTACATTTGTACTTATTTTATGTTTTAAGCCATATATATATATATTTAAATTTTCTCCTTTTAATTCATCATGCTATACAGTATACTAACGCATATATATGGAATTTAGAAAGATGCAAATGATAACCCTGTATACGAGACAGCAAAAGAGACACAGATGTATAGAACAGTCTTTGGGACTCTGTGGGAGAGGGTGAGGGTGGGATGATTTGGGAGAATGGCATTGAAACACGTATGTTGTCATATGTGAAACGAATCACTAGTTCAGGGTCAATGCATGTTATAGGATGCTCGGGGCTGGCATGCGGGGATGACCCAGAGGGAGGATAAAGGGAGGAGGGAGATGGGAGGGGGGTTCAGGAGGGGGAACGTATGTAAACCCGGGACGAATTCATGTCAGTGTATGGCAAAACCAACCAATATAATATTGTAAAATAATTTGCCTCCAATAAAAAATAAATTAAAAAAAATAATAATTCATCATGCTAGTATATATAAATACAGTGAGTTTTTAAAAATCATTTTTAAAACGAATTTATTTTTGGCTGTGCTGGGTCTTTGTTGTTGTGGGGGCTTTACTGTAGTTGCGGCAAGCGGGGGGCTACTTTTCATTGAATTCCACAGGCTTCTTATTGCAGTGGCTTCTTCTGTTGTGGAGCACTGAGCTTTAGTGGTTGTGGCACATGGGCTCAATAATTGCAGTTCCCGGGCTCTAGACCACAAGCTCAATAGTTCTGGCCAACGGGTTAGGTTGATCCCCTGGATCAGGGATTGAACTGGAGTCTCCTGCATTGGTGGGCGGATTCTTTATTGTTGAGCCACCAGGAAAGCCCATAAATACAGTGGATTTTGTTATGTTGAAAGTTACCTTGAAACTTGAAAACTTGCTCAGTTGATTTATTCTATTACTTCTTGTAGATGCCTTAGGAAGTGCTACATATATAATTAGGTTATATGTGAATAAAGAGTTAACTTTTCATTCTAATAAATGTGCCTTTTCTTTCTCTTGTCTGATTGCACTGACTTGACCTCTACTACAATATTGAATAGAAGTGTAAAGTGGATATATTTGCTTTATTTCTGACCTTAAAGTGGAAAATATTCACCCTTTCACCATTGAGTATGCTGTTGACTATAGATTTTGTGTAGATGCTCGTCCTTAGGTTGAACAAGTTCCTTTTTATTCCTAGTTTATTGAGAATTTTCATCATGAATTTGTGCTGCGTTTTGTCAGTGCTCTTCTACATCTATTGATAAAATGAATGTAGTTTTTCTTTTTCAGTCTTTTCAGTTCAGTTCAGTCGCTCAGTCGTGTCCGACTCTTTGCGACCCCATGAATCACAGCACGCCAGGCCTCCCTGTCTATCACCAACTCCCGGAGTTCACTCAAACTCATGTCCATCGAGTCGGTGATGCCATCCAGCCATCTCATTCTCTGTCATCACCGTCATCTCCCACCCCCAATCCCTCCCAGCATCAGACTCTTTTCCAAGTGAGTCAACTCGTTGCATGAGGTGGCCAAAGTATTGCAGTTTCAGCTTTAGTATCAGTCCTTCCAATGAACACCCAGGATTGATCTCCTCCAGAATGGACTGGTTGGATCTCCTTGCAGTACAAGGGACTCTCAAGAGTCTTCTCCAGCACCACAGTTCAAAAGCATCAATTCTTCGGCGATCGGCTTTCTTCACAGTCCAACTCTCACATCCATACATGACCACAGGAAAAACCATAGCCTTGACTAGACGGACCTTGGCTGGCAAAGTAATGTCTCTGCTTTTTAATATGCTATCTAGGTTGGTCATAACTTTCCTTCCAAGGAGTAAGCGTCTTTTAATTTCCTGGCTGCAGTCAGCATCTGCAGTGATTTTGGAGCCCAAAAAAATAAAGTCTGACACTGTTTCCACTGTTTCCCCATCTATTTCCCATGAAGTGATGGGACCAGATGCCATGATCTTTGTTTTCTGAATGTTGAGCTTCAAGCCAAACTTTTCACTCTCCTCTTTCACTTTCATCAAGAGGCTTTTTAGTTCCTCTTCACTTTCTGCCATAAGGGTGGTGTCATCTGCATATCTGAAGTTATTGATATTTCTCCTGGCAATCTTGGTTTCAGCTTGTGCTTCTTCCAGCCCAGCGTTCCTCATGATGTACTCTGCATATAAGTTAAATAAGCAGGGTGACAATATAGAACCTTGACATACTCCTTTTCCTATTTGGAACCAATCTGTTGTTCCATGACCAGTTCTAACTGTTGCTTCCTGACCTGCGTACAGGTTTCTCAAGAGGCAGGTCAGGTGGTCTGGTATTCCCATCTCTTTCAGAATGTTTAAATGTGATGAATGTTACATTGATTGATTTTCTAGTATTAAACAAATCTTGCATTCTCAGAATCAACCTCACGTGATTGTGATTTGTTATCTTCACACATTGCAGGATTTAATTTGCTAAAATTCTGTTAATGACTTTTCTATATATGTTTTTGAGGGCCTATAACTTTTTTTTCCTTCTTTGGTTTTAGTTGTAATGTCTTTGTCAGGTTTTGATGTGAGGATAATATTGGCTTTATAAAATGAGCTGGAAAGTATTCTTTTCTATTTTCTGGAAGAGTTCTGTAGAACTAGTGTTACTTCTTCCTCAAATATTTGGTAGAATTCACAATGAAACTATTTGAACTTGGAACTTTTTAAAATGGTAAGTCTTTTATTCTTATAGTGCTAAAATATACATAACATAAATTTTACCATTTTAACCATTTTTAGACATACAGTTCAGTGACATTAAGTGTATTGATGTTGTGTACCAATACCACCATCTATCTCCAGAACTTTATCATCTTTCCAGACTGATTCTCTCTTTCCCTTAAAAAATACCCACCCCTGTTCCTCCTATCTTCTATTCCCTGGTAATTACATTCTATTTCCTGTCTGTGTTAATTTGGTTAATCTAGTTATGTCATATAAATGGCATCATACAAGGAATTCCCTGGCAGTCTACTGGTTATTACTCTATGCCTTCACTGCTGAGCATGTGGGTTCAATCTCTGGTCAGGGAACTAAGATCCCACAAGCCTTGTGGCATGGCCAGAAAAAAAGTGGAATCATACATTTGTCGTTTTTGTTTTTTACTTATTTCACTTAGCATGTCTTTAGGGTTAATCCATGTTGTACCCTGACATAATTTCATTTCTTTTTAAGGCTGAATAATATTCTATTGAATGGATATACTGCATTTTGTTTGTTATTTATCTATTGATAAAAGGTGGGTTGTTTCCACCTTTTGTCTATTGTAAATAATGCTGCTGTGAACATGGATATACAAATACTTTGTCAAATCTTTACTTTCAGTTCTTTTATGTATATGCCCAAAATTCGAATTGCTGGATTATATGGCAATTCTATGTTTAACTTTTTGAGAAATTGTCATACTGTTTTCCACAGTGACTGTCATTTTACATTCCAGCAGCAATGCACAAGGATTCTGATTTCTCCACATCCTGACCAACACTTATTATTTTCTATTTTTGATGATTGCCATTCTAATGGGTTTGAAGTGCTATCTCACTGTGATTTTAATTTCCTTTTCTCTAACAATTGGTATATGAGAGGTTTTAAAACTATGAATTCAAATTTTAAAATGTATATACAGCTATTCAGGTTATTTATTTCTTCTTTTATTTATTTTTGGCTGTTCTGGGTTTTCCTGGCTGCACATGGACTTTCTCTAGTTGTAGAGAGTGGGGGATACTCTTCTTTGTGGTATGCAGATTTCTCACTGTGGTGGCTTCTCTTATTATAGAGCACAGGCTCTAACTGCACAGGCTTCTGTAGTTGTAGTGCATGGGCTGAGCAGGTGTGACTTGAGGGTATAGAGTGCTGGCTCAGTAGTTATGACACACAGGCTTAGTTGCCACATAGCATGCAGGATCTTCCCAGAGCAGGGATTGAACTCATGTCCCCTGCATTGGCAGGTGTATTCTCAACCACTGTACCATCAGGGAAGCCCCTATTTATTTCTTCTTGAGTGAAACTTGGTAATTTGTATGTGAAGGAATTTCTGTTTAGTCTAAATTGTTGAATTTATCACATAAAGTTGTTGACAACATTGCCTTATTAATTTGTATCTGTAGTATCTGTAGTGATGTTGTCTCTTTCATTCCAGATATTGGTGTGTGTGTGTATGTGTGCACTGAGTTGCTTCAGTTGTGTCTAACTCTTCATGACTCTATGAACTGTAGCCCGCCAGGTTTCTCTGTCCGTGGGATTCTCCAGGCAAGAGTATTGGAGTGGGTTGTCATTTCCTCTTCCATGGGATCTTCCCAAGCCAAGGATTGAACCAGTGTCTCATATCTCCTGCATTGACAGGTTCTTTACCACTAGTGCCACCTGGGAAGCCCCCCAGATATTGGTTATTTGTGTTTCTGTTGTTCCAATTCTTTACCTATATTTTCTTTTATTGATTCATGCTTTTTTCTTTGTTATTCTATTTCTTCTCCTTACTTTGGATCAAATTTGCTCTTCTTTTTTAAGTTCCTTATTATTGAAGAATCTATGGTGGATCACTGGTTTTACATCTCTTTCCTAATATAAGCATGTCTACTACACTCTATTTGTCATTGAAACCATTCTTAATACAATGAAGAAGGAACTACACAAGGGTATGAATACCACAGGGTGGGATCCATGGAGGCCATCTTGGAGTCTGGGTTCTCCAAGTTGATCCTAACTTCTCTATTATTAGGTTTAAAGTCATTACTGACCCTATTTCTTGTGATAAAAGGTGAGCATTGATAGTCTATGGTGTGCAATAGCAAAACAGCTACTTAGAAGTATTACCTGTAGACACTACAGTTAAATACATATAGAAGACAAGCCTTTTGGTAACCAGGTAGTTGCTGCCATAAAACATGTTAGTGAAAGTCTGGGATATAATAGGGTTTATTGATTGTTGTTTCTAAGTATGCTGGATAATGTTGGGAAAGAAAATGGTTAGATCAGGACTTTGAATTCTCAAGTCAAGAGCCACCTAAGGAATCTATTAGGTTGATGAAAAGGTAATTTCGGTTTTACACCGTGAATTTTAAATCATTATAACTAGGCTTAAACACATATTTATTAATCAAAATAGGAACCATTTTAATCAACATATTTTTGCCAACAACAAATAAGTTTGTTTATTCATAAATAGCATAAAGTAGCATAAAAAAAGCAAGTAGGATAAAAATCCATGCTTTGGGATTTGATGAACTCTTGGAAAGCATGTTCTGCCTTTTACTGGTTGTGGGAATGTTTTCCATGCAAAAAGTTGTCGAATGGGGAATACATGTACACCCATGATTCATGTGATTCATGTCAATGTATGGCAAAAACCACTACAATATTGTAAAGTAACTAGCCTCCAATTAAAATAAATTTTTTTTAAAGTTGTTGAGATGCTTGAAGAAGTAGTAGTCAGTTGGCGAGAGTCTGGAGAATATGGTAGATGAGGCGAAACTTCGTAGTCCAGTTCATTCAACTTTTGAAGTGTTGTGTAACATGCAGTCAGGAGTTGTGATGGAGAAGTACTGGGCTCATTCCGTTGACCAATGTCGGCTGCAGGCATTGTAATTTTTGGTGCATCTCATCAGTCAGCTGAGCATGCTTCTCAGATGTAATGGTTTTGCTGGGATTCAGAAGGCTATAGTGGATTAGATGGGCAGCAGACCACCAAACAATGACCATGACCTTTTTTTTGGTGCAAATTTGGCTTTGGAGCTTCTTCTCAGTCCAACCACTGAGCTGGTCTTTACCAGTTTTATAAAATCCACTTTTCATCACACGTCACAATCTGATCAAGAAATGGTTCATTGTTGTTGTGTAGAACAAGAGAAGATGAATGCAAAATAGATAGCCAATGGGAATTTGCTGTGTGACTCAGCGAACTCAAACCAGGACTCTGTAACAACCTAGAGGGGTGGGATGGGGAGGGAGGTTCAAGAGGAAGGAGACATAGTTATCCCTATGGCTGATTCATGTTGATATGTGGCAGAAACCAACACAGTATTATAGAGCAATTACCCTACAATTAAAAATAAATAAATAAATTTATTTAAATACAAATAAATTTAACTGTAAAAAGAAAAAAAAGAGAAGACAACACTTCAGAATGACGATTTTTTTGATTTTTGGTCAGCTCATGAGGCACCCATTTATTTTTACCTTCCCAATTTGCTTCAAATGCAGAATGACCATGGAATAGTCAACGTTGAGTTCTTGGGCAACTTCTGTAGTTGTAGGAGGATCAGCCTCGATGATGACTCAATTTGTTGTTGTCAACTTCAGATGGCTAGCCACTGTGCTCCTCATATTCAAGGCTTTCATCTCCTTTGCAAAACTCCTTGAAACACCACTGTACCATACATTCATTAGCAGTTCCTGGGCCAAATGTGTTGTTGATGTTGCAAGTTGTCTCTGCTGCTATGACCCATTTTGAATGGAAATTAAAAAATTGCTCGAGTTTGCTAACATCATTTCTGTATTCTAAAATAAATATAAAATAAATATTATTTATAAGTAATAAGCCATTAACAAAAAAATAAAATAAGCAAGAAATGCATGTTAAAATGATACCATATTTATTTAAGAATGTATCCCAAAGCTGTGTGCTAATTTGCTTCAGTCGTGTCTGACTCTTTGTGACCCTATGGCCCATAGCCCACCAGGCTCCTCTGACCATTGGATTCTCCAGGCAAGAATACTGGAGTGGGTTGTCGTGCCCTCCTCCAGGGGATCTTCCCGACCCAAGGATCAAATCAGTATCTCCTGCATTGTAGGCCAATCCCCCTATCCAGACATACTGTATTCTTTTTCCTCCTAGTAAACTTTTTACTATGCCCCAACCAGTAACACTGAAGAAGCCGAAGTTGAACAGTTCTATGAAGACTACAAGACCTTTTAGAACTAACACCCAAAAAAGATGTCCTTTTCATTATAGGGGACTGGAATGCAAAAGTAGGAAGTCAAGAAACACCTGGAGTAACAGGCAAATTTGGCCTTGGAGCATGGAATGAAGCAGGGCAAAGGCTAATAGAGTTTTGTCAAGAGAACGCACTGGTCATAGCAAACACCCTCTTCCAACAACACAAGAGAAGACTCTACACATGGACAGCACCAATGGTCAACACCGAAATCAGATTAATTATATTCTTTGCAGCCAAAGATGGAGAAGCTCTATACAGTTAGCAAAAACAAGACCAGGAGCTGACTGTGGCTCAGATCATGAGCCAAATTCAGACTTAAATTGAAGAAAGTAGGGAAAACCACTAGACCATTCAGATATGACCTCAATCAAATCCCTTATGATTATACAGTGGAAGTGAGAAATAGATTTAAGGGACTAGATCTGATAGATAGAGTGCCTGATGAACTCTGGACGGAGGTTCGTGACATTGTACAGGAGACAGGGACCAAGACCATCCCCATGGAAAAGAAATGCAAAAAAGCAAAATGGCTGTCTGAGGAGGCCTTACAAATAGCTGTGAAAAGAAGGGAAGTGAAAAGCAAAGGAGAAAAGGAAAGATATAAGCATCTGAATGCAGAGTTCCAAAGAATAGCAAGGAGAGATAAGAAAGCCTTCCTCAGCGATCAATGCAAAGAAATAGAGGAAAACAACAGACTAGGAAAAACAAGAGATCTCTTCAAGAAAATTAGAGATTCCAAGGGAACATTTCATGCAAAGATGGGCTCGATAAAGGACAGAAATGGTATGGACCTAACAGAAGCAGAAGATATTAAGAAGAGGTGGCAAGAATACACAGAAGAACTGTACAAAAAAGATCTTCACAACCAAGATAGTCACGATAACGTGATCACTGACCTAGAGCCAGACATCTTGGAATGTGAAGTCAAGTGGGCCTTAGAAAGCATCACTACGAACAAAGCTAGTGGAGGTGATGGAATTCCCATTGAGCTATTTCAAATCTTGAAAGATGATGCTGTGAAAGTGCTGCACTCAATATGCCAGCAAATTTGGAAAACTCAGCAGTGGCCACAGGACTGGAAAAGGTCAGTCTTCATTCCAATCCCAAAGAAAGGCAATGCCAAAGAATGCTCAAACTACTGCACAATTGCACTCATCTCACACGCTAGTAAAGTCATGCTCAAAATTCTCCAAGCCAGGCTTCATCAATATGTGAGCCGTGAACTTCCAGATGTTCAAGCAGGTTTTAGAAAAGGCAGAGGCACCAGAGATCAAATTGCCAACATTTTCTGGATCATGGAGAAAGCAAGAGAGTTCCAGAAAAATATCTATTTCTACTTCATTGACTATGCCAAAGCCTTTGACTGTGTGGATCACAGTAAACTGTGAAACATTCTGAAAGAGATGGGAATACCAGACCACCTGCCTCGTGAGAAACCTGTATGCAGGTCAGGAAGCAACAGTCAGAACTGTACATGGAACAACAGACTGGTTCCAAATAGGAAAAGGAGTACGTCAAGGCTGTATATTGTCACCTTGCTTATTTAACTTCTATGCAGAGTACATCGTGAGGAACGCTGGGCTGGAAGAAGCACAAGCTGGAATCAAGATTGCTGGAAGAAATACCAATAACCTCAGATATACAGATGACACTACCCTTATGGCAGAAAGTGAAAGGAACTAAAAAGCCTCTTGATGAAAGTGAAAGAGGAGATTGAAGAGGTTGGTTTGAAGCTCAACATTCAGAAAACAAAGATCATGGCATCTGGTCCCATCACTGCATGGGAAATAGATGGAAAAACAGTGGAGACAGTGTCAGACTTTATTTTTTTGGGCTCCAAAATCACTGCAGATGCTGACTGCAGCCAGGAAATTAAAAGACGCTTACTCCTTGGAAGGAAAGTTATGACCAACCTTGATAGTATATTGAAAAGTAGAGACATTACTTTGCCAACCAAGGTCCGTCTAGTCAAGGCAATGGTTTTTCCCGTGGTCATGTATGGATGTGAGAGTTGGACTGTGAAGAAAGCTGATCGCCAAAGAATTGATGCTTTCGAACTGTGGTGCTGGAGAAGACTCTTGAGAGTCCCTTGTACTGCAAGGAGATCCAACCAGTCCATTCTAAAGGAGATCAATCCTGGGTGTTCATTGGAAGGACTGATGCTAAAGCTGAAACTACAATACTTTGGCCACCTCATGCAACGAGTTGACTCACTGGAAAAGAGTCTGATGCTGGGAGGGATTGGGGGTGGGAGGAGACGGGGACGACAGAGAATGAGATGGCTGGATGGCATCACCGACTCGATGGACATGAGTTTGAGTGAACTCCGGGAGTTGGTGATGGACAGGGAGGCCTGGCGTGCTGTGATTCATGGGGTCGCGGAGAGTTGGACACGACTGAGCGACTGAACTGAACTGAAATGAAACTTTTTACTTGTCTTATTTCACTACTTTCCATCTTTGCTGGAATTCTTTTCTGCAAAACCAAAGAGTCAGGGCCTTGTCACTGACACTGGTCTAGTGGTTAGGCTATGATGCTCTCACCACCGAGACCTTACCTCAGTCTCCCAGGTACAGAAGCCTTGCTTCAAGCCACTGCAGACCAAGGCCACCTGAGATCATATTTGGTGCCGCAACCTGTATGTTGGGAAATCAAGGGAAGGATTTCCTGGATGTTATTCCTAAACTGCATCCCCTCCAGTGCCAACCTACTGCTGTCTGTATCAGACAAAATGGTCAGACAAGGGACTTCCTCAGTGGTCTAAGTGGTTTAAGAATTTGACTTGCAGTGTAGGGGACACAAGTTCCATCCCTGATCAGGGAATTAAAATCATATATGCCCCAAGGCAACTGAGCCCACACACTGCTCCCTTCTACTGAGCCTGCACACCACAACAGAGCATACTGCGTGACGCAACAAAATCCTGCATGTGTAACTAAGACCTGATGCCACCAAATAAATATTTTTAAAAATTCTATGACATTTAAACATTTTATTACCTTTTTTCTTATTTTGTCTAGCTCTCTTTGAATTACACCCTGTACTTAGCTGTGTCCCTCTTTATCCGAGTTTATTGTCTTATCTCTGCTTTTATCTCTTATTTCCTATCTGTATTTTCTTATGTGCCAAAGCAGACACTGTTGAAAACTTCTCTTTGCTGCGGTCAGTATTTTTGAAGAGCACGTCACTCTTTTTTTTTTAATTTTTAATTTTTTATTGGAGGCTAATTATTTTACAATATTATATTGGTTGGTTTTGCCATACATTGACATGAATCCACCCCAGGTGTACATGAGTTCCCCCTCCCGAACCCCCCTCCCACCTCCCTTCTCCCCTTAGCCTCCCTCTGGGTCATCCCCACATACCAGCCCCGAGCATCCTGTAACATGCATCGACCCTGAACTGGCGATTCGTTTCACATATGATAATATACATGTTTCAATACCATTCTTCCAAACCATCCCACCCTCACCCTCTCCCACAGAGTCCCAAAGACTGTTCTATACATCTGTGTCTCTTTTGCTGTCTCGTATACAGGGTTATGAGCATGTCACTCTTAAAAGAGCATAGTACCTTTTTAAATACCATGTTCTTTTCCCTATATGTTATAAAATGTCTTCCTTGGACCAACCCTTTTTGTACTGATATTTTCTTGTTTCCCTCAGTGATCACCTAAATACCATCAGAGTGATAGTCTCAATCTTTCTCTCTTTTCAGCTCAAGACAACACAATTTATTATTGAACTATTATTATTATTAAATAATATCTTATACTTGTGAAGGTCAAAAGTCCAAAATCAGTCTCAGTAGCCTAAAATGGAATGATGCTCTTTTAAATGGAAAGACTGATTTTCAGTTTATGATCAAGCTAGACACCTTAAGGAAATGAAGAGAAAATCAGAGCCATTGGGGTTCCCTGGTGGTCCAGTGGTTAAGAATCTGCCTGCAAATGGAGGGGACTAGGGTTTGATCCCTGGTCTGGGAAGATCCCACGTGCCATGGGCCAGCTAAGCCCATGTGCCACAACTATTTAACCTATGCTCTTGAGCTGACATACCACAACTACTGGGCCCCTGTGCTGAAATTACTGAAGCCTACACCTAGAGCCTATGCTCCACAACAAGAGAAGCCATGAAAGAAGCCCATGTACCACAACCAGATAGTAGGCCCTGCTCACCCCAAATAGAGAAAGCCCGCATGCAGCAACAAAGACCCAGTGCAGCCAAAAATAATTAAAATTAAGAAAGAAAGAAAATCAGAGCCATTACTGCAAATATGATATAGTTTATAAATACTTCAGAGCCCCTTTGAAAAATAATTTGCCTTCAAAGAGAAAAATGCCAATATAGTTGAGTGTGAGGACTCTATTTTACCTGTATGAATACCCCCCAAACCCTGCTCTTGTTTTTAAGCAGGAGGAAATGTCTTACCTCAGCATCTATGACTGTTCTCTTTATTTTCTTCTGAATAGCTTATAATATTCATTTGCCTTTACAATTTATATATTTAAATGATGGATGGCCAAGGATCTTTGAAGCTATGACTTCCCTCTCTATGTTAATATAACTCTTCTTTCAAGAAATTTTAACTACTTTCCATGACTGTAATACTTATTTTAGGTCTATCAAAATTTCTTTCATTATTATTGAACTATAGTAGCTGTGCTTCTCTAATGAACAAGAACATTTATTTATTTTACTGATAGAAATTGGTTGAGTAGTCTATTAACATACTATTTTGCTGAAGCTTTAGATGTGAATGTGGACCGTAATAACAGTCCTTATAAAATCTTATTTTGCTCCTTTTTTTCTGTTTTTATAGAATAAAAATATTCAGCCTATAAAATTTCCAATTAAACATCAGCAAGAAGTGAAGATTTATTTTCCTATCAAGCTTACACCTAACTTTCTGGCGTTTCCTCATCATCCCATGGGAATGTTGTATCGTTATAAAGTACAGGTATGATATACTAGAATGAGAATTCACAAATAAGTCAGTTTCTCTGATAGCTTAATTAATTGAAATTTCATTTCAGTTCAGTCGCTCAGTCATGTCTGACTCTTTGCAACCCCATGAATTGCAGCATGCCAGGCCTCCCTGTCCATCACCAACTCCCGGAGTCCACCCAGACTCATGTCCATCGAGTCAGTGATGCCATCCAACCATCTCATCCTCTGTTGTCCCCTTCTCCTCCTGCCCTCAATCCCAAATTTAGTTAATGTTAAATTTTATTTCCCCCTAATCCTAGTCTATAACTTAGTTTTGGGTGACAAGCAAATCATGAATACTCTTGAATACTGTCATCCTAACAAGACTTGGTGTGCTTTCTGTCTCTCTCCCATATATCCTTTCCTTGTGAATTTCATAGTTTTATCAGGCTCTCTTGTGCTCTTTCTTTTTTACATTTTGTGATACTGCCATTACATAATCTCCCTTTAGTATTTCTGTTGCTCACATAATCTCTGTTTAGTATTTCCCTCTCCCATTTAGCAACTTTTGTATGGCATCACAGTTTTCTTAATGTTCCAGAAATAAATTATTGTGTAGTTTTATTATTTCCTAAACTTTATTTCACCAGATTTTACATCTTCACTTAAATTCCATTTTCCCCCTTATACTAATTAAATATAAGGCTGTATTTTTTTCACAGGTAGAGGGTGGCAGTGGCAACTTTACCTGGACCTCTTCTAATGAAACAGTGGCCATGGTAACCACTAAAGGAGTGGTGACAGCAGGTCAGGTGAGGGGAAACAGCACTGTTTTGGCCCGAGATGTACAAAGTCCCTTTCGATATGGGGAAATTAAGGTAAGCAACTTTCCAAACAATCTTCATATCTCCTCTGAGACATTGTTGTCTAAATTTAATTATAGTAACACATTAAAAATTTTTTCTTTTTCAAGTTGAGTAGTTTAAAATGGTCCTCAGGATTTCCTTGGTTGTCCAGTGGTTAAGACTTTGAACTCCCACTGCAGGCGACACAGGTTTGATCTCTGGTTAAGGAACTAAGATCTTGCATGCTGCAGTGGTGCAGCCAAAAACAAATAAATAAAATAATGCTCAAATTCAGTCTTATAGTACATATTTCTTAAATATTCCTGGACCTGGGTTGAGTCCTACTTTATTTAATGTCTGTAGTTGTTTCTTCATCTTTAAAATGGGGATAATTACAGTATCTGCCTCAAGGGGTTATTGTCAGAATTAAATGAGATGGTGTTTACACCTGTGCTGGGAATATATTCACTACTTAATGTTATCTATTTTGTTACTGTATTTTGTTATTATTATCATGTATTATCATGTATATGAACTTTATAGATACTTTATTTCTAGTCTCATTTTTTTGTTGTCTAGTTTCTATGAGATTGAACTACTTTTTACTATGTTAAGTATGTCTTCTCCCACTTTTAATAGACATTATGTTATCTTTCCCTGCAGGACTACTTAGCATGTGTGTTATCATTCAGTGAATATTTATTAAATACTAAGGAGGTACTTAACACCATACTAGGTATTATAGGACATTCAAAGAAATAACATGTCATCCCTACTTTAAAGAATCTGAAGTCTAGATAGGAAGATATATTAATGTGAAAAGTTAAATAACATTTTTAGGAAGTGATATTTGAGGTATTTTAAAGCAGTATATGATTTAAAGCTACTTAAATTATAGAGCAAAAGTGCTATTAGTTAATAGAAGTAAATCCTGTGGATACGACTAGTCGAGGCTATCATGAAGAGGTGGGAACTTGAATAAGACTTTGAAGGATGGCGCCAAACTAAGGCCTAAGGGTCAGACTCAACTTGCTGCCTTTCTAGTAAATAAAGTTTTATCAGAACACAGTCATTCAT
This sequence comes from Moschus berezovskii, assembly GCF_049115385.1. NCBI lineage: Eukaryota > Metazoa > Chordata > Mammalia > Artiodactyla > Moschidae > Moschus > Moschus berezovskii. The sequence continues at coordinate 108,726,987 of NC_142463.1, read as the reverse complement.
TATGTGTTCTCTAGTGAGTTGGATGGATGGCATAACCAACTCGATGGACGTGAGTTTGAGTGTACTCCGGGAGTTGGTGATGGACAGGGAGGCCTGGCGTGCTGTGATTCATGGGGTCGCGAAGAGTCGGACACGACTGAGCGACTGAACTGAACTGAACTGATAGCCGCTTTCAGGCAACAAGTACAGATTTGGATAGTTTATAAGACCGTGTGATCCCCAAAGCCAAAAATATTTGCTCTCTGGCCCTTTAGAGAGCACTGCTGACCTCTGCTGTCAACAGTGGGAAACCAAGGACTTCTCTGATGGTTCAGTGGCTAAGACTCCATGCTCTCAAAGCAAGGGGCCAGGTTCTATCCCTGTTCAGGGAACTAGATCCTTTAAGTTGCATCTAAGGATTCCACATGCTGCAACTAACGATGCATATAAACAGTGACCGAAAAGACTCTATTCTTTTTCAGAAGAGAAAACAAATATTTTAGAAATATTTATTTCTAAAAATAATTGTAGAAAACAACATTATTCTGTTTTCTAAACTCTTGTAATGCTTATCATTTTCTACTAATAGTTTAATTTATTTATATGTTCACTCACCTTTAAAAAGTCCATTCAGGCTGCTATAACAAAATACCATAGATTGGGTGGCTTATAAACAACAGAAATTGATTTTTCAATGGTTTGAGGCTGGAAAGTCCAGAATCAAGGCACCAATAGATTCAGTGTCTGGTGAGGAAAAGCATTCTGCTTCATATGAGACTGTATTTTTTGCCTTAACCGCATATGGCAGAAGAGACTAGGGAGCCCCAGGGGCTCCTTGTTTAAGGGCATTAATTCCATTTGTGGGAACTCCACTCTCAGGACCTAACTACCTCCCAAAGGCCCCATCTCCTAATACCATCACTTTGGGGGTTAGAGTTTCTACATATGAATTTAGAGGGAGATCTTCAATCTATAGCAAAAAAAGAAAAAAAAAGATTTTTTTAAGATATCAAGAAAGAGTGTTCTATATCAGAGGTCAGCAAACTTTTTATACAAAAAAGATCAGATAGTAAATGTGTTAGTATTTATAGGCCACATACAGTCTCTATCTCATAGTCGTTTGTCATTGTTGCTTTTTATTTTACAACCCTTTAAAAGACCATTCTTAGTTTACAAAAGTCAAATTGTGCAGTGCTCATATTTTGCCAGACTCCCACTGAGAGGTATTACATGCCTTAGAGAAGTTGATTGATTAAGGAATGAAGTGAGTGACAGGTTTAGCACCTAACACACACACACAAACACCCACATATGCATATAAATGGTACATCATTCCTGTTTTTATATGCAAAACATATGTGTATATATATATATGTTATGTATATATATATTTAAATATTTAAGGAATGCTTTTGTCTAAGATTTTCCTAATGTAACTTTCTTGAAAGATTAATTTTTTTCCCTCCAGATACATGTTCTGAGACTGAACAAGATGGAACTGTTACCATTTCATGCTGATGTCGAGATTGGCCAGATTATAGAAATCCCCATTGCAATGTATCATGTAAATAAGGAAACCAAAGAGGCCATCACATTCACAGACTGCTCTCATTTATCCTTGGATTTGAACATGGATAAGCAAGGAGTCTTTACTCTTCTCAAAGAAGGTAAGAGTAGGCTTTTTATTTTTTCCTTTCTTTGTCTTTGAATTAAAGGACCAATCAACAATTCAGAAGCTACGAATTATAGTCTAAATTCACATATTGGGGATTCCATAGTGGTCTAGTGATTAGGACTCAGTGCAGCCAAAAAATTTAAAAGTTAAATTCACATATTACTTTTCTTTATAATACTTTTATTTATTCTGTCAACTGCCTTAGGTATTATAATGTGATGTTAGAAACAAAGGTACAGAAATAGAATAAAATGTCCAGAGTTCATTGTGGCCAGACAATATCAGTTTTTAGTCATATCAAGGCCTTCTCTTTCCAGCTTCAAGCTCTTTTCTTCTTTCTTTCTTTAATTATGTACTATACCTCTTCCTAAGAGGAATTTAGTGCCTTTTAATATATATATATATATTAAATTTATTCTAAAAAAAGAAATATCTTTTTAATAAGAAAAGAATATGAATAATCTATTCATAAAGATCAGTATCATTTATTGTTATAGAACTTCATACTTGATCCTGATCACCATCGTTTTTTCAGTAATAATGACAGTAGTAGCATCTAACATTTATTTGGCATTTACTATTTGCCAGGCTCTATTATGAATACTTTTCACATATTAACTCATTTAATTCTCACAATACATCGTGTCTGACTCTTGTGACCCCATAGACTGCCAGGCTTCTCTGTCCATGGGATTCTCCAGGTAAGAATACTGGAGTGGGTTGCCATTTCCTTCTCCAGGGGATCTTCTTGACCCAGAAATTGAAGCCAGGTCTCCTGCATTGCAGGCAGATTCTTTACCAACTGAGCTACAAGGGTACGAGGGAAGCCCTATACATCCATAATGTTGATATCAACTTGGACTTCTCTTTTACCCTTGCTAATTATGCTGTATAATATCTCTCAGCTCACCTCAGTTCTTAGGCTCCCCATTTTTAGGCCTTCATTATCTCTCACTGAGACTGTAACAATATCCTCCTAATTCTTCTTGCCTTTGATAATCATGGCTACAAGATAGATCTTCATGAAACTCAATTTAAATATTAATTTTCCTGCTCAAAAATTTTAAGAAGCTTTTCATTGCCACTGGACAACAGCCAAAATCCTTTTAGGCCCTCTACAATATAACCCAGCCTACTTTTTGGAACTTCATTTGGAACTTTATATGAAGCTTTGGCCTCATATAAAGCTCTGGCTAAACTAATTACAGTTAAAATTTTCCGTGTATTTCTTTCATATATGCATTTGTATCTCATTTTTATTTCTATCTTTGTTCATTTATTTGTCAGCTTAAGGTACCCTCTTCTACATATCTAAGGGGGCTTCCCAGGTGGCTCAGTGGTAAAGAATCCACCTGCCAATGCAGGAGACACAGGAGACATGAGTTCAGTCCCTGGGTTGGGAAGATCCTCTGGAGGAGGAAATAACAACCCACTCCAGTATTCTTGCCTGGAGAATCCTATGGAAAGAGAAGCCAGGGTTGCAAAGAGTCAGACATGACTGAGAGACTGAGCGTGCATGCACATATATAAACTTTTCTTGATCTTTCCAGCTAAAAATAATTATTCTGTTTTCTAAACTTTTGTAATGCTTATCATTTTCTACTAATAGTTTAATTTACTTAAATGTTCACTCCCCTTTTAAACTATATGTGCCTTGAAGTCAGGATTCTTGTTTATATTTATATCCTTACCTTACATAGAATTGTGTTTTACATGATATATATCTGTTAATAGAAAGAACATATTTTTGTATATCAACTTAATATAAATAATTGGTGTATAATAGTATATGAGATTAAGAATTTTTTGATATATTAAAACTCTTATATTTCTATAGACTGATTTCCTTGAAGATTGATTGCTTATTACCCTACTGAAGTCATTTTTTGATTTGCAGGTATTCAAAGACCAGGACCAACACACTGTTCTAGTACACATATAGCAGCCAAATCTCTTGGCCATACTTTGGTAACCATTAGTGTGACTGATTATGAAGAGTACTTGGAAAGCAGTGCCACATTTGCTGCTTATGAACCCCTAAAGGTGAGATAGTTCATTCTAAGGAATTGGCATATCTTTTCATGGACCCTACTATGTCCACTTGGGGACTTCCTAGCTATCTGTGATCTCTATTAAAGATCAGTGATATTTGTGTTCTTCCTTACTTAACACTCTCTTGTTTCTAGATCTACAGCACCCTCATCAAATTTCAGTATCACAAAGGTTATGCTCTTATGTTTCTGCCACAGAAATATATATAAGTTGTATTAGCAAATTTTAGATATTCCCCTTTCTTTCCTCTTTTTTTACTGAGGTATAAAACAATTATAGTAAAGTATAGTAATCTTAAGGTACTATTTGAATTTTCACATATGTATGTATCTTTGTAACACTACCCTGCATAAGATATAGAATATTAGTATACTCTATTTTTTGAACTTTGATGTGGGAGAAGACTCTTCAGAGTCCTTTGGGCTGCAAGGAGATCAAACCAGTCAATCCTAAAGAAAATCAGTCCTGAATATTCAATGAAAGGACTGATACTAAAGCTGAAACTCCAATACTTTGGCTGCCTGATGTGAAGAACTGACTCACTGGAAAAGACCCTAATTCTGGGAAAGATTGAAGGCAGGAGGAGAAGGGGATGACAGAGGATTATATGGTTGAATGGCATCACTGACTCGATGGACATGAGTTTGAGTAAGTTCCAGGAGCTGGTGAAAAACAGGGAAGCCTGGTGTGCTGCAGTCCATAAGGTCGCAGAGTTGGGACACAACTTAGCAAGTGAACAAGTGATTAATATACTCTCTTTTGAAGAACTCTGAAAGAAAGCCTTCCATACCAGGGAGAGAAATCAATTATCTTTTTACCGTTTATACTTATGAATTCTCAGCACAACAGTCATTATTTTGGACCTCAAAGACTGGCCATTACGATTGGGAGGTTATGACAGGAGGCAGTTCAAAATAAAAGTAGATAGAGCCTGGCATGCTTTCTACATATTTGAATCCTTCAGGAACTAAAATTGATGTCTACAAGTTCTTGCTGATACATACTGACAAACCTGACTCAATGCCTCTTGCAATGAGGAGGCATTCATAGAGGAAATGTTAACATTGGTGAAAGAAGCAAGATAAGTTGTCATTTGAAAAAGGTAACTTGTTCATTAAAATTTGCATTTTTGAGTTGGCCTCTTTGTACATTGTACAGCCTATTTATTTATTTTTGGCTGTACTGGGTCTTTGTTGTTGCATATAAGCTTTCTCAGGGCTACTGTTTGTTGCAGTACGCAGGCTTTTCATTGTGGTGGCTTCTCTTGTTGCAGAGCACAGGCTCTAGGCCCTAGGGATTCAGTGGTTGCTGCACATGAGCTCAGTAGCTGTGGCACATGGCCTTCGTTGCCGCATAGCACGTGGGACCTTCCTGGGACTGAACCCATGTCCTCTGCACTGGCAGGTGGATTCTTAACTACTGGACCACCAAGGAGTTCCCCAGTCTGTATTAAACATACAGTCTGAGCATACTTCTTTCATCCTCTTAGTGGTTGAATTATCCTTCTTGCCTAATTAAGTGAGAGTGCTAGACTGCAGCTCATTGTCATTTCATAACGTTTTGTCTTAGTTTTATCATTATCCGTACCCTAATTTTATATTTACTGAATGTCTCACAAATCAGATCTCCCCTAAATGAAAACTCTTCTTAAAGGAAGTAAGATGATTTTCTTTTTCTACCTAGTGCTTTGGTCATATATCATTTTTTTTAGCTGCTGAAAAAATATATATGTTTTACTTTTGTTATCAATATTATGTTTTAGAACATGATACAGTTCTCAGTTTGTCCTTATGTATCAGTCCAATTCAGTTGATCTGATTAGTTTTAGACTATATACATCTAGGAACAAGGAATAACTCCAGTTTTGCTTTCTCAGGGAAACTTTCTGTGAAACCTCTGACTAGTTTAATTTCTTGTATTTGAGGTTTGTTTGGCACTCTCTGCTGTGCCTGTTTGTAACACTCATTATACTCTTACCTACTTCAGATCTGTCTTTTCCAGACTATTAGCTTCACTGTGAGACAGGGCCTTATTTTGGCTTTCTGTTGATATTACTATATCACCAGTAGGCCATCAATGAATACTTATTGAATTGAATCATGTTTACATTTTCAAGAGAATACTGCCATTAGAGGAATTTTAATGTTAATAATATTCAGTATATATGAATATGTGAATATTCAGTATATATGAATCATATATATATGATTGACTAGTTCAGAGAAGAAATACTAAAACATGCTTTGCTTACATTTTTGAAATGATTGCTTCAACTATATATTTCATTTTGCAGCTTAGTCACTGTTATAGAAACTGTGTGCCATATAAAACTAACCTACACTTTGAGAATACTCCATTCCCCTAAAACCAGTTTCCTCATCTGTAAGTAGAATACAACTCCTCTGTATCCTGGAGTGAATAATACCTGTCTTGACTACCTCTTAGGTGAGAGTTCTTTGAGAAACAGACGAACTGTATAGATGTATTGTATTCAGATTTTTATGGTGGGAATTCTTTGATACTTTAGTAAAATATCCACTTAAAATTCTTATACAGGGACTTCTCTGGTGGTCCAGTGGGTTGAGAATGCACCTGCCAATGTAGGGAACATGAGTTCAATCCCTAGTCTGGGAAGATCCCATATGCTGCTGGGCAATTAAGCCTGTGTGCTGCAGCTACTGAGCCCACATGCTGCAGCTACTGAAGCCTGTGCACCTAGAGCCCATGCTCCGCAGCAAGAGAAGTCACTGCAATGAGAAGCCTGCGCACTGCAGCCAAAAATAAAAAATAAAATTCTAATGCAATATGACAGATGCTACCTAGACATTGTGATTATTTTATGGTGTATACAAATATCAAATCATTATGTTGCACACCTGAAACAAGTATAATGTTATATGCCAACTATACTTCAAGTTTTTAAAAAGAGAAGAAAAAGAAAAAATGTTTGTGCAGTTATTTATTCAAATGCCTTTTATGTGTACAACATCATACTAAATTCCACTGAGGAAGAGAGGTTCTTTTAAAAATTTGGGGTATAAGAATCTTTTCTCTTAAGAAGTTTATGTTAACTAGAGAGTTAAGAAGAATTATCAGATGTATATTTATGAAGATTTGACACATTTAAATAGCATAAGGGAATAAACAAGTATACAGATGAATGGTAGTGATAACTACTATAAGAGCTTAGAGGATACAAAAGTAGTTGTGGTCTGGAATCATTAGACAAATTAATGGATAGGGTGACACATGAATTTGGTCAAATGATAGGTGGGATCCAAATTAGAACAGAGATTGAGAACCATTCCAAATAAAAGGCATGACACACATGTCTCCTAATTTGGGAATTAAGTCTACTGTCTTTTACATTATAACCAGTTTTTCACTTTAGAAAACTATTGAATTCTCTAACCAGTTAGGGATTAATTTCTTTAAATGTCATCAGGCTCTAAACCCTGTGGAAGTGGCATTGGTGACATGGCACTCTGTAAAGGAAATGATATTTGAAGGGGGCCCTCAGCCATGGATCCTGGAGCCCTCACGATTCTTTCTGGAGCTGAGCATGGAGAAGACAGAGAAAATTAGAATAACACAAGTCCGACTACCAGCTAAAAGAAAACAGAATCAGTACATCTATCGGGTCCTGTGCCTGGATCTAGGGGAACAAGTAGGAAAATGATCTTTTCTAACGTTTCTTTCAGCAACAATATGCTCAGTCTCTCGTCCTTCTAGCCATCCCTTTACAGATGCTAATGGCTTTAGTTTATGGATCAGACAGGAAAAAATTCCAATTGTTGACTAAGAGATCTGTTTTTTTAAACCTTACTATCCTTTAACTGTACCCAAAGGTTTTGGTTTGCTCATTTGAGAATTCTAACAGTTCACTAACCAAATAGTTCAAGATCTTTTTGTAGCAGGGGGTTTATTTCAATTATTTTATGACTATAATTCAATTCCTTGTTGTATAGACTAGAGGATATATAGTTTTTCATCTCCAAGGAATGTGAGGAAGGGAAATTTTAAGTGTCATCTATGTTTATCAATTTTGAAGGACCAGTTGGATCTTTGCTGATATGAGTAATTAATATATTTCCCTTTATCGGTTGAATTAGTTTTGATTATTTTTAGAGGTAATGATGGCTTTAACCATAGCTCCACCTTAATTCTACCAAGGCCAATAACAAAGGTTTTCAGATTGACCATGATTGAGAATGTAATGTATGACTATGAAGCATAGCCCAGCTAACCAATCCTCAAGGAATCCATATATGATTTTAACTTAATAAGAACTGTGTTATATTCAAATGAGGTTCATTTTAATATCTCTAGTGAACTCCACTGTATAGTATGACTAGCTACTAGTGATTTCAAGCCAAGTTACCCCCTTTTGAAGCTCTCTAACTTTTTGTTTTTACCTCCTGTTATTCATTAGTATTTACATCAGAAATGAGTTGAAACACAAATTAGTTTTTACCAACTGGTAACAACTGAACTGAACTGAACAAGGGTTTGGTGAAGGAAAAGACTGAAGTAATTAGTCAGATTTTTTTTTAATGTTCCCTTTGTTTCTATGACATCAAGTGTCTACCTACCTCTTGCCCTTGTGTTTTCTTAAAGATCCTGACATTTCAAATTGGAAATCATCCAGGTGTCCTGAACCCTAGTCCAGCTGTAGAGGTTGTGCAGGTACGCTTCATATGTGCCCACCCTGCCAGCATGTCTATAACTCCAGTATATAACGTGCCAGCTGGTGCCCAACCATGTCCTCTGCCACAGCACAACAAACAACTGGTAAGCATGGTGCTTTCAACTAACTTTCCCTTTGTCTTCCATGCTTTGAGATAAATGGTCAGAAATACAGCTTTTGTCTTACTGAATTTAAGGAAACTCTTTTATTTGTTATCCAATCTCTGATAGTGTCTGAGAAGTGGTTATAGTTGGCTATACTTGGTGACACTTAGTGACTTTGCTTATTGTACTTAGGTGCATGCGTGCAAACTAAGTCACCTCAGTCTTGTCTGACTCTTTGTGATCCTATGGACTGTAGCCCGCCAGGCACTTCTGTCCATGGGATTCTCCAGGCAAGAATACTGGGGTGGGTTGCCATGCCCTCCTCCAGGGGATCTTCCCAACCCAGGGATGGAACCCGCATCTCTTATGTCTCCTGTAATGGCAGTCAAGTTCTTTACCACTAGCACCACCTTATGACAACAGACAATTGAGAACTTTAAATAACTACCAAATTGTTTTGTTAGTATCCTTCCCTGCTGCTGCTAAGTCACTTCAGTTGTGTCCAACTCTGTGCGATCCCATAGAGGGCAGCCCACCAGGCTCCCCCGTCCCTGGGATTTTCTAGGCAAGAGTACTGGAGTGGCTTGCCATTGCCTTCTCCGAGTATCCTTCCCTCAGTTCAGTTCAGTTCAGTCGCTCAGTCGTGTCCAACTCTCCGCGACCCCATGAATCACAGCACGCCAGGCCTCCCTGTCCATCACCAACTCCCGGAGTTCACTCAAACTCATGTCCACAGAGTCGGTGATGCCATCCAGCCATCTCATTCTCTGTTGTCCCCTTCTCCTCCCGCCCCCAACCTTTCCCAGCATCAGAGTCTTTTCCAGTGAGTCAACTCGTCGCATGAGGTGGCCAAAGTATTGCAGTTTCAGCTTTAGCATCAATCCTTCCAATGAACACCCAGGATTGATCTCCTTTAGAATGGACTGGTTGGATCTCCTTGCAGTACAAGGGACTCTCAAGAGTCTTCTCCAACTAAACCTTTTATTAGCATTATCAGTAACATATAGAATTCACCTCTACTCCAAACTGATATGAAAAATAGTGATAACCAATAACGTAACTAGAAGTTAGGCAACAGGGATTGAGGAATAAATGAGTTATGTAACCTAGAAACTAGAACATCAGAAAGTGAAAGTGAGTGTTAGTCCCCCAGTAATATCTGACTCTGTAACCCCATGGACTGTAGCCTACCAGGCATCTCTGTCCATGGAATTCTCCAGGCAAGATTACTAGAGTGAGTTGCCATTTCCTTCTCCAGGGGATCATTCCAACTCAGGGACTGAACCCAGGTCTCCCGCGTTGTGGGCAGGTTCTCTACTGTCTGAGTCACCAGGGAAGCCCAAACTATACACTAAATGAGGTTAACTATGATTTCAAGCATAGGAGAAAATAAGTCATTTCTGAGATTTTGCAGAACAGAACAATCCATTAATTATTCCCATTTTACAGATGAAGAAACTAAGGATCCTAAAAGTTGAGTAATTTTCCCAAGGTCATAAAGCTAGAAAGTAGCATCTTATGTCTGACTCCAAAGCACATTATTAACTTTTTTTTGCTACACTGCCTTTTCATTGTAAAAGAACATATGAGATGTTGCAGGTTAGGAACTCATTTTTTTTTTTCAGAACTAAATTCAACATTAAATACTATTATTTGAAATTCATAAATTATTCACATTTTAAAAAAGCACTTGGACTTCCCTGGTGGTCCAGTAGCTAGGACTCCAAGATCCCAATGCAGGGAATTCTGATCAGTGTGCATCAATTAGCATAATTACCAATAAGGTTGGATTTATAGCTACCATTTTACCATTTATCTTATGCTTTTTTTGTTTTTCTATTCTTCCATTTCTTCCTTTTTTGTGTTAAGTAGATATTTTATAGTGTATCATTTTAATCCTCTTGTCCTTTCTTTTACTATATTATTTTAAGTTATTTTGTTAGTTATTGCCCTAGGGATTAAAATTGACATGTTAACTTTTAACAAACTATTTTGGAATAATACCAACTTAATTTCAATAATGGTTGAAACCTCTTATTTCTATAAAGCCCTATTTCCTTTCCCCTTCTTTAAGCTGTTATTGTGATATATCTTTATACATGTATGCTCATGAGTCATACTTATTGCTTTATGCATTTATATTTTAAATAAGATAGAAAAATAATTACAAGCAAAAGTATATTTATACTGTTCTATATATTTACCTATGTAGTTATTGTTACTAAACTCTTATTTCTTCACGGGGATTCAAGTTACTGTCTAATGACCTTTCATTTTATCCAGAAGGACTCATTTTAGTATTTCTTGTAGGGCAGGTCTACTAGCAACAAATTCCCCCTATTTCTGTTAGATTTTGGATTTCCCTGGTGGCCCAATGGTAAAGAAACAGCCTACCAATGCAGGAAACACAGGTTTGATCCCTGATCTGGGAAGATCCCACATGCCATGGAGCAGCTAAGCCAGTGCTCCACCACTATTGATCCTGTGCTCTAGAGCTTAGTAGCCACAACAACTGAAGGTGGGTCTCATGCTCGGCAACAAGAGAAACCACTGCAATGAGAAGCCCCGGCACCACAACTAGAGAGTATCCCCACTTGCCACAACTAGAGAAAAGCCTGCACATCAACAAAGACCCAGAACAGTCAAAATAAATAAATAAATAATTTTTTTTTTTTAAAAAGAATCCACCTGCATTGCAGGAGATGTGGGTTTGATCAAGGGGTCGGAAAGATCCCCTGGAGAAGAAAATGGCAAGCCACTCCAGTATGCTTCCCTGGAGAACCCCGTTCAAAGAGGAGCCTAGCAGGCCCCAGTCCCTGGGGTCACAAAGAGTTGGACACGACTAAAACATGAGCACACATGCAAGAATGTCTTAATTTCTCCTTGATTTTGAAGGGATTATTGTCCTCAATATAGAATTCTTGATTGGCAGTCTTATTCTCTCATCCTGGTTTCTATGATTTCTGATGAGAAGTTAGCTGTTAATCTCATGGAGGATCCCTTATAAATGATAAATTCCTTCCTCTGTTTAATAATTCTGTCTTTCTCTTTGACCTTGGATGGTCTGATTATGACATGTCTAAATGCAAATCTCTTTGATTTATCCTACTCAGGGTTCTTTGAGATTCTTGGGTGTTTAGAGTAGTTGTTTTACATCAAATTTGGGAAGTCCTTAGCCATTATTTCTTCAAATATTCCTCCTACCTTTTTTCCCCCTCTCTCTTCTTCTAGGACTTCCATTTTGCATATATTGACACTCTTGATGGTTTTCCATGGGTCTCTGATGCTTCCATTTTCTTCATTCTTTTTTCTTTCCGTTCATCAGCCTAGTTCAAAAAAGATGTCCTTTTCATTGTAGGGGAATGGAATGCAAAAGTAGGAAGTCAAGAGCTACCTGGAGTAATAGGCAAATTTGGCCTTGGAGTACAGAATGCAGCAGGGCAAAGGCTAATAGTGTTTTGCCAAGAGAACCCACTGGTCATAGCAAACACCCTCTTCCAACAACACAAGAGAACACTCTACACATGGACATCACCAGATGGTCAATATCTAAATCAGATTGATTATATGCAGCCAAAGATGGAGAGGCTCTATACAGTCAGCAAAAACAAGACCAGGAGCTGACTGTGGCTCAGATCATGAACTCCTTATTGCCAAATTCAGACTTAAATTGAAGAAAGTAGGGAAAACCATTAGACCATTCAGGTATGACCTAAATCAACTCCCTTATGATTATACAGTGGAAGTGACAAACAGATTGAAGGGATTAGATCTGATAGAGTGCCTGAAGAACTACGGATGGAGGTCCATGACATTTTACAGGAGACAGGGATCAAGACCATCCCCAAGAAAAAGAAATGCAAAAAGGCAAAATGGTTGTCTGAGGAGGCCTTACAAATAGCTGTGAATAGAAGAGAAGTGAAAGGCAAAGGAGAAAAGGAAAGATATACCCATTTGAATGCAGAGTTCCAAAGAATATCAGGGAGAGATAAGAAAGCCTTCCTTAACGATCAGTGCAGAGAAATAGAGGAAAACATCAGAATGGGAAAGACTAGAGATCTCTTCAAGAAAATTAGAGATACCAAGGGAACATTTCCTGCAAAGATGGGCACAATAAAGGACAGAAATGGCATAGACCTGACAGAAGCTGAAGATATTAAGAAGAGGTGGCAAGAATACACAGAAAAATATACAAAAAAGATCTTCATAACCCAGATAATCATGATGGTGTGATCATCAGCCTAGGGCAAAACATCCTGGAATGTGAAGTCAAGTGGGCTTTAGGAAGCATCACTATGAACAAAGCTAGTGGAGGTGATGGAATTCCAGTTGAGCTGTTTCAAATCCTAAAAGATGATGCTGTGAAAGTGCTGCACTCAATATGCCAGCAAATTTGGAAACCTCAGCAGTGGCCACAGGACTGGAAAATGTCAGTTTTCATTCCAATCCCAAAGAAAGGCAATGCCAGAGAATGTTCAAACTACCACACAATTGCACTCATCTCACACGCTAGTAAAGTAATGCTCAAAATTCTCCAAGCCAGGCTTCAACAGTACGTGAACCATGAACTTCCAGATGTTCAACCTGGATTTAGAAAAGGCAGAGGAACCAGAGATAAATTGCCACCATCTGTTGGATCATTGAAAAAGCAGGAGAGTTCCAGAAAAACATCTACTTCTGCTTTATTGACTATGCCAAAGCCTTTGACTGTGTGACCACAACAAACTGGAAAATTCTTCAAGAGATGGGAATACTAGACCACCTGACCTGCCTCTTGAGAAATCTGTATGCAGGTCAGTTCAGTTCAGTTCAGTTCAGTCGCTCAGTCGTGTCTGACTCTCCGCGACCCCATGAATCACAGCACGCCAGGCCTCCCTGTCCATCACCAACTCCCGGAGTTCGCTCAAACTCATGTCCACAGAGTCGGTGATGCCATCCAGCCATCTCATTCTCTGTCGTCCCCTTCTCCTCCCGCCCCCAACCTTTCCCAGCATCAGAGTCTTTTCCAGTGAGTCAACTCATCGCATGAGGTGGCCAAAGTATTGCAGTTTCAGCTTTAGCATCAGTCCTTCCAATGAACACCCAGGATCGATCTCCCTTAGAATGGACAGGCTGGATCTCCTTGCAGTCCAAGGGACTCTCAAGAGTCTTCTCCAACACCACAGTTCAAAAGCATCAATTCTTCGGCTATCAGCTTTCTTCACAGTCCAACTCTCACATCCATACATGACCACTGGAAAAACCATAGCCTTGACTAGACGGACCTTTGTTGGCAAAGTAATGTCTCTGCTTTTTAATATATTATCAAGGTTGGTCATAACTTTCCTTCCAAGGAGTAAGCGTCTTTTAATTTCATGGCTGCAATCAAGCAACAGTTAGAACTGGACGTGGAACAACAGACTGGTTCCAAATAGGGAAGGGAGTACATCAAGGCTGTATATTGTCATCCTGTTTATTTAACTTATATGAAGAGTACATCGTGAGAAACACTGGACTGGATGAAACACAAACTGGAATCAAGATTGCTGGGAAAAATATCAGTAACCTCAGATATGCAGAGGATTTCCCTGGTGGCTCAGATGGTAAAACATCTGCCTACAGTGTGCGAGACCTGGGTTCAATTCCTGGGTCGGGAAAATCCTCTGGAGAAGGAAATGTCAACCTACTCCAGTACTCTTGCCTGGAAAATCCCATGGACAGAGGAGCCTAGTAGGCTACAGTCCATGGGGTCGCAAAGAGTCGGACATGACTGAGCAACTAAACTTTTCAAACTTTCAGATATGCAGGTGACACCACCCTTATGGCAGAAAGCAAAGAAGAACTAAAGAGCCTCTTGATGAAAGTGAAAGAGGAGAGTGAAAAAGTTGGCTTAAAACTCAACATTCAGAAAACTAAGATCATGGCATCTGTTCCCATCACTTCATGGCAAATAGATGGAGAAACAGTGGAAGCAGTGAGAGATTTTATTTTGGGGGGGCTCCAAAATCACTGCAGATGGTGACTGCAGCCATGAAATTAAAAGACGCTTGCTCCTTGGAAGAGAAGTTATGGCCAAGCTAGACAGCATATTAAAAAGCAGAGACATTACTTTACCAACAAAGGTCCACCTAGTCAAAACTGTGGTTTTTCCAGTAGTCATATATGGATGTGAGAGTTGGACTACAGTGAAAGCTCAGAGCTGAAGAACTGATGGTTTTGAAATGTGGTGTTGGAAAAGACTCTTGAGAGTCCCTTGGATTGCAAGGAGATCCAACCAGTCCATCCTAAAGGAAATCAGTCCTGAATATTCATTGGAAGGACTGATGTTGAAGCTGAAACTCGAATATTTTGGCCACCTGATGCGAAGAACTGACTCATTGGAAAAAAACCCTGATGCTGGGAAAGATTGAAGGCAGGAGGAGAAGGGGACGACAGAGGATGAGATGGCTGGATGGCATCACCGACTCAATGGACATGAGTTTGAGTGAACTCTGGGAGTTGGTGATGGACAGGGAGGCCTGTTGTGCTGCAGTCCACGGGGGCTGCAAAGAGCCGGACACGACTGAGCAACTGAACTGAACTGATCTTCAAGTTTTCTGATATTTTCTTCTGCCTATTCTTATCTGCTTTTGAGTTCATCTAGTAAAATTTTCGTTTCAATTATTATAATTTTCAATTTAGAATTCCTTTTTGGTTCTGTTTTATAATTTCTATCTCTTTACTAATATTTTATATATGATGGTACATCATATTTATGCTTTCCTTTAGTTATTTAAACATGGACTTCTTTAGTTCTTTGAACAGAACATTTGATTAAAGGCTTTTAAGTGGTAGTAAGTGCAATGTCTGGGCATCCTCAAGGACAGTTTCTATTGACTGCTTTTTTCTTTTTTCCTATGTATGGATCCTACTTTTTTTGTTTCTTTGCATTTGTAATAATTTTTAATTGAAAACTTGACATTTAAAATAACATGATATAGCAACTCTGAAATCAGATTCTTCCACTAACTAGGTTTTGTGGTACTGGTTTTCATTGTTGTTTGCAGTGGTTGTTTGTTTAGTGACTTTCCTGCAGTAGTTCTGTAATGTGTTATTCTTTGTCCTCTTTGTTAGCTTTATAGACATAAATTCCCTTAAATCTATGTTTATGTGGGTATAGATTCCCTTAAATTTGTGTTGGAATTATGTTAAATTCATATATAAACTCAGAACAACTGAAGTTTTTATGATGTTGAGTCACCCTGGTCATCCTGTCCAAGAGCATATGAATATCAAAATCAAATTTAGATAAAAAATTTTAAACAGGTATAAAAGACATTTGGGGGGCATTTGGGGAAATTGAAATATTGACTGTATAACATATAACATTGAATTAAGGTTAATATTGTTATGTATTATAATACATAATACATAACAGTTTTTGCTACTCATTCTTAAGAAATTCATGCTGAGGTAGTTAAGGGTAAAGTGCCATGATACCTACCTACATCATTTGGCAAAAATACATATATAAAGACACACAACCACACAAATACACTCACAGGGAGTGTAAAAGCAGAGGGAGAGATAGAGAAAACAAATGGTGAATTGGGATGAAGTATATGTAGGTATTCATTATACCGTTCTTTTAACATATCTGTACCTTTGAAAACTGTCAAAAAATATTGGGAGAAAACATGATCCCTAGCTTCAGGAATATCTTGCCACCTCTTGAGCTATTGTTTTTTTCTTTTCTCACTTTTTATTTTCATATAGATTCCTGTATCAAGCCTGAGAGATACAGTCCTAGAACTGGCAGTGTTTGATCAACACAGGAGAAAGTTTGATAATTTCAGTTCACTAATGCTAGAATGGAAATCCTTAAATGAAACACTAGCTCATTTTGAAAACTGTAATTCAGTGGAGATGGTAGCAAAGGATGATGGCAGTGGGCAGACCCGGCTACATGGTATTGTCAACATTTATGAATCTTTTTATATACCTACTAAATGGTTGTGCACTAAGTATTTCCTTGTGCATGAGAGTTTATTTATCCTATGTCACTTTTCATCTTCAATCTTTGTATTTTTTAGAAAACATAAAGGTAAATTCCCTTGTTTGCAAAGTCAGGGTCTGGAGTTCAACATTCCTCATAAGAACACAAAACTAAATTAATTTTTAAATGGACTGGTTGCCTATTATTTGCCTAAAACTTTGGAAATATTATTCAGTTGTTAGCCAGTGATTATTGAGTGACTTCTACATGTAAGGCCCTCTGCTTGGAGGTTTAATGGTAAATGAGACACTCACAGCCTCTGCCCTCATAGACTTACAGTCCAGTTGGGAAAACCAGACCTTAAACATTACAATTGTGTTAGATATTCTGAAGTGAAAATGTAGGGTGCATTTATAACAGAAGAACCTAACCTAGTTTAGATCAAAGAAGGCTGCCCTGAGAAAGTAACATTTACTCTGGTAAGGCAGAAAGAAGAAATAGAAAGAATGAACTAGATAAGTCGAATGAGACTTACTTAGAGAGAGAGCAAGAGGCACAAGATGAAATTCTAAGAGGGCAAAAAGCCCTCATGGGCAGTCACTCATCAAGCCTCTGCTGGTATCACATTTGCTGAGATTCAGTTCTCCAAAGCAAGTCACCTGGCCAAAACCAGAGTCTTAGTGGGCCAGGACTACTCAAGAGCATGGATACCACTGCAAGCCATTAATAGAACAATCTGAGTGCATGCTCAGTTGCTTCAGTCAGGTCTGACTCTGTACCCCATGGACTGTAGCCCACAAGACACCCCTGTCCATGGGATTCTCCTGGCAAGAATACTAGAGTGCGTTGCCATGCCTTCCTCTAGGGAATCTTCCCGACCCAGGGATCAAACCCACTTCTCCTGCATTGGAGGTGGATTCTTTACCACTGAGCCACCAGGGAAGCCCAATATAACAATCTACCACAGATTAATCCCAAAAGTGAAGAAGAAAATGGTTCAAAGGGTAATTTTATGTTTCTGGTGTGAACATTTGATAACCATTTTTTTAAAAAGATTTATTTTATTTTTTGGCTATGGTGGGTCTTCGTTGCTACACACAGGCTTTCTCTAGTTGCAGCCAGCAGTGGCTATTCTTCATTGAAGTGTGTGGGCTTCTCATTGCAGTGGCTTTTTCTTGGTTGCAAAGAACAGGCTCTAGGCACACAGGCTTCAGTAGTTGCAGTGCATAGACTCAGTAGTTGCAGCCCATGGGCTCTAGAATGCTGGCTCAGTAGTTGTGGTACATGGGCTTTGTTGCTCCACAGCATATGGGATCTTCCTGGACCAGGGATCAAACTGATGTCCCTGGCATTGCAGGGCGTGTTCTTAACCACTGGACCACCAAGGAAGCCCACCATTCATTTTTTTAACTTTGAATTTTGTATTGGAGCATAGTTGATTAACAATGTTGTGTTAGTTTTCAGGTGTACAACAAAGTGATTCAGTTATACATGTACATGTATCTGTTCTTTTTCAAATTCTTTTCTCTTTTAGGTAACCATTCAATTGAGTAAGAAACACCAGAGAGGAACTTCCCTGGCAGTAGTTAAGAATCCACCTGCCAATACAGGGGACACAAGTTTGATCCCTGACCCTGGAAAATCCAACATTCCACAGGACAACCAAGCCCGTGTGACGTGACTACTGGATCCACGCCTAGACCCCGTGTTCCACAACATGCATCACAACGAAGAGTAGACCCCACTCGCCACAACTAGAGAAAGCCTGCTCACAGCAACAAAGACCCAGCACAGCCAAAAATAAAAAATAAAAAGAAACATTAGAGAAATAAGATTTAACCTTTTCCTTACCCTCAGGGAGTTTATAAGTGAAAGTGAAATCGTTCAGTCATGTCCGGCTCTTCGCTACATGGACTGTAGCCTACCAGGCTTCTCTGTCCATGGGATTTTCTAGGCAAGAGTACTGGAGTGGGTTGCCATTTCCTTCTCCAGGGGATCTTCCAGGCCCAAGGATAGAACCAGGGTTTCCCGCATTGCAGGCAGACCCTTTGCCCTCTGAGCCACCAGGGAAGAAGCTCCCTCCACCAAGTAGTTTATACTCAGGACCAATTTAAGGGCTTAACTACAGACTATAACATAGTACTAATATGTATATGATATTATAACATTAAAATACCAATAATATGATACAGTTAATGTAAAAAGTGGTAGGGAAGAAAGAGATGCTTGTTATACTCTCTAATGATGAATCACCAAATACCATCCTGTTTTCTAATATCGCTTCCTCTCTAACTTCATCACTAATATCCTCATAACCTCTATCCTACATCACCATAGTAGCCTCCTAACTGATCTCAGTGTGTCTCTCCTACCATCTAATCCATCCAGCATACTACTGTCCAGAATGATCCTTCTAAAGTATAAATACAAAACTCTGTCTTAAAATTCTTTTTAAAATAGTTTAAGTCTACTAATTTATTGAGCTCTTATGACATGCCAGATACTATATTAAATACTTTATATACTTTTTTATTTTTATCTTTTAATTTTTTATTTATTTGTATTTTTTTGGCTGCACTGGGTCTTAGTTGTGGCGGCTGGGCTTTCTCTAGTTCCGGCATGAGAGGAGCTTCTCTTGTGGAGCATGGACTCTAGAGTGGCAGGCTCAGTATTGTGGCTCCTGGGCTTAGTTACCCCACAGCAAGTGGGATCTTAGTTTTCTGACTAGGGATTGAACCCACGTGTTCTGCATTGGAAGGTGGATTCTAAACCAGTGTACCATAAGGGAAGTCTGATATATACATTCTCTGATATATACAAGTCTGGTATATACATTATCATCATTGCAGTTATGGGAGACTGACATATGATCCCTGTTTAGTAAGTTTACTCATTCATTAAACAGTTACTGAGTTCTTATTATATTCTAGGCTGAATTTTAGGCCCTGAGATCATAACAATAAATAGATGAAGCCGCGAGTTCTCGGATATCATAGCCTATAGTATACTCTTAATTATTGACTGTACTGTTACCAGTGTTGTCACAGTGTCTTTCTGGATAAGTTCATGCAGCTTAACATACCAACCCATACCTGCTTCTTTGGCTTCACCTCTTATTACCACCCACATGTTTCTACATTTTTCTCAAACTCAGTGACTTTAGATCCTTAACCATGACAAGCCTTGTCATTCCTCTTTCCTTTGCATAAGTTGTATTTTCTCTCTCTTTTTTTTTTAAATTTATTTTTAAAATTCTTGCATCTTTGCTTAGTTAACTCTTCCTCTAGTAATCTAGGAATTTTCTGTTCTTCTGTATTCCCAGTCTAAGGAAAATGTTCCTTCTTTGTGCTCTTATATATTCTGCATTATGTGCTTTGTACATACTTGTATATTGTATTGCATTGGTTGGTTTACCTCTCAGCCACCTAACTAAGCTGTGGGTTTCTCTGAAGGTAAGAACAGCGTTGTCTTCATCTCTGTATCCTAATTACTGCCATAGTACCTAACATATAGTAGACCCTTAATAAATCTTTGTTTTGAATGAATGAATGTAAGATCATGAGAAAATGTTCTGCAAATTTATTCATGATCATCATGTGTTGAGAATATAATAAGAATTGACCTCAGTAAAATGGCGAATTCATGTTAAATTGAAAAGAATAAATGAGTAAACCAAGGTCAGATTATCAGTTCAGTTCAGTCGCTCAGTCATGTCCGACTCTTCGCGAGCCCATGAATTGCATGGGCTCCCTGTCCATCACCAACTCTCGGAGTTCACTCAAACTCATGTCCATCAAGTCGGTGATGCCATCCAGCCATCTCATCCTCTATCATCCCCTTCTCCTCCTGCCCCCAATCCCTCCCAGCATCAGGGTCTTTGCCAATGAGTCAACTCTTTGCATGAGGTGGCCAAAGTATTGGAATTTCACCTTCAGCATCAGTCCTTCCAATGAACACCCAGGACATTCTAAAGGATCTCCTTTAGAATGGACTGGTTGGATCTCCTTGCAGTCCAAGGGACTCTCAAGAGTCTTCTCCAACACCACAGTTCAAAAGCATCAATTCTTTGGCATTCAGCTTTCTTCACGGTCAGATTATAGATGGCTTCAAATACCAGTTTAAGGAGTTTGAATTGCTCTGATAAGGACAAGTTAGCCATTTAAAATTTTTGAGTAAGGGACTGACATAACATTTACGTACACATAACAGTTTAGAAGCATAAAAAGTCCCAAAGGACTTTCTCTTTATTTCTTACTTCTATTTTTAAATCAAACAAAAATTTCCCCATACACTGCTGCTGCTAAGTCACTTCAGTCATGTCCGACTCTGTGCGACCCCACAGACGGAAGCCCACCAGGCTCCCCCTTCCCTGGGATTCTCCAGGCAAGAACACTGGAGTGGGTTGCCATTTCCTTCTCCAATGTGTGAAAGTGAAAAATGAAAGTGAAGTCGCTCAGTCGTGTCCGACCCTTAGCAACCCCACGGACTGCAGCCTACCAGGCTCCTCCATCCATGGGATTTTGTAGGCAAGAGTACTGGAGTGGCTTGCCATTGCCTTCTGCGTCCCCATACACTACTGTCAGCTTATTTTTGGACTCACAAGCTGTTAGAACTGGAAAGAATTTTAGATTTTTGCCTATCAATCTCCCATTTAATAAAGGAACTGAGAAATAAACATTGCCAAGGTCAGCAAAGTCAGCACAAAACCCCAGTTTTCTGTTTCTTTTATATTTCCCTAATCACTTACTCCTTGGAAGGAAAGTTATGACCAACCTTGATAGTATATTAAAAAGCAGAGACATCACTTTGCCAACAAAGGTCCGTCTAGTCAAGGCTATGGTTTTTCCCGTGGTCATGTATGGATGTGAGAGTTGGACTGTGAAGAAGGCTGATGGCCGAAGAATTGATGCTTTTGATCTGTGGTGCTGGAGAAGACTCTTGAGAGTCCCTTGGACTGCAAGGAGATCCAACCAGTCCATTCTAAAGGAGATCAATCCTGGGTGTTCATTGAAAGGACTGATGCTAAAGTTGAAACTCCAATACTTTGGCCACCTCATGCGAAGAGTTGACTCACCGGAAAAGACTCTGATGCTGGGAAGGATTGGGGGCAGGAGGAGAAGGGGACGACAGAGAATGAGATGGCTGGATGGCATCACTGACTCGATGGACATGAGTTTGAGTGAACTCTGGGAGTTGGTGATGGACAGGGAGGCCTGGTGTGCTGTGATTCATGGGGTCGCAAAGAGTCGGACACGACTGAGCGACTGAACTGAACTGAACTGAATCACTGTGTGTGTGATACTTTTTTTCTCCCTCCAATAAAATACCATTTGGAAAAAATTATGGTAGAGTTTGGTTTTATGGGGACCCTTTTGTATTTTACATGTTATTGTTTCTCACAGGGTATTTTTCTGCATGTCTCCAGGTCATCAGATCCTTAAAGTACATCAGATAAAAGGGACTGTACTCATTGGAGTCAATTTTGTGGGCTATTCAGAGAAGAAAAGTCCAAAGGTAAGTGGAGGCTGTTTTATGAAAAATATTAACTGAAATTTAAGGCTCCTTAGAAGTCTATAAATATAGCTGATGTAAATATAAATATAGCTGATGTAAATCTGAGAATTATGCACCTTTATGATTGTGTTATCTTCGGCACTTGAAAGAGTATTGGAATCTTTACTCACTGAGATGAGGAATTAAAAGTTTATATTTACCATTATGGTTCTTATTACATTTCTAGGAACTTTCCAACTTGCCCAGATCTGCAGCTGTGGAGCTGCTCCTGGTAGAAGATGTAACAGTATTGCCTGAGAATGCCACCATCTATAACCACCCTGATGTGAAGGTAGGAGCTGTATGGTTCTAGCTAAATGGAATCATGTTGGAGGGGAGAGTTCTAGGTTATTAAAATTAACAGTATAAATATAAAAAAGCTCACTTATGTGTTAAAATCACTGATACATAGATAATGTATATATACTAATTATCCTTAGCACTAATAGTTTAATAATTATATTAGGTCTTTGGTCTATTGATTTTAATCTTTTAATGTCATACTCTTTCTTAGGTAAGTATAGTTACTTTGAAATATTTATAATCCAAAGGGAATGGAATATTATTTGTCTTGATTTTTCCATAGGAAATATTTAGCCTTGTGGAAGGATCTGGTTATTTTTTAGTCAACAGTAGTGAGCAAGATATTGTCACCATCACTTACCTAGAAGCAGAAAGCTCTGTCCAGGTGAGTTCTAGAAATATCCCCAGATCGATGGTCTTAGGTCAAAGCTCATTCTTAGGAGAATGACTGGAAAAATTTTATCAGGTATTTCAAACTTGTTACAAATACCAACATTTGTGTCTTTTTCTTTTTTTAACCCATGTAGATTCTTAAACAAAAAAATGAGTTTGTTTTTTTGTAACTACCTATAGAAGGAAATGGCAACCCACTCCAGTATTGTTGCCTGGAGAATCCCATGGACAGAGGAGTCTGGTAGGCTGCAGTCCATGGGGTCGCTTAGGGTTGGACACGACTGAGCGACTTCACTTTTACTTTTCACTTTCACACATTGGAGAAGGAAATGGCAACCCATTCCAGTGTTCTTGCCTGGAGAATCCCAGGGACAGGGGAGCCTGGTGGGCTTCCATCTATGGGATCACACAGAGTCAGACACGACTGAAGTGACTTAGCAGCAGCAGCAGCATAGAAGGAAATGGCAACCCACTCCAGTATTCTTGCCTGGAGAATCCCATGGCCAGAGGAGCCTGGCGGGCTACAGTCCATGGGGTCGCAAAGAGTTGGACACTACTAAGCGACTTAGCATACCATATAATATGGGGATATTTTTGGTTCTGATTGAATGGAAACGGTGTAGGAAACATCTAACTATAAGATTTCCATTAAAACAAGGTTCAGAAAGAGAAAAACAAGTATCATATATTAATGCAATGGTTCTGATGAACAGAACCATTCTGTGGACACAGTCAGGGAAGGTGAGGCTGGGACAAATTGAGAAAGTAACATTGACATATATACACAATCATGTGTAAAAAAGATACTTAGTGGGAAGTTACTAAATAACACAGAGTCCAGCCTGGAACTCTGTGATGACCTAGAGGGGTCGGCTGGCGGGAGGGGAGGGAGACTCAGGAGGGAAGGGATATATGTATATAATTATGAGTGATTCATATTGTTGTACAGCAGAAACCAACACAAAATTGTAAAGTGATTTTTCCACCAATTAAAAAATAAAAATTTTAAAAAGAAGGTTAATTTTTATAAATTTCAAAGCACAGAACTGTGTGCATAGTTAAATACACTATTGACTATATAACCTGAGTATGTGGTGTTTTCAGCCAGACATGACAACTCAAAATATTAATCTGACTCCATAGTCAATATGCCAAGGGATTTTCTTTCAGTCGACTTGCAGTAATAAAAAGTGTACCTTAAATTAACATATGTATTTATTTCCTTCAAAGAGCTCAAAGGAATTTAACTTACCGTAGTCATAATGTTGCTTTTTAAAAGGGGAGCTTGAGGCCCTGTGTGCCAGCAAAGGATGTAAAAACCATCCTGCTGTGCAGGAGCTGTGCGTAGCACGTAGCACAAGAGGGAAAAGTAAACTGTCAGTCCACCCTGCGCTCTCTCCCTCCTTGTGACTGCAGGGTAAATGCGCCTGATTTCTTCCTGAATCCTTTCCCTGTTCATAATCAAAAATTGGATGTGTATGTTGGATTCTGCTTGAAATCAATCAATTTAAACTCTGCTCTTTATCAATTAGTAAATATTTGTCAAGGGTACATATTTTGCCACAAACTGAGGCATCACTTTAAGGGGACATATTATGCTATGCCTGAAACTTATAATGTGACTTCTCAGAGTTCCTATCACAAAGAAAGTAAGATATTGCATTTTCTACTTTGGATGGAAATAATTGCTCTGATTATGCTTGGAGCATGTTTGCTTCTTTATCCAGCTGCAATCTTCTTCCCTCTAGTTAGTTCCATTACATCCAGGAATTCTCACCTTGGAGGTCTATGATCTGTGTTTGGCTTTCTTGGGTCCAGCAATGGCTCACCTCAGGGTGTCAGACATACAAGAGCTGGAGCTTGATCTGATTGATAAGGTAAGAAATGTTTGCTTTTTCTCTTAAGGGAAGCAGGTGTCATTCTCACTAACTAGCATCACTTAATATAGTCTGTGCTCAGTTACTGTATGTATTTGCTAGGCCCTTTGATAATGTTAATGGAAATAACCTGCCCTTAAAGAACACTGTTCCAACATTAATCATGATGAAGATAGAGTGTTAAAGAACAGCTTAAAAGAATACACATGCTGCTGCTGCTGCTAAGTCACTTCAGTAGTGTCCGACTCTGTGCAACCCCATAGATGGCAGCCCACCAGGCTCCCCCATCCCTGGGATTCTCCAGGCAAGAACACTGGAGTGGGTTGCCATTTCCTTCTCCGAAAAGAATACACATAGATTACACTTACTTGCTCAAAGGCTGATCAAGAACATTTAGCGTGAACCAAAGGGCTTGCCACCTCTGCGTTAAACTGCCCTACGTAAATGAGACAGCTTTACTAAATTACCTTTCTTTTTTTTTTTTTTAATTTTTAACTACTAGGTTGAAATAGGTAAAACTGTGTTAGTAACTGTGAGGGTTCTTGGCTCTTCCAAACGCCCATTCCGAAATAAATACTTCAGAAACATGGAGCTCAAATTGCAGCTGGCTTCTGCCATTGTGACCCTGGCGTGAGTACCATTTCAATACTTCTTTCTCCTTAAGTTTATTATCATGAGAATATCCCTCCTGGTAGCCTGGTTATCTCTCCCTTAGGTCATTTCAGATTTTCTTCTTTCCTTGTTTGTCACACTACCTTTCAGCCCACATTCTCTTCCCATATTCAACTCTCGACAGAATACCCCTTTCACACCCTCAGATGTCTTATTTTGGGACTAATACGTGTCTCACTAACATTTCTATTTTATGGAACTTCTTGGATATCCTTTGGGGATGCTTCAGGCTTGAGGACCTTCAAAAACTCTATCTAGAAGTAGAGGCACTGGTATTCCCCTCTGCAAAAGAAAAAATACAGAAATTCTGAGGCAATTTGTAGTTTTGCCAGGCTACGTTTATATTGCCCTTATTCCTTTGGAGACTTAGAACACATATTTGCCCTTCAGGAGCTTCCCGCCATTGCTATGAACTTTGTCTTGACTCTGAAAGTTATCTTCTGGCAGTTCCTCTTAACCTGGGTTAAAATGAGCAGAAGATTGGGAATTCCCTGCGAGTCCAGTGATTAGGATTCTGCATTCTAAGGGCTATGTGCCCGAGTTCATTCCCTGGTTGGGGAACTAAGATCCCACAAGCATCTTAGAAAGATGTATAACTGGCCAATCTTAAAAACAAGTCTTTCTCACCTAGAAATTCATGGGTCTTTTCAGGCTAATGGAGGAACAAGATAAATACTCTGAAAATTATATCCTTCGAGCTATCACTGTTGGGCAAACCACACTTGTAGCTGTTGCCAGGGACAAGATGGGGAGAAAATTCACATCAACCCCTCAGCAAATTGAAGTAAGGAAATTATCTCATTCAAAATTCATAGTTCATCTTGTTTATAAATTTATAAGTTTTATAAATGTCCAGTGGTTAGGACTCTGTGCTTTCACTGCTCACATCGTGAGTTCAGTCCCTGGTTGGGGAACTAAGATCCCACAAGTTGTGAAGTATGGTCAGAAAAAGTAATTGTAAACATAATTTTAATGACCACTTTTATTCCAATGAGTGGATACATAATAACTTATTTAAGCATTTTCACTTAAGAAATTTATAATTTTTTGCTATTAAAATGAAAATGTGTGTTTATAAATAAAATACCTGTCTTTGTATACAACTTCATTTACATAATTAGGATTTTTTTTCCCTTAGAATAAGCTGCATGATCATTTGTTGTGAAGTTGACTCTTGTTAACCACTGTTGTCCTTTTGGTTTTCTCCTTCAAGGTGTTTCCTCCATTTAGACTTGTTCCAGAGAAAATGACACTGATTCCAACTAACATGATGCAGGTGATCCTAAAGCCAAAAATGAACCTTTCTCTTCATCCCACCTCTGCCCCACCCCAATACACATATACACCTCTTCCTGTTGGCCTTCCCTTGTCCACTCTCAACCAAGTACAACAGGATCTGATAAAGAAGAAAATTAGTATTTTCTTTGTTCTGTGATAATCGTGGTACGAACTACTTCTTGGAATTCCATGGATTATTTATAGCACTTCTATTTCATCTGCATTTGAGCTGATGTGGCATATGCTGGTTGGAAAGTGGGGTAAGGTGAAGAAGTTGAGTTGCTCAGACAGAATATTAGAAAAGGAGATGTGACTTCTCCTCATACTCCAGCATTCACTGCTGTGTTTAAATTTCAGGTGATGTCTGAAGGTGGCCCTCAGCCTCAGTCTATCATTCATTTCTCCATCAGTAATCAGACCGTGGCTGTTGTTAATAGGAGGGGCCAAGTTACAGGGAAGGTGGTTGGCAGAGCTGTGGTCCATGGCACCATTCAGACAGTAAATGAAGATACTGGAAAAGTCATTGTGTTTTCCCAGGTATCGGTTCTTTGTTCTGCTCTGCTTCTGCTCTTCCATCTGGGAATCATATTAAGAGGTGGAGGAGGAAGTAGTGATGGGGAGAGTGTCAGTAGCCCATGGGAAATATGCAATCTTTAGTGAAAAACTCACTGAGTATTTGACATTGTTATGAGATATAGTCCTTATGCTTAAGAAATTGTTTCAAGAACAACAACAACAAAAATCCCATATATATGGCATATTTTTGTTGTCATTGTTGTTGAATGCCCCAAACAACAACAATCAAATGAGTTGTCATAGCATCTCTGTCTACCCTACAGACATTCCCTCTTAGCCTAAGCTTGCTCTCCACCCTGTTGAGCAGGATGAAGTACAGATTGAGGTTGTACAGCTAAGGGCTGTTAGGATCCTTGCAGCTGCAACTCGACTCATCACAGCTACTGAGGTCAGTATGATGGTTCTGTTCCAGGTTCATTATGTTGCTAATGCCACCTGGACAGGAGGTATAGCACAAAACCACTCTTCCTTTTCAGATGCCAGTTTATGTCATGGGAGTGACCAGTACCCAGACCCCTTTCTCCTTCAGCAGTGCCAACCCTGGGCTCACATTCCACTGGTCCATGAGCAAAAGGGATGTACTGGATTTAGTGCCCAGGCATTCAGAGGTGTGAACATATCTGTTAATATATTACCTTAGGGATTTATTTTATTTCATCCTTGGTTCTAGACTGACTTCCTTCTAAACTATACAACATTATTACTTACTCTTTTTCTGATTGTTCTGTGAATGCTATAAACCTGAAAATCATATGAAGAATCCAAATTTGAGTATTCAGGTAATACTACACAATATTTAACATACTTTGCTGGAAAGAGCTCTTAAGAAAACAATGCTTAAGAAAGCACAGCTTCCTTTGATACATGTGCTGTTGTATAATGTTGCATTTGTGAACAAATAACTGTGTTACATGAATAACATATTATGAATATAAAGTATTTATACATAGAGTTTAAATTTAACATACTTTGCTGGAAAGAGCTCTTAAGAAAGTAATGCTTAAGAAAGCATTGCTTCCTTTGATATATTTGCTGTTGTATATAATATTGCATTTGTGAACAAATAACTGTTACATGAATAACATTATGAATATAAGGTATTTATATATAGAGTTTAAATATGTGATCTTTTAACATATTCAGACATAATTATATTAATAATCATGTTTGTGCTGCATGATGGGCAGTTGATATTAAGGCTTAAGAAAGCTGGATGCTGAGCACATTTCTGGGCCCATGCTACTAGGAGCTGGGGAAGAACTGGAATCTTCCCTCATGCACGTAGGGTGCTATGTGTGCCATAGGGCTTGTGCGGGCCACCAACTGGCAACTGATTCTGGACTGAGTACCTTATATCAATGGCAGATTTAAGGACAGTTAATTAAACTGTTCTTCCACGGTGGTACCGGCCCCTCCAAATTCAGCACCTGCTGCATTTGAAATGCCCAAAGCCCCTCATGATGGCCACTGAGGAAATCCACAATGCAACATGAATCTTTATGTTTTTTTTAAATAGCCTTTATACTTTAATGCATTTAGCACTTACTCTGAAATCTGGAAAAGAAAAGGAAAAAAAATGAGGTGGATACTACAGACAAATTTTACCTACTTCGTGACATTATTACCTGATCATCAGTTTAATGGAACCCACCCAAGATGGTCCAGGATCAGTGGCAGCCTCCTAGGTCTGGACTTTACCTTAGGAAGAAGAAACCTGGGGCCAAGTTACCCAGGAGGTCACAATTCAATGCCTACAAAAACAAATAATTAGAGTTAGACCTCAAAAGAGATCAGAGGGGTTATAGAAGCTATAATTGGTAAGTCATTTCTGGAGCCAGCTATATGGAAAAACTAAAAATTTTCCAATTTTCTGAAAATATCCTAGATCTATAATCTAAGGAAACTCTAGTGGTTGGGTCTTCTGTCATGGACTGCACAGAGCCTGGTTATACTTGGAACTGAAAAGGGACAGAACTGTACTTAGTTTGGTAGAGTTCTGCAGAAGGATTTGGCTTTTTTTCCAAATAGGAAAAACAGGGATAGCAAATAGGAATTGTGTGAAAGGAAGGGATGGCATAAGCCTTATTAGCACCTGCTCTACTTTTTCCTCCTTTAATTTTCTTGTCTAAAGAAGTACTCTTTTCTCTAACAGAAGAAATGATTGAGAGCCACACAAAGATTTTCTTCCCCAGCCTTTGACCTCACATAGACAAACTGGGTGATGAAATGGACAAATACAAAGGTCTGTAGTGGGCAGTACATTTGGCAGTTCTGTGGATCTGTTTCTTGCTTCAACAGTGCTTGGATGGAACAGACCCAAGGACACCCCCTTGCCTCAGCCTCCTACCACCTGTCAACCTTTTTTCCAGTTGGAACCACTGGAAAATCAGTCACTCAGCTGTCCGCGATCACCAGGGACCAGCCAACATCATTTTTTGAGCTTAACTCCTTATTACTGATCACTATGGATCACTCATAACTGCACAGTGGCAGCCCTGTGCCCAGCCTTATCTTCCACTGAAGGCAGAAAGAACTCTGGGAGCAGCAGTCTGCACGTTGTTCAGGATGCTTTGTTCAGAACTTGCCTTCTGGTTGTCTACCTCAGGGACGTTTTTACAAAAAGCTCCCATTATATCCTCCTCTTTAATGAAAGGGCTTAATGGCTGGGCTTCCCTGGTGGCTCAGAGGTTAAAGCGTCTGCCTCCAATGCGGGAGACCCGGGTTCGATCCCTGGGTCGGGAAAATCCCCTGGAGAAGGAAACGGTAACCCACTCCAGTATTCTTGCCTGGAGAATCCCATGGACGGAGAAGCCTGGTAGGCTACAGTCCACGGGGTCGCAAAGAGTTGGACACGACTGAGCGACGGAATGGAACGGAATGGATGAACTCCCAGATTTGTCAGAATTATTCCACTGACATGGAGGCTATCATCAACCACCTGGTCAACAAGCATCTGTGGGCCTCCTACATGTACCTTTCTGTGGGCTTCTGTTTCAACTGTAATGATGTGGCTCTGGATGGCATGGGCCACTTTTTCCACATTGTGGCTTTGGAGGGCATGGGCCACTTTTCCCACGAATTGGCTGAAGAGAAGGGCGAGGGCTACGGGCATCTCTTGAAAATGCAAAACCAGCACAGTGGCTACACCCTCTTTCAAGACGTGCAGTAGCAACTGAAGGTGAGTGGGTAAAACCCAGAATCCTATGAAAGCTTCTGCACTCATGATAAGAACCTGAGCCAGGCCCTTTTGGATCTCCATGACCTGGGTTCTGCCCATGCAGACCCCCATCTCTGTGACTTCTTAGAGAGTTGCGTCCTAGATGAAGAGGTAAAACTCATCAAGAAAATGGTGATCACCTGACCAACGTCCACAGGCTGGTTGGTCCCCAGATTGAATTGGGTAGGTATCTCTTCTAAAGGCTCACCCTCAAGCATGACTTGGAGACTCTGGAGCCCTGCAGCCTTTGAGGAGCCCTTCTGGTGTCAGGGCTTTTGCATGACACCAGAAGCCCTTCTCTATAACCACCAGGCAGCTTTTCAACTATCCTGGAACCCTCTCCCAAGCCTTGGACCAAATGGAAACATTAAAACTTTTTTGCAGCAAAAAAGGAAGAAAGGTCTCTAACATCCTACAAGGTAGACTTCCTGCACTGTGGTGTCACCATTTAGAAATTCAGTTGAATTAAACAATTATAAAACACTTGTTCTTTAGCACAAAACTTTCTTCCAGACAGTTGATCAAAATCTGCACAAGGGAAATGGGAATTTTTATGTAGGGGTGGAGGAAAAGGTGATTTTGGAATTTGGAACTCCTGAGTCAAGTGAGCAAAGGAGGGTCTTGAGGGCTCCAGACAGCAAAAAGGCAGAGGAGACAGGACATGAAATGAATGATAGGAATGAAATTGCCAAAAAGGTAGGCAAGTGCCTACTTCAACATTTGCCTTAGTGTTGGAACTCCCTTCCCTCTCACCAGAAGTCCGTCAAGGTCTAATCCTCATCTAGTCTATACTAGAATGGAAGTGAAGCAAATAGAGAAATTGTCAGCTAGTTTTAACATCATCCTAAACAGGGGCTTCCCTTTCTTGTCCTCTTCCTCCTGTGCTATCACTCTGAACTCCAGGAGTAGATTGCCTAACTTCTCTCTCATCTCAGGCTCTACAGTCTCAACCCATTTAGGAAACCCTTTTTTTCATTTGCATTCTTCTCCTATCAATTAATTGACTTCAAGATGAGAATTCTTACATAGGAATCTTTCCAGAATTAGTTGAGCACTGAACACAGAAGTGTACCTTAGGGGTGACTGTGTTGCTGGGAATATGACAAGAAACAAATATGAAAGTAAGCCCTGGGGGAATTCCCTGGTGGTCCAGTGATAAGGACTTGGTGCTTTCACTGCAGGGGACCTGGATTCAATCCCTGGTTGTGAACTAAAATCCCACAAGCTGTGTGGTATGGCCACAAAAGAAAAAAAAAAGAATGGGCTTCCCTTGTGACACAGTGGATAAGAATCCGCCTGCCAATGCAGGGGACACAGGTTTAATCCCTGGTCCAGGAAAATTCCAAATGCCATGGGGCAACTAAACCGCTGCACCAAAGCTACTGAAAACCACACATCCTAGAGCCCATGATCTTCAACGAGAGACCACCACAGAGAGAAGCACAGCTGGAGAACAGCCCTCAATGTCTGCAGCCAGAGAAAGCCCATGCGCAGCCGGGAGGACCACGCACAGCTATGAAGAAATAAATAATTAAAAATTTTAAAAATAAAGGAAGAAAATAAGCCTGGAACTCTAATTCTTCTGGATAGGTATTTTCAACAAAGAGGGAGGGCACAGTGTTTATTCATGAATATTTCTTAATCCATCCCTTTACTGTCTAGGTTTTTCTGCAACTCCCAGTAGAGAATAACTTTGCCATGGTTGTCCACACAAAAGCAGCTGGTCGGACCAATATCAAAGTCACTGTCCGCTGTATCAACAGTTCATCTGGACAGTTCGAGGGGAATTTGTTAGAACTGTCTGATGAAGTTCAGATCCTGGTAAGGTCCCAAACCTAAATCTTGTTTTTGTGTATCAAGGAGAAGAAATTTATATTCTCGTATATTCCATGAAGAGCTTTGTCTGGATAGAGATAGAGAAATTGCTAGAGGGATCTCTAAAATAGGCTTAGGGTTTCTAGATCTTTGTTATTTCTGCTAATTGTTTGTCTATGAGTATTGATCCAACCAGTCCATTCTAAAGGAGATCAATCCTGGGTGTTCATTGGAAGGATTGATGCTAAAGTTGAAACTCCAATACTTTGGCCACCTCATGCGACGAGTTGACTCACTGGAAAAAGACTCTGATGCTGGGAGGGATTGGGGGCAGGAGGAGAAGGGGACGACAGAGAATGAGATGGCTGGATGGCATCACCGACTCGATGGACATGAGTTTGAGTGAACTCCGGGAGTTGGTGATGGACAGGGAGGCCTGGCGTGCTGTGATTCATGGGGTCGCAAAGAGTCAGACACAACTGAGCGACTGAACTGACTGACCTTACAAACTACAACACATGCATTCAACTCCCAGCACAATGAATAGTATACAAACACCACGATAACTAAAGAGGAATTAATTTCTGATTTGTTCTGCCTAACATAGATATTACGATACATTCCACTTAGCTATATTCACAGGTAGAATGAAATCCTGTCCTAACTTCTGGTAAGGTGTAAGAGTATGAAGTTTCTGTAGATGTTCTCAAGCTGAAAGTTAAATGGCCCTACTGTTTTTAGAATTCAAAGAAAAAATATATTTTGTATAGAGGAAATAAGTTTCTCTACCTCTGAATTTGGGATTAATTTTTTTCTTTTCTTTTTATCCTTTGTTTTGGCTTTGGTACCCTGACTCAGTGAGGGGTAGAGGAAAAAGCACTTTACTGGGAGGTAGAAGACCTAAATAGTGCCGTTGCTAATTTAATACTATAGGTTCTTCATTCTCAAATCTCTTTTTAGATTACTAGAAATAAAATTAGAAATTTCAAAGTCATTTTATACTAATATCTAAGTAATATAGGGGATGTGGCAACTGAAAACTATGCCTAGTCCTTTGTAGTCAGAAACAGGCTATGTTAGGTTATATATTCTACACTGCCTGAATATGTTTTAAATGCCTGGCTCATTTTGGAAAGCAATATTGTGGAACTTGGGCTAAATTGCAGTCAGGCGGACTTGTTTGTAGTTTGTCCATTTGTGAGTAAAGGTCATCATTTGTCTTTTCCAGAAATGAGGAAAGCATCATTTTCTCATTCCAGGTGTTTGAAAAACTTCAACTTTTCTATCCAGAGGGCCAACCTGAACAAATTCTGATGCCCATGAATTCTCAGCTCAAACTCCATACCAACAGGTAAGGAGAATAGAGAAGAAGATAGGGTAGGATCTAACTTTACCCTCAGTGAAACACTGCACATAAAAAGAACTATTGCCTTATAGGTGACTTTTCTAACACACAGATAAATTTTTTAGTTGAAGTGAAATTCACATAACATAAAATTAAATTGTCTGATTCAGTGGTGTTTAGTACATACACAGTATTGTACAACCATCACCTCTAGTTTCAAAACATTTTCATTATCACCAGAGACCCATACCCATTAAACAGTCACTCACCATTCTCCTCTCCTCCCAGTCCCTAGCAATCACTAATCAGCTGTCTCTGTGGATTTAAATATTGTATGTTTCATGTAAATGAAATCATACAATGTGACCTTTTGTGTTGACTTCTTGCAGTTAACGTGATTTCAAGGTTCATCCATGCTGTAGCATGTATGGGTACTTCATTCCTTTTTATGACTGAATGATATTCCATTGTATGAATATACTTAGTTTTGTTTATCTAAACGTTGGTGGATCTTTGGTTTGTTTTCACCTTTTAGCTATTGTAGATAGTGCTGCTATGAACATTCATGTACAAGTATTTGTTTGAATACAGTTGTCCCTTGGCCTCCACCAAGGATTGGTTCCAGGACCCACCCCTGCCCCCAAAATCTGCAGACTCAAAGATCCATTATATAAAATGGTATAGTATTTATAGTATATTTATAGGTTATAGTGCATATAACCTATGCTCGTCCTCCTGTATACTTTAAACTATCTCTAAATTGCTTATAATACCTCAGTTCAGTTCAGTCGTTCAGTTGTGTCTGACTCTTTGCGACCCCATGAATCACAGCACGCCAGGCCTCCCTGTCCATCACCAACTCCCAGAGTTCACTCAAACTCATGTCCACAGAGTCAGTGATGCCATCCAGCCATCTCATTCTCTGTCGTCCCCTTCTTCTCCTGCTCCCAATCCCTCCCAGCATCAGAGTCTTTTCCAGTGAGTCAACTCTTCGCATGAGGTGGGCAAAGTATTGGAGTTTCAGCTTCAGCATCAGTCCTTCCAATGAACACCCAGGACTGATCTCCTTTAGAATGGACTGGTTGGATCTCCTTGCAGTCCAAGGGACTCTCAAGAGTCTTCTCCAACACCACACTTCAAAAGCATCAATTCTTCGGCAATCAGCTTTCTTCACAGTCCAACTCTCACATCCATACATGACCACGGGAAAAACCATAGCCTTGACTAGACGGACCCTGGTTGGCAAAGTAATGTCTCTGCTTTTTAATATGCTATCTATGTTGGTCATAACTTTCCTTTCAAGGAGTAAGCGTCTTTTAATTTCATGGCTGCAGTCAACATCTGCAGTGATTTTGGAGCCCCAAAAAATAAAGTCTGACACTGTTTCCACTGTTTCCCCATCTATTTCCCATGAAGTGATGGGACCAGATGCCATGATCTTAGTTTTCTGAATGTTGAGCTTTAAGCCAACTTTTTCACTCTCCTCTTTCACTTTCATCAAGAGGCTTTTGAGTTCCTCTTCACTTTCTGCCATAAGGGTGGTGTCACCTGCATATCTGAGGTTATTGATATTTCTCCTGGCAATCTTGATTCCAGCTTGTGCTTCTTCCATGCCAGCATTCCTCATGATGTACTCTGCATATAAGTTAAACAAGCAGGGTGACAATATACAACCTTGACATACTCCTTTTCCTATTTGGAACCAGTCTGTTGTTCCTTGTCCAGTTCTAACTGTTGCTTCCTGACCTGCATACTGGTTTCTCAAGAGGCAGGTCAGGTGGTCTGGTATTCCCATCTCTTTCAGAATTTTCCACAGTACAATATAAATGTTATGTAAATAGTCACCAGTCCAAGGCAAGTTCAGATTTTGCTTTCTGGAACTTACTGAAATTTTCAGTCTGTGCTTGGTTGAATCTATGGTTGCAGAACCCACAGATATGAAAAGCTGACTGTACCTGTTTTTAATTCTTTTCACCAAATAATTTTTTAATGATAAATATATAATAGTATTTGATTTTTAAGGAGATAAGCATAATCCAAAGGCTGAGTTTTACCTGAGAAACAAATAACTACACAACAAGGAGAATCAAGCAGTTTTCTGACTACAGCTTCTAACAGTGATCTAGGCAATTGCTACTCTTTTTTTCCTGATCAGTCAGAACCCTCAGGAGATGCCACTTGCCCCCATTTATTCCCTAGGGAAGGGGCCGCCTTTGTGAGTTCCCGTGTTCTCAAGTGTTTCCCTAATTCATCTGTCATTGAGGAGGATGGTGAAGGGCTCCTGAAAGCTGGTTCCATTGCAGGTACTGCTGTGTTAGAAGTCACTTCTACAGAACCTTTTGGAGTAAACCAAACAACTATAACTGGGGTTCAGGTGAGTTCAGGGACTTACTCAAAAAAATAAAAGGAATACCATGGCCTTAAGGGGCAGATTTACTTTGTTTAGAAGTAGAAACTTCTCTGGAAGTCAGAAATGAACTATAAGATAAGAGGACAATCTTGACATGAACCATCAAATTAAAGTGGACTTTAGAGTCCTTGTTATAAAAGAGATTAATCTCAAAATGGTATGACTGTTTTCTGAGAAACTTTGGCAAAAGGATTGGTATAGGAGAAATGCAGAACTATTACTATCAAAATTAGGCCTTTTTGATATGTTTTAAATGTTTTTTTAAAAAAATTAGAATTAGAAGGGACCTTAGAAGTAAGTTAGTCTAAAACAAACAAAATGTTTGGGGCATTAAAAATCTAGTATGTTCCAGCCTTGTGTTGCTCCTTTTATGTATAAAAACCCTATTATACAAGCATCATTAGCCCTATTAAACTGATAAGAAATATAAAACCTAGAATGGTTAAATGAAGATATGAAATGATAAAGCTAGGTTTCAAAGCTGAACTTCCCTTACTATCACAGTATTTTACTTCCCTTACTTTATCTGTTATAGTACAAAAACACAATCTATAGTATTCTTGATAAGTTATCAATTACTTAACAATAAATATTGACACTCTTCACAAAAGAGGAAATACAGTCCATTCCTCAAAAAATTCCAGCTTTCCTTCATATTTCTGCTGTTTTAATCATTAAAAGAGGCTTCCCAGGTGGCACAGTGGTAAAGAATCCACTTGCCAATGCAAGAGATGCAAGAGACATGGGTTTGAACCCTCAGTTGGGAAGATCCCCTGGAGAAGGAAATGACAACCCACTCCAGTATTCTTGCCTGGAAAATTCCATGGACAGAGGAGCCCAGTGGGCTACAGTCCACGGAGTCACTAAGAGTCAGATATGACTGAGCAACTGAGCACGCACCGATAATTAAAAGCCATTTCCTGTACTGTCTTTTTTCTTTTTCACTCTGATTTAAGTCATCTGAAATCAAGAGCTAGCTGCTTCCTACAAAAGAGGAACACGATTTTTCTCACTGATTCTAAGTCTCAGAATATGGTCATAGCTCCTCCCAGCGCATTCTGCTCTGGACCAGTAGGTTTTGTCTCCCACAGGTAGCACCAGTGACATACCTGCGAGTGAGCAGCCACCCCAAGCTGTACACAGCTCACGGAAGGACCCTATCAGCCTTTCCCCTGGGCATGTCTCTGACCTTCACTGTTCAGTTCTACAACAGCATCGGAGAGAAATTCCACACACACAATACCCAGCTTTATCTGGCTTTAAACAGGTATGGAAGGCAAAGGAATGGTGTTAACACTGTGGCAGAAATCTTGTAGATTAGCCTGGTATACAGCAGCTCTAGTAAATTCTTCTCATGTTATGCACTTGGAATCTGATCTTTCTTTCATTAAGATAGGGAGGGACGGTTGATTTTAGTATTGGGACTTCCCTGGAGGTTCAGTGGTTAGGACTCCATGCTTTCACTTCTGTGGGCCTGGGTTCAATCCCTGGTTGAGGAACTAAAGTCACACAAGATGGTATGACCAAAAAAGCAACAAAACAAAATACTATCTGCTTTTTTTTAAAAAATGGGGGAAAGACCAGAATTAATTATTCAATGAAGAAGATTTTTAATATGTTTTGAATTTGACAAGTCCTAGTTCATATAAAACTCCTATACGGAGCCAACTGGAGTATTATCAAAAAGCCAAACTGGAAAAAAAATTTTTTTAAGAAAAATAGCCTAGCTGGGCACCATGTATATAAATGTAATAGACCTGATCCCTGGCCCTACTTGTTTACTCTCCACTGTAGAATTCCATCTGAA
This sequence comes from Moschus berezovskii, assembly GCF_049115385.1. NCBI lineage: Eukaryota > Metazoa > Chordata > Mammalia > Artiodactyla > Moschidae > Moschus > Moschus berezovskii. Next base: position 108,689,290 of record NC_142463.1, on the reverse strand, counting down.
TTCTTTTGAGCTATTGAATATAAAATGTTGTGATAGGGTCTGACTCCAGAACTGTTGACTCTTTTCAGAGATTTCTACTTTTCATGTCTACTTTCAGAGATGACCTGCTGCTCATTGGACCAGGGAATAGGAACTATACTTACATGGCCCATGCTGTGAACAGAGGGGTGACACTTTTGGGGCTCTGGGACCGGAGACATCCAGGCATGGCAGATTATATCCCTGTTTCTGTAGAGCATGCCATCGAGCCAGACACCAAGCTTACCTTTGTTGGAGATGTCATCTGCTTCCGTACTTACCTCCTCAACCAGAATGGTTTGGATACTTTCCCTTTCTCAACCTCACAACTGACAGGATTAGAAAGCTACTCATCCCTTAGAGGATTTCTCTCTGAGAAAGAAAATACTTTAGTGTATTTTTCAGGTTAATTGATAATTCTCAGTCTAGTGCCCATAGAAGTCAGCCAGTAATATTTATCAAATGTCTATTGAACATGCAGGCACTGTAGAGTACCATGCCTTCACTGCCACTCCCAGCTTCTGAAGGAAGATAATTGCAAAGCTGAACATCAATAAAGGATGAGACGAAAGGAAGGAAAAGACAACAAGGCTTTAGCTCTAAGAACCAATTATGTGTACACTGTTTTGTGAGGCAACTGTAAAGGCCTAACTTCCACGTATACCATCACTGAAAGAAGGTTTGGCCTTGCACTGGGCTACAGTATACCATGATCAGCAAAGTATTTCTGTTCTAAGAAGTACTGTTGAGTTACAGAAAATCAGTCTTGGCTTTGGAAATGTGTTATATCTTTAGGCTTACAGGTGTATCCCAAAATGGCATACACTGACTGGTTGTATGCAATCAAATAATCCATCCAAGTAAGGCTGGCTGGGTGGTATGTGGTTTGGGTTTTGCATCCTCTTTGGGGAACTGTGGATACATGTTATTTGGGTAAAGTGATATAACACTGGACCTGACTTTAACATTAACCATATATTTTGGACTTGATACAGAGGGAACTCTATTCAGCCTGGGTCAAATCCTCCAATCCTGACAACTGACTTGTAAGCAACCACTACTTATTAACATGTAATCCAGGGTCAGTGAGCTAACTGCTTACTATATCATGACTATTAAACTTTTGTCGATGAAGCAGAGGCTTTTTTACTTCCTTTTCCTAGGTTCTGTCAGGATGGTCACTCTTGTCATCCATTCTGGAATTTTGGGTCATCTCAAGTCAGTACCACTTTGGATGAGGAAGCAGAAGGGCCACAATCGAGGATCAGTAATTCAATCTAATATTTGACATTTCTCTGGCACCTTGGGACTTAAGCCAAAATAAACTAATCCTCTCTTCTGCCAGTTGATACTTGCTTGCAGTCTTCTTGTTGATATCAATCAGTAGGTCAAAGCAGATTCATCCTTAGCAGGGTCTACACAAAGTTTCACTTCAGCTCAGTTCAGTCACTCAGTCCTGTCTGACTCTTTGCGACCCCATGAATCGCAGCACGCCAGGCCTCCCTGTCCATCACCAACTCCCGGAATTTACCCAAACTCATGTCCATCAAGTCGGTGATGCCATCCAGACATCTCATTCTCTGTCGTCCCCTTCTCCTCCTGCCCCCAATCCCTCCCAGCATCAGGGTCTTTTCCAATGAGTCAACTCTTCGCATGAGGTGGCCAAAGTATTGGAGTTTCAGCTTCAGCATCAGTCCTTCCAATGAACACCCAGGACTGATCTCCTTTAGAATGGACTGGTTGGATCTCCTTCCAATCCAAGGGACTCTCAAGAGTCTTCTACAACACCACAGTTCAAAAGCATCAATTCTTCAGCGATCAGCTTTCTTCACAGTCCAACTCTCATCCATACATGACCACTGGAAAAACCATAGCCTTGACTAGATGGATCTTTGTTGGCAAAGTAATGTCTCTGCTTTTTAATATGCTATCTAGGTTGGTCATAACTTTCCTTCCAAGGAGTAAGCGTCTTTTAATTTCATGGCTGCAGTCACCATCTGCAGTGATTTTGGAGCCCAAAAAACTAAAGTCTGACACTGTTTCCACTGTTTCCCCATCTATTTTCCACGAAGTGATGGGACCAGATGCCGTGATCTTAGTTTTCTGAATGTTGAGCTTTAAGTCAACTTTTTCACTCTCCTCTTTCACTTTCATCAAGAGGCTTTTGATTTCCTCTTCACTTTCTGCCATAAGGGTGGTGTCACCTGCATATCTGAGGTTATTGATATTTCTCTCGGCAATCTTGATTCCAGCTTGTACTTCATCCAGCCCAGTGTTCCTCATGATGTACTCTGCATATAAGTTAAATAAGCAGGGTGACAGTATACAACCTTGACGTACTCCTTTTCCTATTTGGAACCAGTCTGTTCTTCTATGTCCAGTTCTGTTGCTTCCTGACCTGCATATAGGTTTCTCAAGAGGCAGGTCAGGTGGTCTGATATTCCCATCTCTTTCAGAGTTTTCCACAGTTTATTGTGATCCACACAGTCAAAGGCTTTGGCATAGTCAATAAAGTGGAAATAGATGTTTTTCTGGAACTCTCTTGCTTTTTAGATGATCCAGTGGATGTTGGCAATTTGATCTCTGGTTCCTCTGCCTTTTCTAAAACCAGCTTGAACATCTGGAAGTTCATGGTTCACGTATTGCTGAAGCCTGGCTTGGAGAATGTTGAACATTACTTTACTAGCATGTGAGATAGAGTGCTATTCCTATGTGTAAAAGATGTTTTTCTTTTTCCTAAGGAGAACAGTTACATTCTCCAAGTACCTTCTTTTGTGATTCTAAGTTAAGCAGTTTCTATTTTGTTTTGCTGGCATGATATATGAAGGGGAACCCAACATTAGGAAAACAAAGTTAGGGACTTCCCTGATAGTCCAGTATTTAAGACTCTGTGCTTCCATTGCAGGGGGCATGGGTTCAATCCCTGCTCCAAGAACTAATATTCCCACATGCCACGTAGCACAGCCAAAAAAAAAAAAAAGAAAACAAAGTTATCCTCACAGCTGGGTGCTCCTCCTGGGAAGGGATATATGTATGCTTAAATGATCTACTGACTTGGATTCTGAGTAAGGTTAGAATTATATCAAATTATATCAAAGATTGCAGTCAACTGCTTTCTCTTCTCTTTTCCTAGGTGAACCTGGAATGTGGATGATTTCTGCTGACAATATTCTACAAACAGACATTGTCACTGGGGTAGGAGTGGCCAGGAGTCCAGGAATAGCAACTATCTTTCATGACATCCCAGGACTAGTGAAAACATATCGAGAGGTAAACTTAATGATATGAGAAGAGCCCATGGGCGTTCCTTGGTGGCCTAGTGGTTAGAATTCCAGGCTTCCACTGCGATGTAGCAGGTTCCATCTCTGGTTGGAGAACGGAGATTCCACAAGAGTCTAAAGTAACTATTTCCATATATGGGAATATACATTTAGGAAGCACATCCTATTAAAAGAAATATTCTCATATATCAGATACAAAACCAGACAACAAACTTTATTGAAACATAGATAATTTAAGCATAGATTAAGGTTCTTAACCAAAGGAATGACTAGTCTGATTTATAATGTAAAATATCACTGTTCTACTGAACGGTACTACATGTAGGGACAAGAGTAGAAGCTGAGAGACCAGTTATTGCAGTTTCCAGCTGAGATATGATGGTGGGTCAGAGTGACAGTTGAGGAGGTGGTGAAAAGTTGATCAGATTTTAAATATATTTTATAGGTATAGTTGATACAGTTTCCTGACAGATTATATGTAAAGTTCAAAAGAATCAAGAATGACTTAAGGTTTTTTATTGAATAGCTAAAAGGACAGGACAGAATTGTCATCAATTGAAATGGTTAAGACTGTAGGTGGAACAGTTTTGGAGAAAAGATCAGTTTTTGGACACATAAAGTTGAATGTCTGCTGCTACTGCTGAGTCACTTCAGTCGTGTCCGACTCTGTGTGACCCCATAGACGGCAGCCCACCAGGCTCCCCCGTCCCTGGGATTCTCCAGGCAAGAACACTGGAGTGGGTTGCCATTTCCTTCTCCAATGCATGAAAGTGAAAAGTGAAAGTGAAGTTGCTCAGTTGTGTCTGACTCGTCACGACCCCATGGACTGCAGCCTACCAGGCTCTTCCGCCCATGGGATTTTCCAGGCAAGAGTACTGGAGTGCATTGCCATTGCCTTCTCCGAAAGTTGGATGTCTATTAGATGTCAATTGGATGTGTTGAGGTAGCTAGATATAAAAGTCTGGGAATCATTGGCATAGAGATATAAGATCACCAAGAGAGTGAGTGTAAATAGAGAAGAAGTCAAAGAGCTAAGTTCTGGAAACACACCGGTATTAAGACCCCTGAAAGGGGACTTCCCTAGTGGTCTAGTGGTTAAGACTTCACCTTCTAATGCAGGGGTTTTGAGTTCGATCCCTGGTAGGGGAGCTAAGATCCCACATGCCTAGTAGCCAAAAACAAGAAAAAAGGACCAAAACATGAAATAGAAGCAATATTGTAACACATGCAATAAAGACTTTTAAAAACTGGTCCATATCCAAAAAAAAAGACCCCTGAAAGAAGAATAAGGACCAACAAGGGAGATTTATAGGAATTTATGAGATTTATAAGAATTACTGGGGAAGTAGGAGGGAGTGGGAATACTGGTGTCCAGGAAGCCAAGTGAAGAAGGTATTTCACAGAGGAAGAGTGGTCAACCACATGAAAGCTACTGATGGGTCAAGTGTGAGGACTGAGAAATGACTGCTTTTTTTTGCAGTATGGAGGCTGGTGACTTTGATGAGTAGCTTCAGTGGAATAAAGGGACTGGAAGTTTGACTGGAGAATTGAAAAAGAGAACTTGGAGATAGTCCTCTTCAAAGAGTTGGAGTCAAGAGTTTGTTTCACTGATCACTTTTAAAATGGGAAAAGATAATAGCTTAGAAATGATTTAGTAGAGAAGGAAAATTTGACATGGGAGTAGGAAAAACTGATTAATAGGGAATCATACACAGGGAAGATATATCAGAAGGAATAAGGGACAAAGATCTCCTCTTAGAAAAAAATGTTATTTTCTTCTCAACAGTAAACAGATTTTGTGGTTTTCAAAATATGTGATCACTAGAAGGGCAATTTGCTCTTATGTGAAACAGATGCTTTTAGCTAAACAAGTTATGACAATTGGAGAGGAAGGAAACCAGATTCTCTAAGAACCTAGGTTCTAATTTTCCTTTGGTTTGCTAACAGGTGGTGGTCAATGCATCATCAAGATTAACACTCAGTTATGACCTCAACACTTACCTCACCAATACCCCCAATTCAACTGTGTTCAAGATGTTCATCACTGCTGGCAGAAATGGTATCAATCTTAAAGGTCACGAATCTCTTTATAGTTCTGAGTGATTATTCCCACCTTTCCCGTCCTGTCAGTTAATTCATCTCTTTGGATTAGCAATCCAGGTTTTCTTTCGTTTCAAAATTGATTCTACTTTTACAACAGAATCATTGGGAGCTGTGAGATCTCAGAATTACGACTGGATTTAGGTTTTAAAATAGGCTCATCTGAGTCACTACTGTCTTTCTGCTTGTAACCCTGCCGGAGAACAGGAGGTAGCCTAGACCAAGAATTTCCAAACATGGATGATTTTCAAGGTTACCCAAAGAAATCTTTTAAAAATAAAAATTCTCAGGCTCCATCTGGAGATTTGGGATAAAGCATAAGATACAATTCTTTTAAAGCTTCTCCAGATTTGAGAATTGTTGGACTAGATAAATATGTGAAATGTTATTTGCTCAGCAAATTTGCCTTGTGTTTTTCTTTTTTCATTTTGTATTGGGCCATGATTTACTGTCAAAAAAAGGGGCAGGAGGGCTTCCCTGGTGGCTCAGTGGTAAAAAATCCACGTGCCAGTGTAGGAGCCACAGATTTGATCCCTGGTCCAGGAAGACCCCACATGCCAAGGAGCAACTAAGCCCATGTGCCACAAGCATTGAGTCTGTGCTGTAGAGCCCAGGAACTGCAGCTACTGAGCCATGCACCGCAACTGCTAAAGCCTGCATGCCCCAGTGCTCTGCAATAAGAGAAGCCACGGAAATGAGAAGCCTGTGCACCACAACTAGAGAGTAGGCCCCACTTGCTGCAACTAGAGAAAAGACCATGCAGCAGCGAAGACAAGACCAGCACAGCCAAAAATAAATCATTATTATAAAATAATAAAATTATTTTTTAATGTGGGGGGAGGAGGAAAGAGATCTAAAATATAACAAGATACTAATAGATTCCAAATACTGTGTTAGGAATTTTTATACCTTTTATCTCATTTAACAATCTCATCATGCAGTAATTATCATCATTTTAAAGATGAGAATACTGGGGCGGAGAATGGATTGGGAGATTGGGATTGACATATATATATATACTACGTATAAAACAGATAACTGATGAAAACTGCCTATACAGAGAACTCTGCTCAGTGCTCTGTGGTGATCTAAATGGGAAGGAAATCCAGAAAAGAGGGAATGTATGTATACATACAGCTGATTCACTTTGCCGTACAGCAGAAACTAACACAACATTGTAAAGCAGCTATACTCCAATACAAATTTTTTTAAAAGATGAGAATACTGGGAATTCCTTGGCGGCCCAGTGCTCTCACTGCCGAGGGCCTGGGTTCAATCCCTGGTCGGAAAAAGACAAGATGAGAATACTAAGTGCAAGTAATACGTACAAGGTAACAAACCAGTTAGTGGCAAGAGTAGTAGATATGTTCCACTCCAAAGTCCATGTACACCCTTTCATTCATCTTTTTGTTTTTATAGAACAGATTCCGGATTTGGGGGGTAGGGGTGGATGGAGGGATAGTGGTGGCTGAGAAAACATGCAAAACCAACCAGAGAAGTCCAGAATAGAACAGAATATAATGGTCTATAGACCTTAAGATAACTTAAACTCTACCGATCTTTAAGAATATTTATTTATTTACTTGGCTGCATTGTGTCTTAGTTGCAGCATGTGGGATTTAGTTCCCTGACCAGGGATAGAACCTGGGCCCCCTGCATTCAGAGTATAGAGTCCTAGCCACTGGACCACCAGTGAAGTCCCTCTAATTGCCCGTTTGTCCTTCAGTTTTTAAGCACTTAATATATTTTCTTTTCACGGTAGATATTTAATCTTATAAATAAAATCTATGTATGTACGTAAATAAGAGTATTTGATCTTTAAAATTCTCCAGGTTCTTTTACAGAGCATTAAATGTTTCTTCATAACATGTTCTCTCCTTGTTATCTATCTTATTAAATTTTACAGAGATTGCAATTTTTTTCCTTGCAGAATCTTTCTAAAACCACAACTTAATGAAACTTCATGTAACAGTTTCTTTGATATCGCTGATAGTCTCCAAAAGATGAGAATGATCACTGGACTGCTGACAATTAAGAAAGAGCTTTAGCAAACCGAGGCCATTAAGAAACTGTGCAAGGGAAAATCTTGTTACCAAGACACGGGTTTCTATTTAATTTAAAATTGCAGCTGACCCAACCTTGGTGCCAGTGGATTTCTTGCCAGCTGTGTGGCTCCTGTTTAAGGCACCACTTGTAATGAAGTTCTAGAGATCTTTGACTTGATGCATTCTACAATCAATTATGGAAAACAAATCTTCCTAGATTTAAAACCTACCTCCCAAGTGTAGCATTTTATTTCTAATAACTGCCCAATTTCTCTGTAATTTTATTCCCATTAATGAATTCCAAAAACTTTTGAAAGAGAACACCAGCTGTATTATTAATAATAGAAACCCCATTATATTCACAGACTAGCAGAGGCAAGAGTCTTACACTCTCCTTTCACCTTGATTGTGGTAAGACCCAACAGAGCTGGCAAGTAGACAGCTGTAGCAGTTCAAACAGAGCTGACCCTTCTTTCTTATTTTTTAAATTCCAAACTTCCTCTATATATATGTTTCCCCTTTTACAAATTCCTCTTAGTGACAAAGCTATTTACCTCTTTTCTGCTCTCTAGGATCCTGCACCCCAAGTCAGGCCTTGGCCATTACAACACTTCTTCCAGAGACCCTTATGCTGTGCCATGTACAGTTCAGTAATACTTTACTAGACATTCCAGCAAGTAAAGTCTTTCATGTCCATTCAGATTTCAGCATGGAAAAAGGTGGGTTCCACCAGTTGAATCTGGTTTCCCCTGTGCTTTCATATTTGTACAAATGTCACTTTATTGGTTTACATTTCTGCTTTCTAGTTTCATCTGCTATGTAACTATGGCTCTTTCCAGTCAGCATTTTTGTTCTATCCATTCAACAAACTTTTAACACGTATCTATAATATGCTATGCTTTTCTATTATAACTTACTATTTTCTCCTTTGTTAGCCTGTTATCTTTGTGAGGGCGTGGATTATGTCTCATACATCTTTTGTTCCCAACTAGTAGCACAATGTTTGAATGCTGTTGAACTGAAGTATATTCTGAGCAGAACAGCATTAACAAGTGGAAAGAAAAAATAGGCATGACTTTGGGAGGACATTAAATAAATCAACTGATCTAAAATAAGACAGTCCACGCCAAATAAAGTAGGTAGTGCTATATCATGGGATAGCTTTTACTCCAAGGCCAGATAGTTTGAATGGTAATGAGAAACCACTGAAGGAAGGTTAATTCTGGTAAACTGTTGAGCACCAAAGAGAATGCCTGGTACCAGGATGGGCACTGGAGACAGAGGAGCAAGACAAGGCTTTTAAATTTTACTAGAACCACAATCTCAATCTCAAAAAATGACAGAATGATCTCTGTTTGTTTCCAAGGCAAACCATTCAATATCACACTAATCCAAGTCTATGCCCCAACCAGTAATGCTGAAGAAGCTGAAGTTGAACAGTTCTATGAAGACCTACAAGACCTTCTAGAACTAACACCCAAAAACGATGTTCTCTTCATTTTAGGGGACTGGGATGCAAAAGTAGGAAGTCAAGAGCTATCTGGAATAACAGGCAAATTTGGCCTTGGAGTACAAAACGAAGCAGGTTAAAGGCTAACAGAGTTTTGCCAAGAGAACCCACTGGTCATAGCAAACACCCTCTTCCAACAAAACAAGAGAAAACTCTACACATGGACATCACCAGATGGTCAATACCTAAATCAGATTGATTATATTCTTTGCAACCAAAGATGGAGAAGCTCTATACAGTCAGCAAAAACAAGACCAGGAGCTGACTGTGGCTCAGATCACGAACTCCTTATTGCCAAATTCAGATTTAAATTGAAGAAAGTAGGGAAAACCACTAGACCATTCAGGTATGACCTAAATCAAATCCCTTACGATTATACAGTGGAAGTGACAAATAGATTCAAGGGAGTAGATCTGATAGAGTGCCTGAAGAACTATGGTTGGAGGTTCGTGACACTGTACAGGAGGCAGTAATCAAGACCACCCCCAAGAAAAATGTAAAAAGGCAAAATGGTTGTCTGATGAGGCCTTACAAATAGCTGAGAAAAGAAGAGAAGCTAAAGGCAAAGGAGAAAAGGAAAGATATACCCATTTGAATGAAGAGTTCCAAAGAACAGCAAGGAGAGATAAGAAAGCCTTCTTCAGTGATCAATGCAAAAAAATAGAGGAAACAAGTAGAATGGGAAAGACTAGAGATCTCTTCAAGAAAATTAGAGACACCAAGGGAACATTTCATGCAAAGATGGGCACAATAAAGGACAGAAACGGTATGGACTTAACAGAAGCAGAAGGTATTAAGAAGAGGTAGCAAGAATGCACAGAATTATACAAAAAAGATCTTCATGACCCAGAAAATCACAATGGTGTGGTCACTCACCTAGAGCCAGACATCCTGGAATACAAAGTCAAGTGGGCCTTAGGAAGCATCACTACAAACAAAGCTAGTGGAGGTGATAGAATTCCAGTTGAGCTATTTCAAATACTAAAAGATGATGCTGTGAAAGTGCTGCATTCAGTAAACCAGCAAATCTGGAAAACTCAGCAGTGGCCACTGCTGGAAAAGGTCAGTTTTCATTCCAATCCCAAAGAAAGGCAATGCCAAAGAATGTTCAAACTACCATACAATTGCACTCATCTCACATGCTAGTAAAGTAATGCTCAAAATTTCCCAAGCCAGGCTTCAACAGTACGCGAACCATGAACTTCCAGGTGTTCAAGCTGGATTTAGAAAAGGCAGAGGAACCAGAGGTCAAATTGCCAACATCTATTGGATCATCAAAAAAGCAAGAAAGTTCCAGAAAAACATCTACTTTTGTTTTATCGACTACGCCAAAGCCTTTGACTGTGTGGATCACAACAAACTGTGGAAAATTTTTCAAGAGATGGGAATACCAGACCACCTGATCTGCCTCCTGAGAAATCTGTATGCAGGTCAAGAAGCAACAGTTAGAACAAAAGACTGGTTCCAAGTCGGGAAAGGAGTACATCAAGACTGTATATTGTCACCCTGCTTATTTAACTTATATGCAGAGTACATCATACAAAATGCCAGACTGGATAAAGCACAAACTGGAATCAAGATTGCTGGGAGAAATATCAATAACCTCAGACATGCAGATGACACCACCCTTATGGCAGAAAGCAAAGAACTAAAGAGCCTCTTGATGAAAGTGAAAGAGGAGAGTGAAAAGGTTGGCTTAAAACTCAACATTCAGAAAACCAAGATCATGGCATCTGGTCCCATCACTTCATGGCAAATAGATGGGGGAACAATGGAAACAGTGAGAGACTTTATTTATTTTGCATGGTTAGTGTTTTATTCTTTGAAGACTGGCTCTGAAACATCACAGTAAGTCAGGTTGAAAGGACAAGCTTAAATAGTTTTATAAGGATATAATTTATGTACTGACTGTTCACTCTAAGAAATCTTGATCATAGAGCTTATGATATACCTAGTTAGCAGTAGCACCCAGGTTTTCCAAATAGTCATCATTTCTCTCTTGTTTGCATAGATTTCTTCTCATCTATGAGATGAGAAAAAAAAAGCCTTTTGCTTTTGTTGCATGATCTCAGAGTTCCTCTGCTTCCTCTGAGAGGTAGTCAGGCTATCCTCTTTTCTTTTTCCCTAATTTCCTGAGATTTCTTCATGTTTTTCTGGTGGGCAAGTTCTCGTTAATTTCCATGGGCCATGGTGACAACTGGACCAAGCCTGGAAGAGAGCAATTCGGAAAAGGAACGACTTCCTCGCACTCTCAGCCACTGTCCCCACCCGTTGATCTGGAAGACTGAGCCTCCACAGGCCCCCCGATGGGATTCGCCTGTCAAGACTTTATTTTGGGGGGTTCCAAAATGACTGCACATGGTGACTGCAGTCATGAAATTAAAAGACGCTTGCTCCTTGGAAGAAAAGCTATGACCAACCTAGACAGCATATTAAAAAGCAGAGACATTACTTTGCCAACAGAGGTCCAGCTAGCCAAAGCTAAGGTTTTTCCAGTAGTCATGTATGGATGTGAGAGTTGGACCATAAAGAATGCTGAGTGCCGAAGAATTGATGCTTTTGAACTGTGGTGCTGAAGACTCTGGAGAGTCCCTTGGACTGCAAGGAGATCTATCCATTCAGTCCTAAAGGAAATCAGTCCTGAATATACATTGGAAGGACTGATGCTGAAGCTGAAATTTCCAATACTTTGGCCACCTGATGCAAAGAACCGACTCATTAGAAAATACCCTGATGCTGGGAAAAATTGAAGGCGGGAGGAGAAGGGAACAACAGAGGAAGAGATGGTTAGATGGCATCACCGATATGATAGACATGAGTTTGAGTAGCCTCCGGGAGTTGGTGATGGACAGGGAAGCCTGGCATGCTGCAGTCCTTGGGGTTGCAAAGAGTTGGACACGACTGAGCAACTGAACAGAACTAAGAATTACACAGGCTGATTAGTTATACACATGGGATGCTAGACGGCAGAGAGAAAGGAGTATTTGTATCAAACCCGGGTGTTAAGGGTCAGGTTTTATAGGAAAAGTAACCTCTAGAAGGATGACCATGACGGAGGTAGATGTGAAGAGAACAGGACATTCCAGGCAATACAGAGCCCTGGAAAAGTTTTCAAAACTAAGTTTAAAGTATATACTGGCAGTAAATAAAATAGGTAAGAAGAATGGAAGGTAAGGAGACTAGCAAATGCAATTTACATTGCAGTGATCCAAGCATGAATTGACAAGTGTCTAGGCCAGAGTAACAGAAATACTAACAGAGGTGTCAGATATATTTCAAAGGATGAGTTAGCAATATTTGGATATAGGAAAGAAAGAAAGGGTGTCAAAAGACAACCAACATTGACCATGGGTAACTATAAAAACAATATTATTAACAGAAATAAGGCCATCAAGAGGTGGTTTGATAGAGAAGTGATTAGACATGTTCAAAGCTTGCCTTTCTTCCACAAACCCTTTACTGATCTCACCAACTCTGACTACTTCATCCTCTATCCCCTTAATTTCCACTTGTTCTACATTATTTAATATCCCCTGACATGCTAACCAGTAATAGCATCCTTAAGTTCAATTATGGGTTCCCTTGGACTGTTTTATCTTTGGTAAACTCCTCCATAGAGGCCAACAGTATGCTAATAGTGAATACTCAAAACTGAGTTCCTTTCCTTTTGAATGTGCATGTTAACTATTTTTCCTTCCTATCCTAATCCAATTGACTAAATAGGGCCTCTGAACCTTCCTGCTCAGTTTTTCCTCTTTTCTTCAGGGGTTTATGTCTGCCTAATCAAGGTTCGGCCCCAGTCAGAGGAGCTGCTCCAGGTCCTAAGCACCGCTGACACTTCAGTCTATGGTTGGGCCACACTTGTCAATGAGCGTAGCAAGAATGGAATGCAAAGAATCCTCATTCCTTTCATCCCAGCGTTTTACATCAACCAGTCCGAATTGGTTCTTAGCCACAAAAAAGACGTCGGGGAGCTAAGAGTACTGGGAGTGGATAGAGTTCTCGAGAAGCTAGAGGTATGTTAAGGACTGAAGCAAAACAGATCAGGGTTTTGAAAATGAGATTTTTCATTCTCAGTCGAGGGTAAAGGAATAGATACTGAACGACTTCATAAAATTCACCACAGGAAATTCCTAAAACAGAAAATCTACTTCCTAATGCCATGGGGGCTCCCAGAGTCCAAAATCTGGGTCGTGAGCCTTGTCTGGAATACAAACGCGTGTGTATATATATATATATATATACACACATATACATACACAAACACACACACACCAATGCTATCCTGAGACAGTTTTAGAATGCTAACTTTTGAAGGCTGTATTATTCTCACACAGATGGTTTTCTTCCCCTACCCTTCAACACATCTGTGTGAAAAAGTGACTTGTCAGCTAGCTAACTAGAAATCCAGATGTCTTACTGTATATATTTACGATTGGAATGTATTGACACAAAACTGACTTTCCTTCTTTCAAACGTTCCATTTCCTTCTCTCCAAGGTCTTCCCCAGCTCCCCAGTTCTAGTGGTCTCTGGCCATAGGCACTCTTCGCTCACACCTGGCCTGGCCATCTACCCCGTAAGAGTAGTCAACTTCACGTCCCTCCAGCAGATGGCATCACCTGTTTTCATCAACATTTCCTGTGTGCTCACCAGTCAAAGTGAGGCTGTACGAGTGACAGCTATGAAAGCTAAGTCTGGTGCAGGTGAGCATGGGGGTGCCTATTTTTAATCTAGAGGCAAAAAGACAGAATGTATTACAGTTTAGTTTAGAATTTAATGGGAAACATTCAGCCACTTGATCAAGATTATTCAAACTAGCTGGGACATGGATCTTTATTCTCGAAGCCTACCCTATATACTATAACCTTCAGGTAGCCTTCTTATAACTTATTTAGTCAGTGTCCCAGGCTCCCAGTCAGTGTCCCAGGCTCCTCTGTCCATGGGGTTCTCCAGGTAAGGATACTGGAGTGGGATGCCATCTCCTTCTGTAGGGGTGTCCTGCTTGGCAGGTGGATTTTTTTACTACTGAGCCACCAGGAGACTCAGGTTGGATCCCTGGGTCAGGAAGATCCATCCCCTGGAGGAAGAAGTGACAGCCCACTCTAGTTATTCTTGCCTGGAAAACCCCATAGACAGAGAAGCCTGGCGGGCGCCAGTCCATGAGGTTGCAAAGAGTCAAACACAACTTAGTGACCAAGCATGAATGCAGTTTAACATGAGTTTACCAGCTTCAAAAGTATACTTCTTGCCCTGTTTTAAGCCCTTTGATAAATGTTTGATTTAATCCAAAAGTATTTAGCAAATCTTTGTGCATCAATCAGTAAATGGCAGTAATCCTAGAACCAAGACTTAGCTCTGACAAATCCTGATTCTACCTTTAACCAGTTCAGAAATGATGCCAAGTTTGGGCGGGATGGTAACAGTTACGGAAAGAGGTGTTAGAATTTTCTTCCCAGGTGGCTCAGTAGTAAAGGAGATGAGGATTTAATCCCTGGGTTGGAAAGATCCCCTGGAGGATGGCAACCCACTATAGTATACTTGCCTGGGGAATCTAGGAGTGAATTAGGCTGAACCTTAATACATCTAATGGGAGAAAGGTTTTGGCTTCTGTGAGTATCCAATTTGTATGAGTCAGTAAATATTCTAAGCATATTTATATGCATTTTAATTCTCATTCTAAAGGGTTTCCTCGGAGAAGGCAATGGCAAGCCACTCCAGTACTCTTGCCTAGAAAATCCCATGGATGGTACAGCCTGGTAGGCTGCAGTTTGTGGTGTCACTAAGGGTCGGACACAACTGAGCGACTTCACTTTCACTTTTCTCTTTCACACATTGGAGAAGGAAATGGCAACCCACTCCAGTGTTCTTGCTTGGAGAATCCCAGGGATGGGGGAGCCTGGTGGGCTTCCACCTATGGGGTCACACAGAGTCGGACACGACTGAAGTGACTTAACAGCAGCAGCAGCAGCAAAGGGTTTCCTAAAACTCTTTAAGAGATGTTTTCCCCTTTAAAGAGTTGAAATTGAGATGTTCAGGGTCCTACCACTAGACAATGTTCAACCCCAATCTGTGCTGAGAGCAGTTTTTAAACTGAGTTCATGGATCCCTGTAAAGGTTCTCAGAATTCAAGGTGTCCATGCCCTGAATGGGAAAAAACAAAATTACATCAAAATTACAGTAGTTATCATACCTAAAAATGTTTATTACTAGAGCACACATACTGCTGTATCACAAACTAGGCCTTTTAACACTTTGCTGTGTATTATAAAACTTTAATTGGTTTCCTTCATTCCTGCATTTTTTGCATTGAAAAACATTGAGTTGGGATACACTGACTTCACCAGACTGCCAAAGTTACCCATGGAGAAAAAAAAAAGCTAAGAATCACCACCTTCTTAAGTGATGAGGGGACAAACTGTAACAGTACACTTATTTTTGCTACCAATAAGCAACCCAATCTTAAGTTCATTCATACAAGCATGATACCTACTTGTATCATGTAAAACAAGTAGGTTTTTAAAACAGGGCCCAATTAAGACAGGAATTAGTTCAATGTAAACACAACAAAGGGGTGCCGTTAATATACCTCTTGATTTATTTATTTGGACTTCCAGTGTTGGGACCAGATCAGGGACTGGAGTTTTTAGCATGTTTTGTTTAGTTGCTAAGTCATGTCCAACTCTGTTGTGACCCCATGGACTGTTGCCTGCTAGGCTCCTCTGCCAATGGGATTTCTCAGGCAGGAATACTGGAGGGGGTTGCTATGCGCTTCTCCAGGGGATCTTCCCAACACAGGGATCAAGCCCAGGTCTCCAGGCATTGAAGATTCTTTACCATCTGAGCCACCAGTGAAGCCCATTTTTTTTTTTAGTACAAGCAACCTCAAATTATTCTTCAGAGTAAAGCACTTTAACAGTGTGAAGTTGTTGAACAGTTGTGAACAGAGTTTAGTGAGAGGTTAAGACCAGTTAAGAGCCCAGAGGTAGAGGGCCTTATACAAGGGTTGCAGAACAGGAACTATGTATAAGGGCCTGGTGACAGTTTATCTGGAATGGCAATTTGGTGAGGCAGGAAGAGTTCATTTCTAGACACTGAAGAATTCAAAATAACAAGGGAAAGTATGCTTCAAAAGACATGGCTTAACTTTTATTGAGAACAAAGTTATATACAAATCATGCTCCCCAGAAATGATAGCTGAATAAAAAAGAACGAATAAAAAAGGACAAGTGGCTCCTGGGTCATTGTTTCAAGTTAGAGGGATTAAAAGTTGAAGGATGTCACCTGGAGTTAAAGTACACAGGAAAGATAATAGGCATTTTACAGTGGTAGAGAATTTAAACATTCTTTTACAAGCTGAAAAGGCTTAAGAATTGTAGTTTATTATGTTAAAGAGTGATAAAAAGCCAAAGAGGTAGAGGTACCAAGTACAGTTCACCCCTTTTTCTCTGGTAAGAAACAAAAAGAATCTCCTAGAGGGCTAAGTAGATCCAACCAGTCCAAAGGAGATCAATCCTGGGTGTTCATTGGAAGGACTGATGCTAAAGCTGAAACTCCAATACTTTGGCCACCTCATGCAACAAGTTGACTCACTGGAAAAGACTGATGCTGGGAAGGATTGGGGGCGGGAGGAGAAGGGGATGACAGAGAATGAGATGGCTGGATGGCATCACCGACTCGATGGACCTGAGTTTGAGTGAACTCCAGGAGTTGGTGATGGACAGGGAGGCCTGGCGTGCTGTGATTTCATGGGGTCGCAGAGTCGGATACGACTGAGCGACTGAACTGAAATGAACTGAGAGGGCTAAGTTTTGAGTGCTTCAGCTAGACATCTCAGGAGCATACAATTTTTAAATGCAACATCTGTCCTGTATAAATTAAAAAAACTATCTTCTTTTATTCTGCCAATGCATAGATCAATGTGACGGTTCAGGTGTTCTCCAGAAGTTCGCAGGTCCTTACCAGATTCTCCTCTTTACCCTCCTTGTGGTGCTGGCATCAACAGCTTTCCTCTTTCTAGGTAAGGAGTCCTTATCTTCAGCACCGTAGAATTTAGACTTGGAAACTGCCTTCATTTTATTTCACAAACTAAATGAGGATGAAAATTAGCTGTTTATATCACATCTAATTTGGGACATGCAATTGAAACTGACTTAGCCTCCCTACTTAGTCACCTGGTGGACCAAAGATCCCGCCCAACTTACTGAGAAGCAATAAACTGCATGTGGCAAACAGCTGCCACTCAGAAGTGGAAACCACTGCTACACTTTAGATTATAGCAATTTTGCTCAAATACAGAGCAATAGATGATTCAGGCAACACAGCACGTACCATTATCTACACGTGCATTTCACATCTTTCAGACAAAAGTTCAGTTCAGTCACTAAGTCGTGTCCGACTCTCCGCGACCCCATGAATCACAGCACGCCAGGCCTCCCTGTCCATCACCAACTCCCGGAGTTCACTCAAACTCATGTCCAGAGTCGGTGATGCCATCCAGCCATCTCATTCTCTGTCGTCCCCTTCTCCTCCCGCCCCCAACCTTTCCCAGCATCAGTCTTTTCCAGTGAGTGAGTCAACTTGTCACATGAAGTGGCCAAAGTATTGCAGTTTCAGCTTTAGCATCAGGCCTTCCAATGAACACCCAGGATTGATCTCCTTTAGAATGGACTGGTTGGATCTCCTTGCAGTCCAAGGGACTCTCAAGAGTCTTCTCCAACACCACAGTTCAAAAGCATCAATTCTTCGGCGATCAGCTTTCTTCACAGTCCCAACTCTCACATCCATACATGACCACGGGAAAAACCATAGCCTTGACTAGATGGACCTTTGTTGGCAAAGTAATGTCTGCTTTTTAATATACTATCAAGGTTGGTCATAACTTTCCTTCCAAGGAGTAAGCGTTTTTTAATTTCCTGGCTGCAGTCAGCATCTGCAGTGATTTTGGAGTCCAAAAAAATAAAGTCTGACACTGTTTCCCCATCTATTTCCCATGAAGTGATGGGACCAGATACCATGGACAAAAGTTGGAATACCTCTAAAAATCACTGAATAAAAATGTCAAGTGTACAGTGTTGTTTAATTTGAAGCATTACTTTTTTATAGCAATACTGAAGAACGGACTTGACCCTAAGGCCTTCCTCCAGTGAGAACAGATCCCTTATTGACATCTCTTATTCTTTCTCCAGCATACAATGCCTTCCTAAACAGGATACAGACAGTTCCAGTTGTTTACGTACCAACTCCTGGCACACAGTCAGGTAAAGAATCACCACCTGTCATCTCCGAAAAACTCAGGTACCACCCTCATTCACCTCTATTCATCCTTCTTCTATTTCCTTTCCTCCTTTACTTCTAGGTTCTTACACATCCACACGTTCTCCCCCTCCGTTCATGGGTCCACAGCCCCCACCAGCCCAGAATCGGCTGCAACACTGGCTGTGGAGTATAAGACACTAACCTCTGCTTGGACAAGTCTTTAACTGTAGGGGACTGGAAAGTTCTAGCCCCAGATCAGCAGCAACCTCTACACTCATATGCTTCCAAACAAGGCTTCTGAGAACTGTAAATAAAAGATCCTAAGTTGTTTCATATTAAAGTGGTGTGCTGGATTGCATTTTAAGTATCAACTGTCAGTTCTTAATTCTAAGAAAACATAAAAGTGAAACAAAATACCCCATTTACATACTATTCCAGTTTTTAATCAATCTCTGCAGATTTACTCCATGAACCTAGGGATAGCAGTGTCCCAAATAGACTTTTTAAGTTCTTGGTCACTTACTTGCCCCAAATGACTCTAGAATCCACTCTTCTGGTTGCCCCTGAATAGGTGAGGTAAGAACTTCCTAGCAGTAAAACAAAACAATAGACAGGATGTATCCAAAACACGTTTATTGGGATGGTTTCCCGTTCATCTTCATACAGGGTACTTTTAGTGCTGCTTCCGTCTGAAAGAGCATCCTGCCAAAAAAAAAAAAAAAGTTCCAAAGGTTAACTGATAGCAGCCTACTTACCCTGCCTAAACCCCACAAAACAAAATGCCTCTAACCCATAGGAAACCTACATCTGTATTTTCTTCAACTCTTTTAGCTTCTGCCTAGTAACTAGGTATCAGATTTAGCTCACATGAAGCCCTTTAGACAGTAGCATTTTGAGATGAATGTTTCCCGATTATGCATTAGGAAGACGTAAGGAAAAATGTATAAAAATTACATTAAACCATTTACCTTCTGTAAGCCTTGCTTTTCCTCCTGTAGGTTGGCAGAGGACAGTAGAGCAGCCAACACACAAAACTACTGTTTGTGCATGGCTAAAGACGGTGGTGATTTTATAGCATCCTGGGGGGGAAACATCAAGGAGTTACCCTTTTTTCCCCAAACCTTTCTTCACTTAAACATATGCTGTCATGCATTAACCGTATAACAAGTATGCTATGAAAATTCTTGGAAATTTACTTTCTTAAACTAAACTTGATTATCTGGCTCCAAGTATACATCAAAGTCAACTCAAAAGCAACCTCGACCATGTGCCCCAACCTATGGATTTTCTGAGTAATCAACACCATCCAAAAAATTATTCAAAAGTCAAAGAGAAAAAATCCTGTACTTGGTGAGGAGAGATGCTCGGTAACTGGTCAACATATCCACCCCTTTGCCGCCAAGAACAAGTACATAAATTACCACAAGCCCGACATTATCATTCCAGTGTTTCCCAACACAAACGTTACGGTTTACACAAAGTTTTGAAGGGGAATCTCTCTGGATCACTCCTCCTAAAATGCAAAATTTTACTCATCTCGAACATTCAAATTTGAATACATTAGGGCTTCACGGATACCTTTCTTCAACTCATGGGATTCAGTGCTTTCCCCACTACTACATGTTATCCCCTCACCTGGGCATTTTACATCCATGAAATAGGAATTGGGGCTCTGCACCAGGCGCTTCTTCTTGTGTTTCCTCTTCTCCTCTTCTGGAGAGGGATGAAGAAGATCCTTTGCGAGCTAACAGAGGCAGAAATGTAGAGATTTAGAAACCAGTGGTGAACACGGATGATCGAAAACAGCCCCCACTGCCATACAACGGGGAGAGCTCGCCCCTTGTCGCCCCTGGTGTTTGCGCAGCTGGGCCGCCATCTTATCGCCTCTCCGCTCCCGTCCATGCACGGGTCCCAGCTGGCCTCTGCGGCCCCTGTAGTTAACTTGTCCTGGGGAAGTGCGGAGGGCAAATGAGGGCCCTCTGTGATCCCAAATCAGCGTGAGAGCAGCGTGCAGACAGAAGAACGAGATCTCCACGGAAACCTAGCCGAAGGAACTCACAGGCATGTTCTCGTGAGGAGGTCGTCACCGCCGGAAAAGGGCGGAAGCGGAAATCCTGATCCTTAAATTCACCGCCCCGCAGGAAATGACGTCAGGAGGCTATTGCCGCCATGTTGAGAAGGTCCTTCTCTCACGGTCTTGGGCGATGGGGCGAGGTGGGGGCTGCCATTTTGGGAAGGTCTCTAAATGACAGGACTCAGATAAGTCGCCGTGTTAAGAGAGTGAGCTTGATATTTTAAGGTCAGTGTCTGGTCTCCGTCAAGGGGTAAATAGACATTTTTAAAATTTCGCGCTACACTTTTAACAACAGGAACTGCTTAGGAAAATAGACTGAGTCATATCTTTGACTTATTAAATTTCTTTACTATTTTTCAATTGGTTTAGTTTGCCCATTTTTAAAAATTCAGTAATGTAAATACATTGGAAATGCATTGGAGAAGGAAATGGCAACCCACTCCAGTGTTCTTGCCTGGAGAATCCCAGGGACAGAGGAGCCTGGTAGGCTGTCGTCTATGGGGTCGCACAGAGTGGGACACGACTGAAGCGACTTAGCAGCAGCAGCAATGTAAATATAAAGAAAGCAAGTTCTCACCTTTTCTGCACTTTCAGCCTATTTCTAGGATTAACCCTTGTTAATTTTATTCTCTCCTTTCCATTTTTCTCTGTAATAATTATTATATTACTCACTTCTGTGTTGTTCTGACTGCTTTGAATGCTAATCTTCACAACTCTTGTCTTTACATTCACATCCTTTCCGCCACATTTTCATCAGAAATGCCTTTCCAAGATTTCTAATCTTGGCAGCACTGACACTCTGGACAGGGAATGAAAAGAAAGAAAAAAGACCAAATCATTATCTTCTACAGTAACGATCAAAGGGTTAAAATGTCCATTTGTCATAAAGGAGGAGCAAAAATGACTCAAATGATATATGGGGACCTGGTTAATTCCAAAGGAATAGAATGGGACAAGGGATGTGAGTTCTTGTCAAGGATACACTGGTAAACGTTTAACCATTGAAGTTATGGAGGGGAGCCCTGATTTCTTGTCTTCACTAATTTCAATGGAGGAAATACTCTCACCTTGGCCAGTTTCAGACTACCAATGTTACATTATTAAACACTGATTTGGAAAGCACAATCTGTTTTCATGAGCCAGTAATAATTGGTTCCAGCACACTACTGTTGTTCAGTTGCTCAGTCATGTCTGACTCTTTGTCACCCCATGGACTGCAGCAGGCCAAGCTTCCGTGTCCTTCACTATCTCCCAGAGTTTGCTCAAACTCATGTTCATTGAATCAGTGATGCTATCCAACCATCTCATCCTCTGTTGGCCCTGCCCCTTCTCCTCCTGCCTTCAGTCTCTCCCAGCATCAGGGTCTTTTCCACTGGGTCCACTCTTCGCATCAGGTGGTCAAAGTATTGGAGCTTCAAGCATCAGTCTTTCCAATTAATATTCAGGGTTGATTTCCTTTAGGATTGACTGGTCTGATCTTGCTGTCCAAGGGACAATTCTCAAGAGTCTTCTCCAGCACCACAGTTCAAAAGCATCAATTCTTCATCTCTCAGCCTTCTGTATGGTTCGGCACACTACCGATGGGTGAGAAAAACCTCTGAGGAAATGACATGTTCCCAGGTGGCTCGGTGGTAAAAGATCCAGCTGCCAATGCAGTAGATGCAGTTTCGATTCCTGTGTTGGGAAGACCTCCTGGAAGAGGAAATGGCAACTCACTCTGATAGTCTTGCCTGGGAAATCCCATGGGCAGAGGAGCCTGGCAGGCTACAGTCCATGGGGTCGCAAAGAGTGGGACACAACTGAGCAACTGAGCACACACACACCGGAAGACAAGAAATTAAACAAGCAGCAATCAGGGAGAACAGCATTCTAGGCTGAGGCAAGAGCTTGTGAATACAAAACCAGACACCAGGAAGAGCCTACCATAATTGAGGGCGGTAAAGGGATTATTGCAGAAGCTCTGAGAACTAGTGGGAGAGTACTGTAGAGATGAGGTTCCAGTGAAAGCAGGTATACAACAGCATAAGTGACATGGGTTCAATCCCTGGGTCAGGAAGATCTCCTGGAGAAGGAAATGGCAACCCACTCTTCCCATTCTTGCCTGGAAAATCCCATGAACAGAGGAGCCTGGCGGGCTACAGTCCATGGGGTCGCAAAAGAATCAGACATGGGAAAAAAAATCAGACTCAACTTAGCAACTAAACAACAACAATTTAGAGAGGTGAAAAAGAATAGTCTATTGCTGAAGATGAAAAGTCCAGATTCAGACAAAATAAGATGAAATGAAAAAGAACAAATAGGTTTTTATCAGACAAATCCTTGAAAATTGAAGAATAATTTAAAGCACTAGTAAGAGATGGTTTGACCAGCAGGGAGAAGTAGAGAATACTCAAGTTTTGTTTACAACTTGAAGACATTATAATGCGTGGTGAGATAAAGGATAAAAGAGGATTGAATAGTTGTGTTTGAGAGGGACAAACGTTGGCACAGAGTGTGACAAGGATAACTGAAGTGACTAAAGATGCCTTTTCATAACCAGTACACTATGTTTATAGAAGGACTCTTCTACTGATCTGCTATTAGAAAAGCAGATATTTTGAATATTTTTTCCAAAGAAAAGATAAATTTGGTTTTGTGTAGCCATGTTCTCCATATTTCAGCTTTCTGGTTGCCAAGGCTACACCCTCACAGTCTGTTCATCAGTGTGTTAGGAGTACTGCCTCCGGACTGTGTTAAAAGATCCACATCTCAAGAGAATGACCCCAGACATTTGTAGTCTCAATCTCTGTCTTCATGAGCTGGCCTGTCAGAGAATTCATACACAGGTTCCCAGAAGGAAGACTGTTCAAGATGAAGCTCCAGAATGTATCTAGGTGAACAGTTTGTGGGCTTGGAGACTGGGAGAGGGAGTGTGTGGAGCTGATTCTATAGTATAATTAATTTTGATTTTCACTCTGTTCCACCAGGGGGCAGACCGACTCAACAAATAGCCACCAACTCCAGCCATCCCGCTTTTTTCAAAAGGAGTTGGGATTCTAAAACTAAGGGCTTGGAACAGTAATACCAGAATTCTAGAACTGGCCCAGAAGGATTCTATTTTTCTTGAGTACCCCTTTTAAAAATCAGTCCCCAATTTTTGCCAACTCCTGTGTTATCCTGGCCTTCACCCTTATTCCCCCAAACTTTCCTTTCCCCTGAATTCCTCTGAAATTCCTCTTCCCCTGGTCATTCTGATTAAACTTCCACTTCACCCCAGCCTCTCTGGCTTCTGACTGGAAAAGCAAAGTCAAAAGAGGGGGATGATAGTAAGCAAAAAACTGTACAAAATGGCTAGGGAGACAGGCCAGCATTGGCTGGGAAGGGAAAGCCCAGAGAGCAGGAGGCTGGGCTGGCCGAGGAGGCCAGCAGAAAGGGATGGGCGGGCACGGGGTGGGGCCCGGAGGAGTGCCGCCCCTCCTCTTTCCCAGAGCCTGGGCGGAGAGGGAGGAAAACTTCCTGGCCGGGGCTCCGGGCCCGCTCCCTTTGCCAACCCTCCAGTCCTGCCTACCGGTGCCCTTCGCTTCCCCACCCCTCTCCCGGCACCCCTGGTGTCCGCCATGGCCAAAGCCTACGACCACCTCTTCAAGTTGCTGCTGATCGGGGACTCAGGGGTGGGCAAGACTTGTCTGATCATTCGCTTTGCAGAGGACAACTTCAACAACACTTACATCTCCACCATCGGTGAGCCCACTGGCCATACCCTAGATCCCCAACTACCCCATACCCTCATTCCTAGGCTCTTGGATTACTAGTGGGCCGCTTTAGAGTCAGGCTGCTGGACTCCGGTCCCTCAACCGCTCTCTCAGACCCATGCCCCTTATATGTCTCAGGATGGTACCCAAACCTCTAACCTCTCTGAGACCTCCAGATTACTCCTCAGTCGTGCCTTTGCCAACCCCTATTTTCTTGGTACCACCTGTCTCCCTTGTCTCCACAAATTCACATGAATCTGTGTCTATCTCCCTCTCAGCTCCTCTTCCCCCACCTTCATCCACCTAGAACTCTTGATCCATTCTCCACATTTCCTGTATTCCCTTTTCCCTGATCATCTGTCCCAATCTTGCCAGCCTCTTTCTGTCCCAACTGAGTTACAAACTCTCCCACTGCATTCCCACCTTTCCATCTACTTTCCAGTCTCTCTGCCCCTCAACTTATTAGGGGGTTGGGGAGGGTGGCATAGAGGGGCTGGGTGTGCTAGAGAGCGGCCCAAGGACTGGGATCATGAATATGCAGTCAGCCTGGTAAGGAAGGTGGGACTGAGGGGACTTTTGGGGTCTCTGAGTCAGTCTGGTGACTCAGCCTCCTCCCTGGAGCTCCTCACTGGCTCGGGGGAGGTACACAAGTTTCCACTAAGAACAGTGTCTCCCCTCCTCCCCCTCATCGCTCTTAACCTCCTCTGGCCTGGGTAGTAAGACCAGGAAAGTCTCAAGACAATTCTGGTTAGAAAGTGGAGGGGAAAATATCCCTCTCTCATATTTCAGTCTCAGGGGAATCTTGTTTAGACTCAAATTTTCTTGTTTCCAAGACTGGCATACTATTAATTCACATGGACTGGTGTCAGCTTCCTTTTTCCTTGCTCTTCACCCTGCAGGGTCAGGAGACTGCGGGGGAGAACGGAGAGTAGAGGGTTCTAAGAAAACAGAAGGGAGAAGGAATTAGAAAGTAATATTTTGGGGGAGACAGATTGAATTGAGAGAGTTGTCAGCTGGCATGGCTGAGTGGACCCAAGAAGTGCCTTAAAGACCTTCAGCCTCCTTGCAGAGTTTTCATCATCTTCTTTCCCGCAAAGTCTGTAAGATCTAAGTAAAAACAATACGCTTGCTATACAAGTACAGCTTTGAGAAAATCCCCGTAGTTTTATACTTCCTGCAAGACTGCTTCCCAAGTGCCTTCCCTGCAGGATTTCTGCACTGCTCCATTCCTGTCGCTCTCAGCACACGCTTGCGCGTGCACATACATACATGTCTTGATTTCAGTGCACCCTCTCCACCCCTAGGAATTGACTTCAAGATCCGCACTGTGGATATAGAGGGGAAGAAGATCAAACTGCAGGTCTGGTGAGTGACTCCCCCAGG
Organism: Moschus berezovskii; assembly: GCF_049115385.1. Classification (NCBI taxonomy): domain Eukaryota; kingdom Metazoa; phylum Chordata; class Mammalia; order Artiodactyla; family Moschidae; genus Moschus; species Moschus berezovskii. The sequence continues at coordinate 108,663,892 of NC_142463.1, read as the reverse complement.
ACTTCAAAACCAGACCTACTCATTCATTTCCTATAACCTGTAGTTTCTCTTTAGTTTCATTTCTCTTCCGTTCCCATCGCTCCTTCCAGTACATTTTCTAATCCATTTCTGTCACCTCATTCAGATGTCCTTTCATCTCTCTTCCTGCTCACTCAACTATTTTCATCTTTTGTGTAATTCTGTTGCCTGTCCTGGACCCAGAGATTCCTCTGAACTTGGCACATGTCTAATTAGCTCAACTGTCTATTGAGCTATAATGTGGAAACAAGCTCTCAACAGTTAAATAGCAAGTAGCAAAATTAAGACTTGACTCTCTGTCCAGTGGAGAGCCCTTAAAGCCAACAGTTAGAGGTTTGACCTGACTACCCTGAGGAAACTGGAGACCCTGAGGGTGTCAAGTGGTGAGAGGCTTCATGGAGGCATTATGATACAATAGACAAGAGGAGAATGTGGTTCAGTCCTGTTCTGTTACAGAATGACCTTATTTCTCCTCTCTAAACCTGTTTCCTCATTTGTAAAATAGAGGCAGTAAAGCATGCCTCACAAGGATAGAGTGAAGATTAGATAAAATGACATAAATAAAATGATATATACACAGTGCTTGGCACAAAGTAAACAATAAAACAAAATAAATTTTAAAAATTAAAATAAATATAATAATTCAGAAAAACAACAATAAAACAGATCTGTTTCTTCAGCCTTTACCTTCGCTCAGTATCAGCCCAATAGGCTCTTTCCCTTTATTGTTTTCCTGATTCTGTTCAACATTCCTTGTTGCAGAAGCTAAATTCTTAGGGGATGGGAGTGGAATTCTCTCTTTGGAGACCTCTTCCCTCTATCTCACCCCATGAAATATTCTACCCCTTCAGGGACACAGCTGGCCAAGAGCGATTCAAGACAATAACTACTGCCTATTACCGTGGAGCAATGGTATGAAGCGTATTTCTGGACAAGGGATGATGCAATAGAATGTACGACTACAGAGGGATAGGAGTCGGAGTGGAGAAAAATGGGGAGGGGCACAGTGTGTGTTGCAGAGGGCCCCATATGGCCTAGTGATTAGTCTTGTGGATAGAATTTACAGGGTCACTTAGAGGGCAGTGGGAAGCCTGAAGAGCGGAATATGGTACAAGGCCCCATTGTGAACTCTGCCATTCCCTAGGGCATTATCCTAGTATATGACATCACAGATGAGAAATCCTTCGAGAATATTCAGAACTGGATGAAGAGCATCAAAGAGGTGAGGACAGTTCCAGAGTGGTAGGGGAATTGGGTAGAACCTAGAGGATGAAGGAGACTGTGAAAATGAGCAGGACCCAGCTTCTACTCTTATCTTTGCTCCCAGAATGCCTCGGCTGGAGTAGAGCGCCTCTTATTGGGGAACAAGTGTGACATGGAGGCCAAAAGGAAGGTGCAGAAGGAGCAGGCTGATAAGGTAAGAGCTGGTTGGGCGGTGTTCCAGAACTGGCCCAGGAGGGCCAAGGTAAGGCCAGCTTGCAGAGGACTTGGCTGTGCCCTTTGTCCAACTCTCTTCTTACCACTTCTTCCCATGCAGCTGGCTCGGGAGCATGGAATCCGATTTTTCGAGACAAGTGCTAAATCCAGTATGAATGTAGATGAGGTGAGACACACCCCATCCTTCACCCCCAAAGAGTATTGGAAGACAGACTTATGCTCCCCTTCAACCTATCCTAACCAATCTCACCTTTCCCCATTAGGCTTTCAGTGCCCTGGCACGGGACATCTTACTCAAGTCAGGAGGCCGGAGATTGGTGAGTTGGTTGTGCTGGGCTAAGTACAGCTGGGTGTGTGAGAGTGTGTGTGTGTTGGGGGTAAAAACTGATGAGGGGAACAATGCTAATACTGCCTGTGAGGGTGGATCTCCTTCAGTTTATGGCCTCAGCCAGCCATTCTCACCCTGACCCCTGTACCTTCTCCCTCTAGAAAAACAACAACAAGCCCCCCAGTACTGACCTGAAAACTTGTGACAAGAAGAATACCAACAAGTGCTCCTTGGGCTGACGACTCCTTTCTGCCTCTCCACCCTAAGCCTGGAGACTGAATCTGAGGAAGGCAGGGCTGAGGGGCTGGGCAGGGGAGAAATAGCAAATGGGACTTGGAGGGGTAGAGATGGGTAGATGGTAGAAGAATGGGGAGAATATAGAGAAGAAAAAAAGGAAGGAGAAAGAAGGAAAGAGGAAAAGAAAGGAAGCAGGATAGAGTGGGAAGGAGAGGCAAGAAAAAGGAAAAGATTTGAGAAAGTGGAAGAAGGTGAGAAGGAAGTAGGAAGAGAGGGAGGAGGAAAGGAAGATAGATGGTCCTAGGCCTCAGACCTTTGCTGGGTTTCCAGGGCAAATATAAATGTAAATAAATAGTTGATTTCTTATCACTGGATCAGGCTTTAGGGTCCTGAGAGAGGCTGGCTCAGTACCACCCTCTGAAGGTTTGGTCCTATGCTGTCACTCTGCATGGTCTTTCTCAGTATTAAAGGCCACCATTTGCACAAATGTTCCTGGTTTGGGTAACTTTTGTCATTGTTGGAATCGCTCTCTACTCATAAACCTAATTCTTGTCTCTCTGAGGTGGTTGGTCTGCCTGAATCTGGCTGTGTTCCTGTGATGCCTAGTCTATAGGTCTCAGACCTTTCCCAGCTGTTTAACTGATGAGAGAGACAAGGAGCAGAGATTCTCTGAAGTTGAAAGTCTGTACATCCTCTTTCCAATATGGGATTTAGAGGATCCTTGCAGGCAGAGTCTTGTCCAGGAGATTCTAAAAGAGAAGGACTCTTCCCTGGGCCTCCCCAGGAGAGTGATAGCCCTAGCCTCAGAGAAAGAGAAGAACCAGTATTTTTTATTCAGTGATTTCTGCAAGCATCTTTGATTCTGCCAAAAATCCCTTTAAGTAAGTAGTAAGCATTATTACCTGCTCTGATAGGAGAAGAAAATGAGACAGAAAAAAAGGTTCATTTAGTCATAAATATTTATTGAGCATCTACTCTGTGCCAAGCACAGTGGTCAAGTTAAAATAACCTCTGGGTGATACTGAAAGGAAGAGGGACAAGTAAAATGTAACAGAAACAGCCCCTAACGACTGAATAACAAAGAAGCAAAACTACTGACATGCAAAAGAACCATGAACAAAAAACTTAGACTTGAGTTCCCTTAAGTATACATAGACCCTATTTGTTCCTCACAGTATTTTTTTTAGTTTCCAATATTTTTAAAAAATATTGTCTCCTAAATAGCATTTGCACCGTGCAAATGCTTGTTCAGAAAAAAAATTTGAACAAATAGATTTTACAATTAGATGGTTTTGTAGAATTTGCATTTTAATTAGTATTTCTATAGTCCTTTAAATATGCTCCATAAATTTATGCTTATACCAACATTATATAAATATGTTCTTGCCAGCACTATTTTTTTCATATTTTAAATCTTTGAAAAAGAAAAGACATGTTTTGATTTGTATCTTTTTGATTAGTAAATTTGGAGTTTCTTTTTAAATTTTAAATTAATTTTTTAATTGAAGGATAATTGCTTTACAGAATTGTGTTGCTTTCTGCCAAACATCAGCATGAATCAGCCATAGGTAAACATATGCTCTATCCTTCTGAACCTCTCTCCCATCTCCCTTCTCATCCCACCCCTCTAAGTTGATACAGAGCCCCAGTTTGAGTTCCCTGAGTCATACAGCAAATTCCCATTGGCTATCTATTTTACATATGGTAATGTAAGTTTCCGTGTTACTCTCTCCATACTTCCCACCCTCTCCTACCTTCCTCCCCTCACCACTCTCCACCCCCACCCCACTGTCTATAAGTCTGTTTTCTATGTCTGTGTCTCTGTTGCTGCCCTGCAAATAATTTCATCAGTACCGTCTTTCTAGATTCCATATATACGCGTTAGTATATGGTGTTTTTATCTTTCTGACTGACTTCACTCTGTACAATAGGCTCTAGGTTCATCCACCTCATAGAACTGACTCAAAAGTGTTCCTTTTATGACTAAGTAATATTCCATTGTATGTATGTACCACAGCTTCTTTATCCATGCCTCTGTCCTTGGACATCTAGGTTGCTTCCATGTTCTAGTACTGTAAATAGTGCTGCAATGAATTCACAGTATTTTTTTAAACAGCAAAATGATCTCACAGATTTGATCTTCTATCAAGATGATGAAAATGTCAGATTTGGTTTAGACAAAGTACCACTGGAAGTTTTACTCAAGGATGTGATTGATGTTCAAGGCATTTGAAACATCCCCAAGCTTGCAGTGTAGAAGTGGATAGCACAGCCCTGGAGTCATTGGCAAAGTCTTGTTGTGTGCTGCTGCTCCTGCTGGTAAAAGACAACACTCAGCAAAAAGGAGTCTGACAGTGCCAGGAGAAGGACTAAGAAAATAATTTGGTACATGAATTAAGTATCTAAGCTTCAGTGGGGTAATAATCCTTATTATCTGTGGCTTATGTTTGAATTCTGTACTCAACTGCCCAGCTAGTTTAATTCACTCAAGAGATGAGGAAAGACTTGCATTTTGTGAGTCCCAGGAAGAAGACTGACCGGCCTCTTTGTCATACCCCAGAGTGGATATTTTAAAATCCATTTTCAGCGTAGAGACCTTATTCAGTTGCTTGGTACAACTAGTGGGACTGAGTAAGGAGTAACAATGCTATGTTTTGACCAAAACTTATCATAGCTAAAAAATACTGAGGGGAAAAACCCCATACCCTACTTCCTATCACACAGAACTACTGACACATAATATACAGACAAATAGTAACCTAAAGGAACAAATAGTTACAAGCAAAATTAAAACTCAGCCCTCACCAGGGTATTGTTTTCTCATCTCCCACCCAACGATCTGTCCAGTCTGTTAGTTCTTGTCCTTAAGTGGTCAGATTTCAGTCTGATGGGAAGACGGAATTTGTGGGACATAGCACCAGATATACTGTTTGGTTTTTTTTTGGCTGTGCAGTCTTCATTGTTGCGGGCTTTCTCTAGTTGGGGCAGGTGGAGGCTACTCTCCGTTGCGGTGCACAGGCTTCTCATTGAGGTGGTTTCTCTTGTGAAGGAGCACAGGGTCCAGGCCCACAGACTCAGCAGTTGCAGCATGCAGGCTTTAGAGCACTTGGGCTTCAGCAGTTGCAGAGTGTGGTCTTGGTAGTTGTGGCTCATGGGATTAGTTGCCCTGAGGCATGTGGAATCTTCCAGGATCAGGGATTGAACCTGTGTCCCCTGCATTGGCAGGTGGATTCTTATTCATTGGACCATCATAAGAATCCACACCACACATAATGTTAATTTCCAAAAGTGCTCTAGCCCTTATGACTGTGGGGGAGAGTAGCTGTGGCCTTTAGGCTAGAAAGACTTCTTGAGGGAGGAGAGTGTGGAGCAGAATTAACAAGGAAAAAGTATGGGAGTAATTTCTTTGATTTTGAGAGGCAGGATACAGATTATTAATAGGGCCTAGATTTACTTGAAAGTGTTAGTTACACAGTCATGTCTGACTCTTTGTGACCCCATGGACTGTAGCCCACCAGGCTTCTCTGTCCATGGAATTCTCCAAGCAAGAACACTGGCATAGATTGCCATTTCCTTCTCCAGGGGATCTTCCTGACCCAGCAATTCTTCCTGACCCACATTCTGCCAAGGTTTGACTCCACAGGGCTGGAAAACAGGCACAAATCTGTGGACTGGGAGTTAAAAGTTTGGGCTTAGGTCTCAGCTCCCCTACTAGTTGTATGATCTTGGACAAGTAACAGACTGAGCTTATTCATTAAACAGGGACAATACCTGAGGATTACAGAAGAGAATCAAAATGAACTAAACCTTAAATTCAAAAAATATGATATAAATGTGAGGCAATAGAAGAGAACAAAGTATTTTAATGAATATTTCCTTTGTATCTTTCAATCCCATGGACATGTAGCCTGATGGGCTACAGTCCATGGGGTCGCAAAGAGTTGGACACAACTTAGCAACTAAACAAAAACAAAGTCCCATCTGAGTAGAACTGAGTGGGAGCCCAGAGACAGGGGAAACCTTCACATTCACAGAGTTTCGGATATTGCTGCCCCTTAAAATTCTCCAAGCCAGGCTTCAGCAATATGTGAACCGTGAACTCCCAGATGTTCAAGCAGGTTTTAGAAAAGGGAGAAGCACCAGAGATCAAATTACCAACATCCGCTGGATCATGGAGAAAGCAAGAGAGTTCCAGAAAAACATCTATTTCTGCTTCATTGACTATGCCAAAGCCTTTGACTGTGTGTATTGCAACAAACTGTGGGAAATTCTGAAAGAGATGGGAATACCAGACCACCTGACCTGCCTCTTGAGAAACCTGTGTGCAGGTCAGGAAGCAACAGTTAGAACTGGACATGGAACAACAGACTGGTTCCAAATAAGAAAAGGAGTACATTAAGGTTGTATATTGTCACCCTGCTTATTTAACATATGCAAAGTACAGCATGCGGAACGCTGGGCTGGAAGAAGCACAAGCTGGAATCAAGATTGCCGGGAGAAATATCAATAACCTCAGCTATGCAGATGACACCACCCTTATGGCAGAAAGTGAAGAGGAACTAAAAAGCCTCTTGATGAAAGTGAGAGTGAAAAGTTTGGCTTGAAGCTCAACATTCAGAAAACAAAGATCATGGCATCTGGTCCCATCACTTCATGGGAAATAGATGGAAAAACAGTGGAAACAGTGTCAGACTTTATTTTTTTGGGCTCCAAAATCACTGCGGATGCTGTTTGCAGTCATGAAATTAAAAGACGCTTACTCCTAGGAAGGAAAGTTATGACCAACCTAGATAGTATATTAAAAAGCAGAGACATTACTTTGCCAACCAAGGTCCGTCTAGTCAAGGCTATGGTTTTTCCCGTGGTCACGTATGGATGTGAGAGTTGGACTGTGAAGAAAGCTTATCGCCAAAGAATTAATGCTTGTGAACTGTGGTGCTGGAGAAGACTCTTGAGAGTCCCTTGTACTGCAAGGAAATCCAACCAGTCCATTCTGGAGATCAATCCTGGGTGTTCATTGGAAGGACTGATGCTAAAGCTGAAACTGCAATACTTTGGCCACCTCATGCGACGAGTTGACTCACTAGAAAAGACTGATGCTGGGAAAGGTTGGGGGCGGGAGGAGAAGGGGACGACAGAGAATGAGATGGCTGGATGGCATCACCGACTCTGTGGACATGGGTTTGAGTGAACTCCGGGAGCTAGTGATGGACAGGGAGGCCTGGCGTGCTGTGATTCGTGGGGTGGCGGAGGGTCGGACACGACTGCGCGACTGAACTGAACTGAGGGAGGAGAAAGTAACAGTTTTGCCTTCACCTCTGGAACGTCAACCCAGCTTCTGAATCGCCCAAGGTGGGAATGGGGAGGAGTGTCAGAAAATCGGATGCTTAATTGTGAGTCCTCGGGTTTTAAGGAGAGAGGAAAGACCTGAGAGGGCGAAGTATCGTTCCTTTTCATGGCTCGCCGTTGCCCAGAGGGGCAAACAGGTGACAGCCCAGGGAGCTACGGCCACGAACGATAGCCTGACCGCCGCCATTTTCTCCGTTCCCGCAAAAGACTACCAGGACCAGAATGCAACGGTGCGCCAAGCCAATGGGTCGCAACACGCCGCACGAGTGCAGGGAGATCCAGCTCCCAGGTTGCAGCGGGCGGAAGACTACGCGGCCCATCGGGCCAGCCGCGGGCCTTCGGCTCCCATCACTGGCCTAGCTCTGGAAACGGGCCCGCGCCCAGGATCCTCCGCGCGCAACATGGCCGCGCCGGGAGCGGAAGTGGAGTCGAGGGGCTGCTAGGGCCGAACGCCTCCTCGGCCTTTCGTCAGGACCGTACCAGTCAAAGAAGGAAATTCACGGTCCTACCCAACAAATGCGTGTTGCCTTTTCTCGCCGTGGCCATGGGGGCGTACTGACAGAGCCTTAAATCTGATAGGCAACTCCAGCATTTCGCAGCGCTGAGTTGGAACCTCTCGGAGGACTGCCGTGTAAGCGCGGACTCTGCGTTCCGACCGAGGCACAAGGCCAGTCAGGCAGGTCCCTCTGTCCCGACAGGTGCGACACAGCACTCCATGCCAGCGGGCGCGGGGAGGCGTGGCCTCCCCCAGGGCCACCACCTCTGCTGGTTGCTCTGCGCTTTCACTTTAAGGCTCTGGTAAGGAGGGGCTGAGGGCAGGGAAAAGGAGGGGATGAGAGGATCGTGTCGTCCTGGTTCCCCGTGTCCCAGGACCGCGGAGGTGGGGGGGGGGGTGTTCCCTGTTTCCTGTCTTCTGACTCTTGCCCCTTACCCCCCTCCACCCCGCTGCAGCCAAGCAGAGGCTCCCGTGCGGGAAGAGAAGCAGTCAGGTGGGTGATGGTCTGGAACTCGTCGCTCCTATAATTTTGTTTTGACATCCTCCCATATTCCAAGAGATGAAGTGGGAAAGGGCGGTACCACGTGGGACGAGGGCATTCAACTGTGCTGAGAAGTTGATGGGCAGAATTTAGGGGAGAAGCGTTTTCGGAAGGAAGTCTGAGGCTTGCGTTTCTCTTCCTCTCTAGTGAGCACCTCAAATTTGCCGTGCTGGCTGGTGGAAGAGTTTGTGGTGGCAGAAGAGTGTGCTCCATGTTCTAATTTCCAGGCCGTGAGTATCTGTTTTCTCTCTTTTTTTCTCACATTGAATCAGACTGGGACGGTGTGACTGTCTAAGGTGTGCCTTTGCAATGTTTTTTCATCTTTTTCCTTGAAGTCTTAGTATAAGTCCAAATCTGAACCTGTCTTCCTCCTGAAAATGTACCTGTTTCTTTCCAAGTTAATGGCAACGTTCAGCTAATAACCGTGGTCTGCTCAATTTTAATCTAGTAGGCTCCAGAACCTGCCCGTGCCTCTCCTAGGCTGTTGAGCCTGAAGCGTTCTTACTGACACATACTCCTGGTCATGTAAACACCCCACTGTCACCCCCGCCAGGAGAACTCCTCGTTAGTTCTCTGTTGCCTACCAGCTCCGAGCTGTAGACTTGGACACCTGCTCATGGTTCCCTGCTTCTCCTGCTGCCCCTTCCTAACGTGTGGTGTGATGCTTTCCTCCTGGCAGAAAACCACCCCTGAGTGTGGTTCCACAGGATATGTGGAGAAAATAACATGCAGCTCATCTAAGAGGAGTGAGTTCAAAAGGTAAGTGCTGTTTCTCTTCTTGAATCCTCCCAGATCACTTCCTCCTATGACTTTAGGTAAATAGTCCTGCCTCTTCCTTTTCCTCTGGAGGCAGCATGGCATATTGGAAAGGGGAGGGGATTTAGAGCCAAATTACTTGAACCAAGCCCCAGCTCTACTCCCATGTTTTCTTATCAGTAAAATTGGTTAGTACCAGCTCTGTTTCTCTCACTAAAAATTAAATAATAGAGGGGGATTAATATACTGTAAACATATTCGAAGGCTGACTCTGGTTTTCTCTTTTCCCCGTGGAGATACCTTCATTAGGATGAAGCAGAAGGGAGATTAGAGGGGGAGGCTCTCTGATCTTTTCGGGGGATAACTGTTTCTTCTTGCCCTCAGCTGCCGCTCAGCTCTGATGGAACAACGCTTATTCTGGAAATTTGAAGGGGCTGTCATAGGTCTGGCCTTGGTCTTTGCTTTCCTTGTCATCATTCGTCAGCGACAACTGGACAGAAAGGCTCTGGAAAAGGTCCGGAAGCAAATTGAGTCCATATAGCTACTTCTCCTTTCATCTGGGTCTTAGAAACCCTGCCTCAGACAGAAGATAGAATAAACTGACTTGTGCTCCTGGTTCTCTGGAACCTTGTGGTAGCACCCCCTTTCTCTCATATTCCTCATCTAAATAATTAATGAGCAGAATAAAAAGAGTAAAATAATTTCCTTCCCTATCTGTAATTTGGTTTGGGGCAGGAAGCCATGGGGGGGGGGGTAGAGAGGGAAAGGGGGTAGTGATTTTAGGCCCCAGTTTACCAGGTACCTATCTTCCTCCTCTTCCACTACTTACTTAAAACTGTCAAGATATAGTTTTACCAAAAAAAGTTTATTTCTTAGCCAAAATATCAGTTTCCGTTTAACCTTGTCCTCGAAGAAATAAAATCACAGATACATAATGAAAGTATTTGAGCTTCCCCCTGACATAGGCCAACTAAGCCATAGGGTACAGACATCAAGGGCATCCTTATGTGATTCAGACCCCTGAGGCCAAAGAGCCCTGAGTGGGAACCCCAGGAGGAAGCATAACAGTAGCAGAGCCCTGGATTCCTTATTGTGATTGGGAAGTGAGCCAGGAAGTGTTAGAGTTCACATTTCATCCGCATGCAACACAGTTCTGATGTGCCTGCTGGGGCCTGCCCTCCCTCCCACCTTCTCAAGCAGTGTCCTTGTTGAGCTGTTTGCACCCTTGACCCCAGGTGGCCCCTCCAGTCTGGACTCTACCACTGCGTTTTCAGGATTCTCTGTGATGTCCCTGTGAGTCAGGATGTTTCTGGAAATCACTGCAGAGTGAAGAAAAAGGGCAGTAGAATAATGCTCCCTCCTTTGGTTAGGGATCCTAGACAGGACAGGGCCTCCCTCCCACTTCTTGACTACCCAGAAAACAGAGTTCCTTCTTGCCCTTGCCTCTCACCTCCATGAGGCTGGTAATCCTCAGGCCCGGCTTCTGGCAGGCCCTGAAAGGGACTGAAGCTGGGCATGATGATGAGAGCCAAGGAGAAAAGAAGGATCTGGGAAGAAGCAAGAGGACACTTGGGCTATGGGAACCATCAAGGAATGGAGCAGAGGGCAGAGTGACTAGGGGGCAGTTGGGATTATCAAAAATGGGATAATAGGTCCAGCTAGGAAGTGAGGAGCATATGGATGGAAATGTGGCAGAAGGTGGAGGAGGTGAGGGGGGAGATGGGAAATAGACCAATGGTACCAGAACACAAGTGCTAGTCTGGGCAGCTTTGTTGGAGGTTTGAACAATAAGCATCTGCAGCTGGCGGAGCTGAGTCACCAGGGAGCTGGGAAACAAGGAATGAGGAGTTAGATCTCTTGGGAACCAGGGCCTAAGAATGTGTGCAGCACACTTCCCCCAGCACGCAGACTGTTTTCACTCACATGTTGTGCCTCTCTAGCTCCTGGACTTTTTTCTGTAGTTCCTGGTTCTGTGCAGCACAGGCAGCCACCCTCGGGAGGGCAGAAAGGTAGGATAAGGCTCGGTAATCAGGTGCATCCCTGACCTCACCAGCCTTGGTAAGGACAGGGGCCCAGACTTGAAGCAAAGAAAGGTGAGTCCAAACATACCTGCTCTCTAGGCCATCAATGTACTCCTTTTTCCGCCGCCGGCTATCCTGAGCTGACTGCTTATTACGGATTTTTCTTCTGACTTTCTTGAGAACCCTCTCCTCTGCCTGGAGGCCCAGGGTGTGTCAGTCCTGGGCCCTCAGCCTCCCCCAACTCCTCAACTTTGTCCTTCTCTCCTGGCTCCTCAGAGGCCTTGATAGGGCCGCAGTATTTGGGATACCCTTTGGGGAAGCATGTTACCTTGGTGAGGGGCAGGTGAGAGGGTAGGGAAATGCCGCCAGCTGTCCTGAGCTGACTGCTTGTCACAGATTTTCCTTCTGACCTTCTTGAGAGCCCTCTCTGCCTGGAGGCCCAGGGTGTGTCAGTCCTGGACCCTCAGCCTCCCCCAACTCCTCAACTTTGCCCTGCTCTCCTGGCTCCTCAGAGGCCTTGATAGGGCCACAGTATTGGGATACCCTTTGGGGAAGCGTGTTACCTTGGTGAGGGGTAGGTGAGAGGGTAGGGAAACCCCTTCCTGTCCCAGCAGCCGCTTCTCCTCTTCTGTCAGGAACAATGTTTGACAGGGCAGCTGCTGGGGCATGAGAGAAGATGAGAATGGAGAGAGGGTCATCCCATTCTCAAGACTGTTCCCCTTGCATGCCTCCTGGGGAGTGTTTCCTGTTTGCGCTGAGGAGTAACAAACCATGAAATGAGGGGCAGGGACCTTAATTCAGACAGACTCTCAGTTAAGCCACAGGGACTTCCTGAGGCTGACTAGGGAAAGAGGAGGTGGTTTTGTCGTATTTATTGTCCACAGACTTAGGCCCTTGGCAGTCTGACCAGGCTAGGGAGGACCTATTCTGATGCACGTTTCTGCAACCTTAGGATATCTGGAGAGGATGTGGAGTAACTCACTAAGGTAGAGTCTCTTTAACCTTACAGCAGACAAATGATTCATCTTCAGCCATTAACTTCAATTTGGCAGTGTTACTGTGGCCTTTCAGCCACAAGGAGATCCCTGGGGTGGTGGCTCGTTCTCCCCTCAAGTCTGAGCCCTACCTCTCAGACTGAAGTTCTGTTCCCTCTCAAAGAATGCCCCAAAGGCAACCAGACTGAACAGAGTATGTGGGGAGGGTAGATGGTATCTGGTTAATGTGAGCCCATCAACTGAGTAGCTTACTTTTCTAAGTAATACTCCTTTTTGAAAGATTTATACTTCAATCTGTGACTCAAGAGGAAATTGTTTTTTTCCTTCTGATGATCTTTGACTTTTTTAGCTAAACCACTCTACCTCTGATTTTTTCTGATGTTCCCTTTTTGCTTCTGATACTGTTTGGTGCTATATTAGAGGGGTGTCCCTTCCAATCCACATAATCAAAATCTCTGAAAATGAAGCCTAGAGGGTATTTATTTATTATTTTCTTGGCTGTGCCATGTAGCTTGCAGCATCTTAGTTCCCAACCAGTGATCGATTCCATACCCCCTGCAGTGGAACCCCTGAGTCCTAACCACTGGATTGCCAGGGAATTCCCCTAGTAGATTTATTTTAAAAACAATACCAGGGCTTCCCTGGTGGCTCAGTGGTAAAGAATCTGCCTGCCAATGCAGGAGACATGGGTTCAGTGTCCCATCTGGGAAGAGCCCATATGCCCTCGAGCCCTGTATCCCACAAGAGAAACTATCACAATGAGAAACCTGCTCACCACAACTGGAGAGTAGCCCTCACTCCTCACAACTAGAGAAAAGCCTGCACAGCAGTGAAGACCTAACACAGCCAAAAATTAAAAAAAAAAATAAAACAGGACTTCCCTGGCAATCCACTACAAATGCCCTAGTGTTTTTGATGCACATACAAGTTTCAGGCTTTTTAAGATTCCTCAGCCCAAGATTCTAAGATGCTTGGCTTGGCTTCTGGTCTCAGCTTCAATTACAGATTTGCAGGGAGGCTAGAACTTACTCCCTGCCTTTTTCATACAAGGAGTTCTTTTCAGGATAAAGGGAGGAACAGTGACCTGGGCAAGGCCCCTCTTCATCTTCACTGCAAGGAACCAGTCCAGCTCCCCTTGGGAAGCTTTGTGACGTGTCACACCCCTATGCTGTAACTATGGGGAACTACTGGAACTATTGTTCCAGTAAAACTGTAATTGCAGTTGCTTCTACACCCTGTCGGAGAAGGCAATGGCAAGCCACTCCAGTACTATTGCCTAGAAAATCCCATGGATGGAGGAGCCTAGTAGGCTGCAGTCCGTGGGGTCGCTAAGGGTCGGACTCGACAGCGACTTCACTTTCACTTTTCACTTTCACACATTGGAGAAGGAAATGGCAACCCACTCCAGTGTTCTTGCCTGGAGAATCCCAGGGACGGGGGAGTCTGGTGGGCTTCCATCTATGGGGTCACACAGAGCTGGACTCGACTGACGTGACTTAGCAGCAGCAGCAGCTACACCCTGTGCCCAGTAATCAGTTGGATTCCCAGGCGGCCTATCCCATTTCCATGTCCTGACTGAAGGCTGAGACAATGGCCCTAACTGAGCAGACAATGCACGCAGGACCAGGCTTTCTCCTGAGCCCTATCCTTGGATTCCCTCACCCCACCCTCTCCTTAACCAAAACATTACCCCCTTAACGTCAAAGGCTTCTGTCTCTCTTGTCCATTCCTGCTCTTATAGTTACTCACATCTCTCTGGCATTCAGGCCCAATGCCTCAAAAACTCGGGCAAAGACAGTGTTCAGCATCAGTTTTCCCCTCCCTCAACCCCTTTTCCCTACTTCTGTATATCAGAGAGTACTGAATCCAGTTGACTCCCCAAGACTTACCAGGGCTGCAGGAGTCACTGAGTTTACAGTAGCTGCTGTGGGCAGGATGTGAGCATCAGGAGGCAGCTCAGGGACCACGCAGGCATCAGGCACCGTAAATGGTGGGCTCCACTGATCTGAGGGAGACATAAGTGGCTGGGAGAAAGGATGTGGATGCCCACAGGCTCTGGGTAGTGGCATAGGTTGGGGAAACCCCCTTAACTCCAGGGTTAGGACTGGACCTGGAGGGCCAGTGTCCCCTTCCCACAAAGAACACTGACCTAGTTGGATGGAGATGAGCCCTACAGCTGGCCCGGCTTCCCCCTGCATCCTCTCCAGGGTCCCTGCCTCATAGACAACCTCATAGAGGGCAGGGGAACTGGGTGGCTTGGGGGCAGGGGGACTGTCTGGATGGCCAGGATCCTCAGAGATTCCACTGTCACTGCCAGGAGATGCTTCTGAGCAGTAAACTTGATTGGGGTCAATGAAAAGTTTCAGGAAATCTTCAGGCTCGCTCTCTTGAAGACCCTATAGTAGAAGAGGGTATGAATGTGTATAGGGAAGAATTCTGGAAGTCCTATCTAATGTCAAAACTCGATCAGTTTCAGTCCCTTCTGTCCTTGGACATGAGGGTAGTTACAGCTCATGTCTATTTTAGGGGCTCTGTCTTCAGACCTCTAAGTGGAAACTGAAGCCTCTTGCACTTCTTACCATAAGAGTTGTCTGAACCCATACCCATTCCCATTCATCACACTCACACAGCCATGGCCCCCACTGCACTCCCAGCCTTGCAGCCCCTGTTCCTGTAGCCTAGTCACTGGACCCTCTGAAGGTGGACCATGGAGTCCCAGCTCCAGGAAAGATCCTGTTGAGAACACATCTTCAGGAGGTTCCAGACAAATGTCCAGCAGGTCGGGGCTTCTGAAATCCATGGTTCTGCTGGGAGGCATGGGGGAGGGGGGCAGTTGCAGAAGGAGAACACGGTCTCTCTCCCTCCCCCACCCCACAGTTTCTGAGCTCCTCTCTCGATTCCATTATAGCCCTTTCTCCCCTGTGCAGCCCCCTCAAATGTCACCCCAGTGATCCCGCCTTCGGCCTTATCTCTCTGGTTCAGACCAACAGGCACCCCCCTGGGTATTACCTGTTTTGAAGAGCTCCAGCCCTGCCAAGCCAGCCTAGCTCGTTGATGGCCCCAAACAGTACACCTTTTCTTTCTTCCAGGATCTCGCATCCTGGACCTGCCTAGCCAAACCCCGCCCCCAGCCTTACACTACAGAAGTGGGTTGTACCCAGCCAAGAGCCACGATAGAGGAGCAATATCTGGAGCAGGGATTATCTTAATCCCTGAGCGTCCACAAACCGGATTTAAGACATCAGCCTGGCCCCTTCTGTCTCAGTTTCTCCTAGTGACAGCAGATCTTCCTGAGGGTTTGATGGCTCCTCAGGGAAGGCTAGAGATGGCTGTGAATGGAGCACAGGACGCTTGGTGCCTGTTCTCTAGCCGTCAATTTTATAGACGGGAGACTACGGTGGGGCTGAAAACAGGAGAGAAGTGTCCATAGGACTGCCAAAGACTGACAGAGGCATCCCCTCCCCCGCTCCATGGCGCTCTTCCCCCAGTTGAGTCTGACTGGAAGCTAAAGAGTGGCTGTGCCTTGAGACCATGGGATTACCGTCTGGAGGCAGGTTCCGCTGTAACTGGTGGGAATTGACTGTCAGAGAGAGGGGGAGAGAGGCCAGTGCAGCCAGAGCATTTATTTGTCTGGCAGGGATTTGGTTCCGCGGCATGAGAAGGAGGGTAAGAGCCAGGAGACTTACAGTAGGGAAGGGGGCGGGGTGAGGGGAAGTTCCGGGAATGTGGGCAGAGGCTTGGTTTGGTTTCACTTGACACGTGACTTCGAATCTAGGCCGGGAGTAAATAACCAGACAGCGCTTTGACTTTGGAAAGTCGAGCAATCGTGGCTTTTCCAAATCCATAATCCATGCATTATGCTGTTGATAAAGAACAGCAGTTATGTATACATACTCACAGGTTAACTAATGGAGAGACAAGGGTCTAGAAAACTGCAAAAGGTTAAAATACTCGGATTTGGTTTGGGAGTTTGACTTATTTTTTGCATATAGTTTCCAGTAATATTATGCAGTATGTGTTCTGCATTTGTATAATTTACAATTTTACCAAAGAGGAGACAGATAACATGACACAAATGTAATAATACCAAAAGTCAGGACATTTTGCCTTCATCTAGAGACTGATGACCCAGGAATTCACTTTGAATAAAATAATGGGGACTTCCCTCGCAGTCCAGTGGTTGAGACTTCCTGCTCCCAACGCAGGCAGTGCAGGTTCAGTCCCTGGTTGGGAAGCTACTATCCAACATGCATTTGGGCATGGCCAAAAAAAAATTATTTTTTAAATGGAGCTATACTGATTAGGTATGATTTTCATCTGCCTCCCAACAGTACTTCAGGTAAAGAAGAGTTCAGTGAATAAAGCACACAAACTTGGGGCATATATCTGGAGAAAACCATAATTTGAAAAAGATACATGCACCCAAATGTTCATTGCAGCAATATTTACTACAGCCAAGACATGGAAGCAATCTAAATACCCATCTACAGAGGAAAGGATAAAGGAGATGTACATATATACAATGGAAATATTACTTGGCCATGAAAAGGAAAATTAATGCCATTTGCAGGAATGTGGATGACCTTTGAGGTTGTCATACTGAGTGAAGTGAGTCAAATACAAATATCATATAATATCACTCATATATGGAATCTAAAAAAAAAGGTACAAATGAACTTATCTACAAAACAAATAGAGTTACAGATGTAGAAAACAAATTCACCATTTCTAGGGTGTAAGGGAGGGGGAGGAGTAAATTGGAAGATTGGGGTTGACACATATATACTACTCTGTATAAAATAGATAACTGGAACTTCCCTGGTGGTCCAGTAGTTAAGACTCTGCTTTTCAATGAAGAGGGCACAGGTTTGCTCCATGGTCAGGGAACTAAGATCCCACATGCCTCAAGGTATGGCCAAAAAGTAAATAATAATTAAAGAAATAGATAACTAATCAGGACCTACTGTATAGCACAGGGAAATCTACTCAATGCTCTGTAGTGGCCTATATGGGGGAAAAAATCTAAAAAAGAGTGGATATATGTATAATTGACTTTTTTGCTGTACACCTGAAACAAAGACAACACTGCAAATCAACTGTACTCCAATAAAAATTTTAAATCATAATTTAAAAATAAAAATAAAGCACAAAAACTTAGGATGTGGATTCAGAATTCAAATGGGTATTCTTCCTGTGAAAATTTAAATAGGTTGAAGGTAAAGAGAAGAATAGGATCTAATCGTTATTGAGTAACTGATATATGGTTAGGCATTCTCATGTTACCCATATAATTCTCATAGCAATTCACAGCTGGCAGAGGGAAGTTAAACGATTTTCTCAAGATTACTCTTGTTGACTAAAAAAAATTGCTTTACCTAAAAGCTCAGAATTATGTTTTATTTGGTGGTCTTTCTGAGGCCTTCAGGCCTGGGAGGCAGCCTCTCAGATAGCTCTGAGGGACAACTCCAAAAAGATAAGGGAGGAATCAGGATACATAGTTTTTGCAACAAAGACCAGGTATTCAGAACATCAGAAGATTACTATTAATTAAAGAAAACCAGATATCTAAAGTTAATGAATTTAGCACTTCTCTATGTATGGAAAGACATTAACAGTTTGCGCTCATTGAAATCATTACTTTGATTTGCACCTTAGCTATCTGGGGCCACTATCCTGTTCTTTCCCATCTTGAGTCCCCTCACAGGTTACTTTTTGGAGGTGGCTGCAGTGACTAAGGACTTGACAGCCAGCAGTCCTCCGGCAGCCCATTCCTCTCCATTTTGAGTTCCCTCTGGGCTCACCACGCAGCTGTAGTGGCTTGATGGCTTCAACATCCTTTGTTTACTCATGGCAAGCGACGTTTTTCATTTATACTTTGTAAGTAGCTGAACCAAGATTTGAATGACTTGGTTCATTCAAGGAACAGGAAAGAGGCTGATGCAGCTGGAGGGAGAAAAGATAGATCCAGGTGAGATTGGAGAGAATCCTGGCCAGCTGCCCTGAGGTATGGTGAGAATAAGCTGGGGTGTGTGGAGAGAAGCTCCTCACCAAGTGGGGTTTCAGCAACCCCTGAGAGGGGTCCCACCACTTTACCCACTTGAACAGGCAGAAGGCTGCACACAAGTCAGCTCCCACCATTGGTACTTCAAGAGACACTCTCACTTTGCTAGCCCTCTCTTTCAATTCTTGTCTTTTTTTCTTCCTTGTGGGTGCTAGCAAGGGAAATCAAGCACGGAAGTCAGTCTGAGGAATGGAATGCTTTCCCTTTGGCGCCCTGGTGCCCAGAAGGGGATCTTGGAATCTTCTAAAAGAGATAAGAAGACTTTGGCCCAAGACCAGGAAAGCATCCTCAGAGATGTGGGAGGCGGAAGACTTGGGAATGCAGGAGTGGGGTATGGAGCATCATCTTTGCCCGCGGAGAAGCATCTAGCTTTCTCTTTTAGAATCTTCAAAGGATCGAAGCCTTTGTAGACCAGTCAGGTCCGCGGGTCTGACCAAGGCTCTCAGATCCTAGATGCTCTCTGAATTCCTTTCCCTTGCTCGGCCCCCAACCCGCAGCTCCGCACTCTCCGAGATCGTCCACGCCTCCGCCGGACTCTGGCTGCCGACCTCTGATTGCTCCTAGCTCACGTCACTCCCATCCTGGCCCCGCCCTCTAGGCGCTGTCATTGGTCACTGGGGGGCCGGTACGCGGTGGACGCGGTGGGAGGGGGAAACGAAGGGGAGGGGGCGGGAATTCCCGACTCGAGGCCGGAACCGAGCGGATGCCTTGTAGAGAGACCCTCCAGAGGTGAGTGCTGGCTCCCAGAAAGCGGGATCGGGGTCGGCCACCCAGATCTCCCCGAGCCTACGAGCCGGAGTCCCAGCTCTCGCATTCTTCTTCAGCTTCCCGGCACTGTAGTGGCCTCAGACCCCGCCTCCCAGAGCCCGGACTTACAGACACCGCCCTCAGTTGTTGGGTCAGCCTGTTCCGGGACCCCGGACTCCTAGGGCCCCTCTTTGGTCTTCTGTCCCGACATCCCAGCCCGTGGCTGCAATAGTCGCTCTCTGCTTTCAGAGGGATGGCGCTGGGGAAACGGGAGCGGGAAAGCACCCCAACTCGCCCTGTTCAGGTGGTCCACGAAGCTATCTGTGACATATCTTCTTGAACCCCTTTCGCTTCATCCATTCCTTCCTGGAGGGGGCGGCTGGCATCTACTTTGCTTAAAGGAGCCCAGCTCCCTAGTTTTCTGGGCGTCTCATGTGAAAGAGTAATGAGGAATTCACACAGCCCCCGTACCTCAGTTTCCCCCTTGCTAGGTCCGTGAATAAGTCACTTGAAAGGGATAAAATAGGGGAAAGAGGAATAGCCTAAGGTCAGGAGTGGATGAGTCACACTGGGATAGGGAAGGTCAGAAAGTGGCTGGGATGAGGGAGCTGCATTCTGCGGGCCATCGTTCCCTTTTCTTTGATCCCATCCATATTTCCCTTGTGACCACTTCCCCACTCACTCTGTCTTCCTAGGTCTGAGAGTCATTGGAGCTACCACAGCCACCATGGGGCCCTGGGGAGAGCCAGAGCTCCTGGTGTGGCGCCCGGAGGCAGCCGCCTCAGAGGCCCCAGTGCCCATGGGACTGGAGGTGAAGTTGGGGGCCCTGGTGCTGTTGCTGGTGCTCACTCTCATCTGCAGTCTAGTACCCGTCTGTGTGCTGCGGCGGCCGGGAGCTAACCCTGAAGCCTCAGGTAAGCCTCTCCTTTCCCCTGTTCCATGGATGCTTGGCTTAGGGAGGGCCCTGGGGTTAAGGAAGTGGACCTAAGAGGGGACAGCAAGAGTGACGTTTGCTTTGATTGGGTAGTGGGGCCTAAAGGGGGTTCATTTACTCATTCCTCTGTGTGTTCCACTCCTGCCCAGCCTCCCGCCAAAAAGCCCTGAGCCTTGTAAGCTGCTTTGCGGGAGGTGTCTTTCTGGCCACATGTCTCTTGGACCTGCTGCCTGACTACCTGGGTGCTATAGATGAGGCCCTGGAGGCCCTGCATGTGACGGTGAGCCCTGGCCATCTACATGTGACCCTGTGTGTGTGGGTATTCAGTCACATACCTCCAGGAGAGCTGGTTTGTATGGATCTGTTCATGTGTCACTCTATGACTGTACGAAGACTCTTGGCCTGTGACCCCATGAGCTGTGATTTTTAGTCACAGAGCAGCACAACGCTGTGGGTTCTTATGCTCTCAGTCCTTACGTGACCTCTGTGTACCCTTTGAGACAGTGTGAGGAACCTTATTACCAGGTGCATGATCTACTTTGTGGGTGTCTCTAGTTCCAACCTCCAGGAAGATAATAGCACTCCAAGAATCATCTTTACCCTCTCAGCACTTTCCTGAAGGGTTGGAGATAGAGGTCCCTTACAGGCCTGGGATGGGTAGGAGGCAGTTTCCAGGGACCTGGTGTTCCTATAGCCCAAGGAAGAAGGATATGGGGAAGATCATGTCCAAGGTACAGAACAGTCTTATTGGAAAAACTGAGACAGTTGGAGGAACTGAGGAAGTAACACTGTAGCCGTTTATGTCTGTGACCGAGTGACCTGTGTCCCTGTGTGACTGTGTGCAGGCCTGATTGTCCCTGTGACAGCATGTGGCTTAGTGTGTGAGCACTTGGGAAAGAAGGCCAGTGTGTGGCCTACATGTCACACTTTCCTACATCGGTGACTTTCAACTGGGGGTGATTTTGCCACTTCTCCAATCCACCCCCCTACCCCCCAGGAAACATTCAGTAATGAAATGTTTTTGGTTGTCCCAACTCAGGGAGGGAGGGCTTGCCTTGCTACTAGCATCTCATGAGTATAGGCTAGGGATGCTGCTAAACATCCAACAGGGCACAGGACAGCCCTCTACAACAAAGAACTGTCCGATCCAAAATATTAACAGTACCAAAATTGAGAAACCATGGTTTCCATGTAACACTGGGAGTGACACCATAATCTGTCCGGCTGTGTGTCATTCTCAGTCTATGGCCCCAAATGACTCTGTAGTTTTGCATAACTGAGAGTCGCTCTGTGTCTGTGCAGGACCCCAGGCTGTGTAACTGGGACTAAACCCTGCATCTGACTCTTCCTCTCCCTTCTTGGCTTGTCTCCTGAACTCCATGCTGTCCCCTCTGCCCACAGCTCCAGTTCCCTCTCCAAGAGTTCATCCTGGCCATGGGCTTCTTCCTGGTCCTGGTGATGGAGCAGATCACTCTGGCTTACAAGGAACAGTCGGGACCACCACCTCGAGAGGAGACGAGGGCTCTGCTGGGAACAGTGAATGGGGGGCCGCAGTACTGGCATGATGGACTGGGGCTCCCACAGGCAGGCGGAGCCTCATCGGCTCCCTCAGCCCTGCGTGCCTGTGTGTTGGTCTTCTCGTTGGCCCTGCATTCAGTGTTTGAAGGGCTGGCAGTGGGGCTGCAGCGAGACCGGGCTCGGGCCATGGAGTTGTGTCTGGCTTTGCTGCTCCATAAGGGTATCCTAGCTGTCAGCTTGTCCCTGCGGCTGCTGCAGAGCCACCTGCGAGCACAGGTGGTGGCTGGCTGTGGGATCCTCTTCTCATGCATGACACCCCTGGGCATTGGACTGGGTATAGCTCTGGCAGAGTCAGCTGGGCCACTGCACCAACTTGCCCAGTCTGTGCTGGAGGGCATGGCGGCTGGTACCTTTCTCTATATCACCTTCCTGGAAATCCTGCCCCAGGAGTTGGCCACTTCTGAGCAGAGAATCCTCAAGGTCATTCTGCTTCTAGCAGGCTTTGCCCTGCTCACTGGCCTGCTCTTTATCCAAATCTAGAAAGCTCCAAGACAGGCAGGGAAGGTTGGGTATCATGTGCCCTTGACCTTCCTCCCCCTCTCCCAGCGTGTGGGGAAAAGGAAGGAGTGGGGAAGGAAGGTATTGAGGGCCAAAAAGTTCTCTGGGAGATAGGCTTGGAGCCTTTGAGACTCTTTATCCAGTGAGAGGAAATTGGGCAGACAAGAGTCTGACCCCCAGGCCCAAGGGACAAAAGATGGTCAAGTCACTAGAGATATGAGCAAGGGACATTAGTATTGGGGCAGACAGTGAGTGCTAGTATCAGGGGTCAGACACTACACATAGGGACAAGCGGATACTTGTAAGCCTGGAGATGAGCACCCAACTGCTGTGGGGGTATAGAGGCATCGAGAAGGCATAGGCTGAGCTGGCAGTCCTATTGGTTCTAGCCCATTTCAGCCCTCTTTCACTTGGAGTGGTCTCCTCCTACTTTTCTTAGCTCCTACTTTCATATCTGTCTTCCTCTTCCCTTCTCCCAGGGGACTAGTGCCAAATGGCCTCTTCCTGCCAGTTTTGGTACCTCCTCTGGCTTCTCCAGTCCTGCTCACTACTCTATTTTTAAAGTGCCAAATAAATCTCCTCCCTCTTTCTCAAAGCACAAGTGAAGGTGCTGAGCCCTGGCCAGCACATCAGTGGAAGGGGTCTGCTTGCTCCTTGTTTTGGTCCCAGATGGTGAGCTGTGGTAGAAATGTTTGCTGAGCTGGGGATGGGGGCACGTTGGCAGAGTTACCATCCCCCACTACTGTGCTGCACCCTAGGAGTACTGAACATGCACACGGTGCCCCAAGCCTAGATGATAAACACTGAGCTGCCAAAACTTTTTTTTATACCAGAGGATCCCAAGGGGGAAGGGGAAGGCTCACCCCCAGGGTTATTTTCGGGGGAGGGAGGGCTATGCATAGGGCCATATTCTCTAGAATCTATTTTACTAACTGACCTGTTTTGGGAAATGTTATCCAAATAAAACAAGTTTCTGTACATCTGTTCGGTATCCGATTCATTTGTCTTGGGAAAGGGCTGGCTGCGCACGTGGGGAATCTCAGAGAGTCTGAGTTTCAGATGTTTAGAGCTGTTTTAATATGCCTGTCTTCATTCAGGCCCCTCTAGTCCCTTTCCCAGCAAATGACCAAATTTTTCCTCTTGTCTCTTCCTGCTTCCCTCCCTGTCTCCACCCCTTCCTTTTCCTCCCCTTTTCCTTTACTCTCTTTAAACCCTCGCCCTTCACATTTGTAGGCTCTGGACCGATATAGAACTACTTTTCCCAGTTTACCCCACGCAGGGAGGAACCTAGAGAGAGGAGCAAAATCCCCGGGTCCGGAGTCAACAGGGCTGCTGGGAAATGGTGTCCGTTTCCTCTCTCGTATTGCGTGACTTGGGCTGTTAAAGAGTCACGTAAACAAACTCCAATTCCCGGCGGTCCCCGCGCGCAGCAGGTCAGGGCTAGGCTGGGGCCGGGTTCGCGGTGCTCGCTGAGGCGGCGGCGGCGGCTACGGCTGGAAGAGCCGGGCCGGGGCCCGCGGCGGAGGCCGTGGCTTGTACTGGGAAGGTGGCGGGGAGGGACGGGGGAGGAAGATGGCGACGTCGGGAGCGAACGGGCCCGGTTCGGCCACGGCCTCAGCTTCCAATCCGCGTAAGTTTAGTGAGAAGATCGCGCTGCAGAAGCAGCGTCAGGCCGAGGAGACGGCGGCCTTCGAGGAGGTGATGATGGACATCGGCTCCACCCGGGTGAGGGGCCGCGCCGGGAGGCGGGAGCCAAGCAGAGCTGTCCCAGAGCGGGGAGCCGAGAGGCGGGGCGGGGGCGGGAGCCGTAGCGAAAGAGGCGGAACGCGGCAGGGGCAGCGGGCGCCGCCGTCTGGGAGGCGCGGGTGGAGGGTCCGGTGGCAGGAAGAAGATTTTGCGGGAGGAGGTAAAAACTCCTGAGAGGTTGGGGGGTTTGGGAACGCGGAGTAAGTGAGGCAGGAGTGGACACAGAGAGGAGATGCGCCGCGAAACCCTGCGGAGTTAGGAGGTGGGTGGTGCTTGTGCATCTCTGATTGAGTTCTCTCAGGGACTCTGCATCTTCGATATTGGGTTATGGGGCGGGGGGGGGTGGCCTGCTTGGCCTAGTCTGCCTTCTCTAAATTGGTGATCTCCTCTTATCTGGTCCCTCTGCCTTGTTGTGCTACTCCCGGCACTTAGTATCTCCGGGAAAGGGCCCCAGGAGTGGTTTGAACTGGGTATAGTGGGGCAGGAAGTCCCCTCCTGCGTCCCGTCCCTTTGCTTCCTTTTTCAAATACTTCTTGTGGTTTCCTGACTTGAATGAAGGTGAGGTCCATTGCTCACAGACTGGTGCTTGGTATTTTGCCCTGGCCACCTTGGAGGAGAGATATAGGGTTTTGGATCTCGAAAGTGGGTAGGTAACCAGTAAGCTATCAGTTATGTGGAACCGATGCTTTGCTGAACTTTCTAGGGAGATGGCCGTTGGTTAGTTATGGGGTGCTTGGAGGGTCTTCTATGGGGAGGAAATATTCGTTCCTACGCAGTTCCGGAAAGAAGGCATCCTGGCAGAATTGCTTCTGAAGCTATCTACCCACACCCCCACCCACCCCCATCTTGGTGTCTTGCTTCCCAGGGCTGGATGTCAGGGAGAAGTGGGGTGGGAGTTTGCCCAGCTGGTATGCAGTCCTAATTTAGGGACACATTATTCTCAAAACAGCAGGTGAGGATATTGCAGTGATCCCTCCTGGCCGGGAGTTAGAAGGAATGTAAAGCGTGATGGATGGCCGAACATGAATACCAGATTTCAAAGTTCTTTCTGCTGGTCTGACTGCCTTTGATTGAATCTGTGTGTGACTGGGACGCTGGTTGTATTTGTGTGTCTCCTTTTCCTCTGTTAGTCTTTTTTGTGCTTTTTTGAGTCTCTAGAGACCATGTGTCCTAGTTTTGGGGAGTCAGAGAAAGTTAGATGGAGAAGTAAATTGCGTGTGTGTGCACAGAATCCCCTCTAACTGCTGCGAGAATCATGCTCTTAACTGTCGACTGCTCCCCTTTAGGAGCTTTTGATCCAGGTGGAGCAGAGACAAGAAGGTGGGCAAGACGCTGACCTCCAGCTGACAGCCTGAGGCTGTGCCCTCTGGACTGTGACTCCAGCGGAGGAATGGTGGGATCTAGGGCTAGTATGTACAAACAGAAGTTCAGAAGCTGGGCCTTCTTGCTTTGTGGTGCTTCAGTCTGTCAAAAGGTCCCTTCAGCTCACCTTACCCCTGTTGGGTAACTTCTCTTCTGCACATAAAAAACCTAGGGCATACATGGTTTGTGCCTAAAACTGGAGACTAGAGACCTGGAGTTCAGCCTGTTATCTGGCCAGCTGGGAGGTCTCATCTGAGGCAGATATGGCCTGTGGGACTGATACTACTGAGAAGCTGGGGTTATCATATATATGAGTAGCGGTCTTAAAGTGGACTAAAGGTCGGTATAGTGCCCACTGCACTCACTGGACTGACCTCTTAGGACAGAGAGTCAATTTTGATGTTGGGCTATGCACAACAGCATGAGCCATGGAAGCTCTTAGAATTTACCACTGATCAGCTGCCTTGGGTCTCCCTGTTTGGCTGGTGGCAGCAGCTGAACCTCAGAAGTAGATGCTCACCTCTCACAGAGGGACATGAGATCTTTAGGAAGACTAAAACCATGCCAGGCTGAGGGTTGTGGTGTCTTACTCCAGTGCCAGACACATCTCTCCAGAGTGGGGATGAGGCCAAGGAGATAGCTCTAGGCCAGGCTGGAGTAGACTACTGCTTCTCCCCACCACACCCCCATCCTCCAGGCTCCCCTGCCAACTTAGGGGCTTTAGTTCTAGGTAGAAGAATGCTTACCGGTTTCAGCTCTGTTTTTCTGGGTAGAAGAGCCATCATTTAGTTGTTCTATTTTTGGAGGCTCTGTATAGCCTTCCTGAGGCTGGGCAAATGGCAGAGCCCAAAAGCCTGTGCCTACCCTCCAGAGCAAGAAGGAAAGAGACTGACAATCATGGCTCTATGGCATCCACCTGTGACCCTTCCCTTGTCTTTGAATTAGTCCTGTATGCACCTGGAAGGGAAAGCAGAGTTGCCTAATAGTCACCCTGCCCCAGGAATTAACTCATGTGACTAGCCTGGGGGCTCCTGGCAGCCTCTCAGGAACTCTGTTTAGACTGATGCCACCTGGGACAGGCCCTGAGTAGAGTGTTAGGCTCCCCCTGGCAGGGTGATGCCAGGCATGAGTGATAGCATGGATGGGGGCAGCCTACGGAAGAGCTGGGGCAGATTGTTTGTACTGGGTCTCAGTGGATCTTCACCCCAGCGGTGGCTTTTCTTCTGGCAGGTCTCTTGAAAGCATCAGCAGTTGTAACGTGTCCTGGAGACAGGGATGGCAAACGTGGCTAGCAACAGTGCTCAGGACCCTCCCTGACATTCCCATCTGTCCTCCATGTCTCAGTTACAGGCCCAAAAACTGCGGCTGGCATACACAAGGAGCTCCCACTATGGTGGCTCTCTGCCCAACGTGAACCAGATTGGCTGTGGCCTAGCTGAGTTCCAGGTGAGTGGACGCTGGCTTGCGGGGTGTCGGGGGTGAAGAGCAGGCTCTCAGGTAGCTTCCTCCATTGACTCGCCTGTCTCTTTTGGCAGAGCCCCCTCCACTCCCCTCTGGATTCATCTCGGAGTACTCGACATCACGGGCTGGTGGAACGGGTGCAGCGAGATCCCCGAAGAATGGTGTCCCCGCTTCGCCGCTACCCCCGCCACATATCCTTCACCAAGGGGATGCACAGTCTGTGGGGCGGCGGGGTGGGGTTCCTCAGGAGCTCGTGGTGGGAAAAGGGACTTGAGGTGCTGTCCAGTCCCATCTTGCAGAAGCTTCTTTACCCAGTCTCCCTGAAAAGTGACGTTTGGCCCTCTTGTCAGCACTGGCTCCTATGACAGGGAGCTGTCCCTCCTGTGGTTGTGCCCACCACCTCTGGCTACACTGACCTTCTTTCCTTCAGCTTGCTCTTTGCTGCCAGAGGCACGGCTCCCTGACAACTCGTGCTCCAGGGGTTTTGCTTCCCTCCTGCTCACATTTCTGTTTGTGGCTTTCAATCTCAGAGGCCGTCACAACAACCTGTCTCCCCCAAAGGCTGCTTAGACATTCATCTATTTTTTCTGACTCCATTAGGCCCGATTCCCTTTTTTCTCTTCCATTCTTTGCCCTTATTTTTGCCTGTGTAGAGGAGGAGGGAAAAAAAAGGTGTTTGTTTCTTAAAACAACTCATCTGCTGCCTCCACTGTTTTTCTCTTACCTGGTCTCTCTTCCACCCATCCCCTCCTCACTTTTGCCCTTAACTGGTGCTCTTCACATTGACAGCTCTCCCTATAGTCCTGCCTATTTATCTCCTCCCCCGGAATCCAGCTGGCGGAGGTCAGTGTCCAGGGCAGGCAGGATCTCCTGCCCACTCTCTGACTTGTCTCTGGTTGGAGCTGGAGTTGGGTCTGGGCCTGCTCGGCCAGGCTTGCAGCCATACCTCCTCCCACAATGGCAGGGCTGGGAGGGGTGGGGGTAGGTGGAGTAATGGGTCAGAGTCCAGTCTTGGCCATGTTGACACGGGTGGCCAAGCCTCCCTGTCCAGCCAGAGCAGGACCAATGGTAGCTGGGGTGTGTGTGTTGGGGGAAGGGCAGACAGGCAGGGTGGCAGGTGAAAGTGGCTGCCTCCTATCAAGAGTGGGTGCACTCAGACTCTGAACCCCTCCCCTGTCCATCTTATCCCTAATATTCATACCTAGCACATTTGCTGGGCTCTAAGATTCCAATTCAGCTTGTCCTAGCAGGTAGAAGTTGAGGATTTCCAGATCTTAGGTTATTTGTGGAGAGGGTTCACGGATCACAGGTATCCAAAGGATCAGAAAGAAAGAGGCATGATCCTGGGTGCCCAGCCCTCTTGGCTGCCCCACATTTCCCCCCTCCCCCCCAATACCTGTCTTCTGGTCCTGTGAGCCTTCCTCCTCATGACTTTGTTTTTCCACCCCAGGACAATGCCCTGGGGCAATTTCCCTGCAGAGAAGGGGCAGTTGTTTCGACTACCATCTGCACTTAACAGGTGATGGCCCTTGCCTTCTTTAGGCCACATCTCTCCTTATCTGTAGTTTCTGGGGCCCTGTTCCCTCACCCCACCCTGTCCCAGCCCAGCTAGTGTTTTCCCCTACTGAGCAGGGCATGAGGAGCAGAAAGACTGTCATGGTGCCAGCTCATCTCTGTTCCCCTCACAGGACAAGCTCTGACTCTGCCCTTCACACAAGCGTGATGAACCCCAGCCCTCAGGACACTTATCCAGGCCCTGCACCCCCCAGCGTCCTGCCAAGCCGCCGTGGAGGTAAGCGGCCATGTCCCAGGGTAAGGTCAAGCCACGGAACTTTTGTTTGAAGCAGGTAGGCAGGTGGGCACTACAGCCAACTCCACCACACACAGCCACTGCATCCTTTGCAGGTTGTCTGGATGGCGAGATGGACTCCAAAGGTATGTGTTCCTCACCGCATTTGGTATGTGGGGGTACTGAATGCATGAGAATTTCTGGGCTGGTGTTGGGGGCTTTGTTCAGAGCCAGGGAGGGGTCCCCCTCCTGCCTACATCTGATTCCTGTCCTGTCTTACTGCCTTCTCCAACCCTCTCATCACCAGTCTTTCTCTTTCAAGTCCCTGCTATTGAGGAGAACTTGCTAGATGATAAGCACTTGTTGAAACCATGGGATGCTAAGAAGGTAGGCATGGCCCACTGTCCCTCTTCTTTCCACGGAGCAGATCTTCAGGGTTCTCCACTGAGCTCTGTCCTCATCTGCCACCTTCTTCCTTCTCTCCTTAGCTGTCCTCGTCCTCCTCCCGACCTCGGTCCTGTGAAGTCCCTGGAATCAAGTAAGTACTCGGTGAGGTCAGCTGAGGCGGGGAGGGCAGTAAACGGAACCGTGGGGTGCTGGGCTCTGCTCTTTGCTGACCACTGCCCCCATTTACATCTTGTCTTCTCTTTTCCCAGCATTTTCCCGTCTCCTGACCAGCCCGCCACTGTGCCTGTCCTCCCACCTGCCATGAACACGGGAGGCTCCCTACCTGATCTCACCAACCTGCACTTTCCCCCACCGCTGCCCACCCCCCTGGACCCCGAGGAGACAGCCTATCCCAGCCTGAGTGGGGGCAGCAGTACCTCCAATCTGACCCACACCATGACCCACCTGGGCATCAGCGGGGGCCTGGCCCTGGGCCCGGGCTATGATGTGCCAGGTGAGTGGCTGTCCTGGCTGTGTGTCCCTGGGGTGCTGGCTAGCTGGAGGGACAAAGGGGTGGGACGCTCGAGCACCTCGGATTTTCCTGTGACTGCCCACACCCACCCCTCATCTGTCTCCCCCCAGTTTCCCTCACTGCAGTTGTCTGTCAGTGAGAACTGGTAGGTGTGGCTTTGCCTCAGAAGAAGATGGAGAGCAGCCCCCAAGTGGGCAGTGCCAGTCTGATTGTCAGGGACAGAGTAGGGAGGACATCGTGTTGCCACTTTCATAGTCTGGTCACTGCTACCCATTCCGAGCAGAAAGGGGCCCCGTTCCCATCAGTAATGTTGGCATTTCTGGTTTTTTGTCTGTGCCTACAGGACTTCATTCACCTCTCAGCCACCCATCCTTGCAGTCCTCCCTAAGCAACCCTAACCTCCAGGCTTCCCTGAGCAGTCCTCAGCCCCAGCTCCAGGGCTCCCACAGCCACCCCTCACTGCCTGCCTCTTCCTTGGCCCGCCACGCACTGCCCACCGCCTCCCTGGGTCACCCCTCGCTCAGTGCCCCGGCCCTCTCCTCCTCCTCTTCCTCCTCTTCCGCTTCATCGCCGGTGCTGGGGGCCCCCCCTTACCCAGCTTCTGCCCCTGGGGCCTCCCCCCGCCACCGCCGTGTGCCCCTCAGTCCCCTGAGTTTGCCCGCGGGCCCAGCCGACGCCAGAAGGTCCCAACAGCAACTGCCCAAACAGTTTTCGCCAACAATGTCACCCACCTTGTCTTCCATCACTCAGGTATGCGTGGCTGCCTTCCCTCCGCGTCTGTCTCCCCTCCTTCCTCCTCCTGCCAAGTTCCCTCCCTCCAGCCTGCTTTCTTCAGTGCCCCTCCTCCTTCGCTGCTGCTGTTCCCCATCCCCATCCACTCCTCTGTCCTCTGCCAGCCCCATTTGGATCCATCTTTTTCCTCTTGGCTTTAAGAATGCAGACCCTGGGGTTCAGCTTTCTAATTTCAAATCCTGGCCCCACCTCTTAGCAGCGTAGATGTTTGTTTAACCCCTATGAGCCTCAGCATCCTCATCTGTAAAGCCAGGCCAGTGATGTAAGAACCAGAGGCAATCCCAGACGGGAAGTACTCGGCACCATGCCCAGCCCGGTGCACACTCAGCAGATGGTAGCTGTCCTTTCCCTCTTCTCTCTCTTTTTGGTTCCTGTCCTTCTTTTCCTCTCTGTCTTTTTTCTCCTGCCTCCACCCTGCCCCTCTCCCTCTCCCATCTGCCCACCTTCTTTCTTAGATTTCATACAGTTAGAGACTGTCAGGTGACGGATCCCAGTCCCTTCACTTTACAGACGACACTGGGGCCCAGAGGGAAAAACTTGGGACTTTCCCAAGTTTACGCAGCATGTGAGGGAAGAGTTGGGACCAGAACCCGAACTTCTTGGTTGAGGGCCTTTTCCTCGCTGTGAATCCTCTCCGCTCTCCCGGCGCCCCTGCCCTTCCCCTGTTCTCGCTGCTCTTCCCCTTTCGCAACCCTCTGTGCCCGTTTCCGTCCTCCTTTGTTGTTCTTCCCCGGAATGTGTGTTCTGTGTTCCATCTTTGCGCAGGCCCCCTTTTCTGTAGGAAAGGCTAAGGCCAGGCCAGCAAGGGCTCTGCTCTCCTGGAACTTGGAGTGAGCCTGACTTCCCTCCTTTCACCCTGCTTCCTCTCGCAGTCCCTCTGGCCTCTTCAGGGCTTCAGAACAGTTGTCAAGGTCACTGTTGTGTGATCAGTAGCTTTTGAGGTGTCTCACAAGTAGTTGATTACTAATAGTAGAGTACCCAGGTTTAAGAATCGTTGACTCCTGGAGTGGATTCAGAATTATCCTTGTGTTAACCTCATTCAGTCACTTGCATTCTGAGATGCTTTTCTGAGAGTAGTTGCACCCCAGCGATGCCCCATGGAACGCTTTTGGTTTCGTGTTGAGGATGGCTGCAGCTGAAGAGGATGAGAAGCCCTGACAAAGAGTTCGTCTTAAGGGGCACACTGAGGGGTAAGCTTCTCCCTTTTTGCTTGCCTCTCTTCAGGGCGTCCCCCTGGATACCAGTAAGCTGCCCACCGACCAGCGGCTGCCTCCATACCCATACAGCCCCCCAAGTTTGGTTCTGCCCACCCAGCAACCCGCCCCGAAGCCTCTGCAGCAGCCAGGGCTGCCCTCTCAGGCCTGCTCACTGCAGCCCTCAGGGGGTCAGCCCCCAGGCAGGCAGCTGCAGTATGGGACACTGTACCCCCCCAGCCCCAGTGGGCATGGGCAACAGTCTTACCACCGGTCGATGAGTGACTTCAGCCTGGGGAACGTGAGTACCTGGGTCCCTAGCTCAGAAGCAGGGGAGGGGTGGAGGTGGGTCAAAAGAGCCTGAGCGGTGTTGAGGAGGCACTCTGAATTGGAGCCTCTGGGTTGGGGAGAGCCTTCTTTCTTCTCCCTAGGTAACACAGTCCCATCAACTTGGGGCCCCTCTCCCCCTGCATGTGACCCCACTCCTGCCCCTCTGCCGCGGCTCCCTCCAGGCAGCTTGCTCTTTGCTGGCCGCTGCTCTGACCCGTGACTTCTGGCGCGGGCGCTCTGTCCCAGTGGCTGCGGTGCCCTCACCTCCTCTGGGCCCTGCGGTCTCGTCTGTCCCGGTGCTTCTCGCCATCTCCCTCTGTCTCGCTTTTGTTCCCGGGGTGCGGGAGGTGAGGTGGGGTAGAGAGAGGCGTCTGAAGATGATGGGGCAGGGGGTGTGTGTGTGAGCAGTGCTCGGCAAAGCCAGGCAGCAACACCCCGCCCTGAAGCCCACTCCTCACTCCAGGCTTGTCTGTGTCCACAGCTGGAGCAGTTCAACATGGAGAACCCATCGACCAGCCTGGCGCTGGATCCCCCTGGCTTTTCCGAAGGGCCCGGCTTCTTAGGGGGTGAGGGACCAGTGAGTGGCCCCCAGGACCCTCACGCCCTCAACCACCAGAACGTAACCCACTGTTCCCGCCATGGCTCAGGGCCTAACATCATCCTCACAGGTGAGAGGGGTGGACGGTGACTGAGGATGGAAGGAGGGCGGGATACATCGGGTGGCGCAGCGGGAGACCAGGGGAGGGCGGTCTTGGAAGAGTTCATGAGGCGTGGGGGCCTCACTTGTCTCTTCCATCCACACAGGAGACGCCTCCCCAGGCTTCTCCAAGGAGATTGCAGCGGCCCTGGCCGGAGTGCCGGGCTTCGAGGTGTCAGCAGCTGGGCTGGGGCTGGGGCTGGGGCTGGAGGAGGAGCTGCGCATGGAGCCACTGGGCCTGGAGGGGCTCAGCATGCTGAGCGACCCCTGCGCCCTGCTGCCTGACCCGGCTGTGGAGGACTCGTTCCGCAGTGACCGGCTGCAGTGAGGTCACCTCATCGCCACCCCTCTTCTCGGCCCTGTCCCTCGTCCTGTCCCTTTCCTCCCTTCCCCCTGGCCAGTAGAGATGCCACTCTCTGCCCCCAGATCCTCTTTCTGACATGAACGAAGGATCCCAAGAATGAGAAAAGGCAAGGGGTTTTTTCCAGGTGGCCCCTGAATTCCACACAAGGGGGGGGCCTGGGGGAGCTCAAGGGAGGGCCTAAAGCACTTGTAACTTTGAATCGTCTGTCTGGAGGTCAGAGCCTGTTGGAAAGTGGGGGGTAGAGGGGAGCCCCGGAGGCAGGGCTTGTCCGGATGCCTAGGGGTGGGCAGTGCCAGCCCCTCCTCACCACTCTTCCCCTTGCAGTGGAGGAGAGAGCCAGAGTGGATATTATTTTTTATTAAATATATTATATGTTAATAAAAAAATCCTATTGAATCCTTGGTGTGGTTGGCTCCTGTTTGGGATACAGCTGGGGATCAAGGGAGTTCCTGGGGACATGGTCTTTTCGCCTGCTATGCTTTTTTTTTTTTTAATTTGGCTGCGCCAAGTCTTAGTTGCAGCATGTGGGATCTTCATTGCATTCGGGGCATGTGGGATCTAGTTCCCTGATCAGGGATCAAACCTGGGCATTGGGAGCATGGAGTCTTACCCACTGGAACACCAGGGAAGTCCCTTATTATGCATTTTGCATCTTCTCAACACCATGTGGTTTGTGGGGGGCCCCCAAAGCCTCAGAATTTGTACTCAGCACTGGATATAGGGCTGCAGGCTGGGTGTAGGCCCCGTGGCAGCACAGGTGCCTTCTCACCTGTCCAGGGCCTTGCTGTGGCATCAGAGGACAGGGGCTTTGACTGCTACTGCTCTTCCTCAAATTTGAGACCCTGGCAATGAGTCAGGATGTGAGGAGGTGACTGCTGGTTGAGCTCAGCTCTGGATATTTCTGGTAGAATGACCCCTCCTCTCCCCAGACGTATCTGGTCTCAGTGCTAAGGCTTCTAAGGAGAGAGGATTTAAAAACTACTGAGGCCAGACAGTAAGCCTCGAGGACCTGGAAGTTCGATGTAACCGGCCGGTCTCCGACCCAACGCCTCACCATTTCGTGCATTCACTTCACCTCCCACTCTCCTCCACTCCCTCTCAGAGGCTTGAGTGCTGGCTAACCTGTCGTGATGAGGTTTCCTCTTTGCCTTGGGCTGCTCGTCAGACCATCTGAGCTCCTGCCCCCTTTCCCTCACGCAGCACAGGAGTAGGGCCCCTCCCCCGTTACCTCTCCCTCTGCTACTTGCCCACAGCCCACAGTCCTGGCCTCTCCGCTTCCCCTTTCCAAAACTGTTGCCATTTTCAAAAAAGAGAACAGAGAACTTCTGGCTGAGGTTGGAAGGGAATGCAGTGTGCCCTAAACCTGGAAGTAGGGGCAGCCACCTGGGTCTCCGCACACTAGACTTTCAGGGCCTTCACCCAGGCAGGCAAGCCACATCTGAGAAGGCTCGAGGGCGGGACGAGAGCGCG
This sequence comes from Moschus berezovskii, assembly GCF_049115385.1. Classification (NCBI taxonomy): domain Eukaryota; kingdom Metazoa; phylum Chordata; class Mammalia; order Artiodactyla; family Moschidae; genus Moschus; species Moschus berezovskii. Next base: position 108,629,773 of record NC_142463.1, on the reverse strand, counting down.
CCTCGGACTTCAGGGGCCGCCTAGGGTCAGTGTTGGGGCCATGGCTGGGTGGTGGGAAGCTCCCTGGGTGCAAGGGGCCCTCCCAGCCGCCAGGGGTCGCGCTGCAGGCGGTCGGGCGCTGGGCAGGCGCTGCCAGGGTCACGGCCGCCGGCCGGGGAGGGGGGGTGGGGGGAGCGGCGGCGCCCGTGGTCCCGGAGCGGGGGCGGGGGGAGCGGAGAAAGCGGGGCGCGCGGAGAGGCGCCCGGCCCTCGGCGCGGCGGGAGCCGGGAGGGCCGCGCGGCGCCAGCGGGCGGCGCGGCAGCACAGTCCCCGCGTGGCGCAGCGCGGCGGGGCCGCTGGGCTCGCCCGGATCTCCCTCCAAGGCGCCCTGCGCCCCGGCGCCCTCGGCCGCCTCTTCCTCCTTCATTCGCCGTCCCGGCGGGAGCGGCGCCCGATCGGGTGCCCCATGTCAGGGGCCGGGTAGCCTCGCCGTCCGCCGGCCCGCCAGCCCGCCTTCCGAGCCACCCGCCTGCGGGCCGGCCGGCCGGGGAGTCGCGGGGCAGGCAGGTAGGGGCCGGACCGGGCGGGGCAGCGGGCGGGGAAGGGAGGCAGGGAGCGCGGGCGGGGCGGGGGCTCTCCCCAGCTGTTCTCCGGCGCTGCACATCTGGTTCCGGTTCCTCTCTCCTGGGGAAGTGAAAGTGGAGGGGAGGGCGCAGTCTGGAGTTAGCTAGCTGTGCCCGGCGCCCCGCACCTCTCCTGCTCCCGCGGGTCCCGAGCCTGAGCACCCCTCCCTCCCGCCCCGGTCACGCGGCGGCCGGCGCTGCTGCCGTCACGTCCCCGGCCGCCTGCGCGTCCGCTCCTCTCTGCCCTCCTGCTCCTTCCTCAGCCTCCTCCCGCTCGGCGCGCCCTTTGCCCCAGCGCGAACTTCCCGCTGTCAGGCTCGTGGGCGCCGCGACCCGGCGTGGTATCCCTGCCCCTCGCGTTCCCTAGGGAGAAAGGGCTGCCTTCCTGCAGGGCTCCTCCGTAGCTCGGTGAGGAGAGGCCCGGGTGCGCAGGTCCTGCCTATGAGAGCCACTCGCCCCTCAGCTGGTGTCACCTCGTGGCTCCTGCCTGCTGCTTGGGGCAGAGGACATTGGGCTCCCATTCGCCCTGCAGTGGACGAGGCACGGGGCTGGGTCCCAGAGCTAAATCAGGAGGCTGACGCTGACTCCTGGCTTCACCTCGCAGATGTGGAGACTAAATTTAGCTGGAGTTGGTGTATGTGTGAGTGACTAGAGGCCAGGTTAAGGAGAGCCAGCTTGGGTCCATGAGATTCCCTTGGCCCCTCTTCTCTGGGCAAGGGTGGAGGTTAAGTAGGACTGTACATCCTGGATCTAGTCTGAGCTGCCTCTGCCGTGCTCCGGGTCCTTTAGGCTTAGCTTCCAACTTGGAATGATGCTGTGTTGGCACCTTCTGACAATGCCACCCCCCAGCCCCCACACACCCCCACCAGCACCACACAGACACCCTTAGGCTGACTTCCGCCGAGCTGCAGCTTCCCCTCCACTGTTTCAGGAAGTCACCTCCCTTCCCCTCTGAAGCAGCCCCCACGCCTCCAGTCCTTTGCTGCAAGCCACCCACCAAGCTGTTTCCCAGCTTCTGCACTCGGGGCACCCCAGGACCCTTGAGGCTCCTACTCCTGGGGGTTGGGCCATGGAGGCAGGTGAGAAGAGTTACTGAGAAGCCACTGTGGGCCAGTTTCTATCTCTGGGCTTCATGGAGGGGGGCTTGGGGATGGTGGGAACTGTCTCCCACAGCTGCTTTGGACCTAACTGAGAATACGTAAGGATTCTGGGGGTTGGAGGGCACTGATTTTTTTTTTTTTTTGGTCAGGTTAGTGGAGCTAGGTTAGGAAAAAGGACACTGGAGTCTGGTGAAAAGACACTCTGGGTTTTGTGGGTTCCTCACAAAAACCTAGAGGTGGGCTCTTTAAGAATATTAGCTAGCTCATGAGATTCTTAGAATGTCAACTAGAGTAAGAAGGCCAGAAATCCATAAAAAGACTGTAATGTTGGCCTGATGTCACGGCCAGAATGAATGATGTCATTGTAGGCCATTACAGAAAAGACTGTGATCTCTGTTATGTTAGGGAGTGAAGAGGGCTGGGATCTTTAAAAGGGATACGGAAACCATGTGATGTCAGAACCCAGAGCCTAGGTTAGCTGTGTGCAGTGGGTTCTTTGGAAAAAGGGCTGGTACCACCATGAGGGAGGGTCCTGGTCTCTTTAAGGAGCTGTGGTGGGCGGTTAGGGCCTGATGATGTCACAGGCGGGAGAGTTCAGGATTGGCTGGCCACTGATCCTGCTTTTCCTTGAAAGTACTAGGAAGAGGAGGGAAGCAAAAGGGAGACTCCCTGGTTGCCGGTTGCCATGGCAACACAGACCTTCCTTGCTTCATCCCTCTCCCACTTGACCATTCCAGATGCCGTGAGTGAGGGGGGGGCCATGGCGGAGGAGCGGCCCCCCCGGCTGGTGGATTACTTCGTGATAGCTGGCCTTGCAGGGAACGGAGCACCCATCCCTGAGGAAACGTGGATTCCTGAACCCAGTGGACCCCTGCGCCCTCCCCGGCCAGCTGAGCCCATCACAGATGTGGCAGTCATCGCTAGGGCCCTGGGCGAGGAGGTGCCCCAGGGCTACACATGCATCCAGGCTTCTGCTGGGGGCCACCCCTTGGAACTCAGCGCTGGGCTCCTAGGTGGAACTCAGCCCGTCATCTGCTACCGGAGGGGGCGTGACAAGCCCCCCCTTGTTGAGCTGGGGTGTGTGTACCTACCTGCCTCTGCTGGCTCCAGGGGAGGCTGGGAGATCTGGGGTGAGGCAGGGAGAGGGAGGGGTATGGGATGAGGGGTGTGCAATGGGAGTGGGAAGAGAGTGGCTCTGAGGCCAGGGAGAAGAGCCTGAAGTTGTGCATACTTAGTCCTCACACAGCTTTGGGTGCATGTACTAGTGCTGCTAGCTCTGTGACCTTTGGCAGGTTATTGAGCCCCCTGGGTCTGTTTCCTCAGGTGTAATTTGGGGAAAATAATACCTACTCATAGGGTAGTTGAGATGAAACAAGATCATCCATATAAGGGACTTAGCACAGAGTCAATAAATGGTAGCTTTTATTCTTGGTATTTATTAATGAGCTCTGAGAGCCATGGAAGGCCTGAGGTATTGTTACTGATCAAGAAGTAGAGCCTAGGGATTTCTCTGGTGGTCCAGTGATTAAGGCTCAGCGCTCCCAGTACTGGGGGCCTGGGTTGAATCCCTGGTCAGGGCACTAGATCCCACATGCCACAACTAAAGATCCCGGGTGCTGCAGCTAAGACCTGGAGCAGTCAAATAATATTTTAAAAAGAAAAAGAAAAAAAAGAGCCAAGGGCAGAGAGGGGTACAGGGTTTTAGAGGGCGGGTTCAGCAAGAAGTGGGCCCTGGCGTCGGTGCTCGACTAGGCTGAGAAGGTAGGACTAGGAAGGCAGAGCCAACAAGCCTGGGGGCTTTCTCCTCTGCTGTGGGCTTCTGATATCTCTCTCTGTTCTCTATGCCCAGGGTGCTGTATGAGGGGAAGGAACGTCCCAAGCCTGGCTTCCAAGTGCTAGATACGACACCCTACAGCCACTCAGCCAACCTGGCTCCTCCAGGCCCTGGGCACCCCCGCACCTACCTCACTTACCGGCGGGCAGCAGAGGGGGCAGGGCTGCATGCCCTGGGCATTACTGACCTCTGCCTGGTACTGCCCAGCAAGGGTGAGGGCACTCCTCATACTTACTGCCGATTGCCCCGCAACCTCAACCCTGGCATGGTGAGTGGGGCCCTGGGCCAGGAGCCGAGACTCATGCCATCTCCGTGTAAGGGGTGGACACTGGGCACACAGGGCATCCTAGGACCAAGGCCTCTAGCGGTAGGGGTGGGCCCAGAGGTGTGACACTGGTCTTGGGGGACTGGAGTTAACAAGGATTCTAGAGACAAAGACCACTTAGGGGTGGAGGGAAAATAGCCCCCCGGAAACCTTTGTTAGCTGTGTGTCTGCTTATCTCTTGGCATTTTTGGGGCAGTGGGGCCCAGCAGTGTACCTGTGCTACAAGGTGGGCCTGGCCAAGGCCAACACGCTGGTGTACGAGGCAGGTGAGTAGCCCCTCTGTCTGTGTCCCTCGGCCCTCTGTGTCCCTCTGCCCTGGTGCCTCTCGGCGGGCACCTTCAGTGTCCACAGAACTCACCTCCCCTTTGCCACACGGCCCTTCTCTGGGATCCCCTGGTTCTTTCCCCCGGAGTCTGATGGACCCTACTCCTTTTGGGGACCCCCCACTCTGCCGGGGGTGCAGAGCTGCTGGGCCGCTACCCCGAGGAGGACAATGAGGCGTTCCCGCTGCCCGAGTCAGTGCCCGTCTTCTGCCTGCCCATGGGGGCCACTGTCGAGTGCTGGCCTGCCCAGACCAAGTACCCCGTGCCCGTCTTCTCCACCTTTGTGCTCACGGGCGCAGCTGGTGATAAGGTGGGTGTGTGGGGCGTGGTCAGGGGTCTGGGCTCCGCAGGGCCCGCCTGACTGCCCGTCTGCCCCTGCCAGGTGTACGGCGCTGCCTTGCAGTTCTACGAGGCCTTCCCGAGGGCCAGGCTGTCGGAGCGGCAGGCTCGCGCGCTGGGCCTGCTGAGCGCTGTGGAGCGGGGCCGGGCACTGGGGGGCCGGGCCGTGCGCAGCCGCCGCGCCATCGCTGTGCTGTCCCGCTGGCCTGCCTTCCCGGCCTTCCGCGCCTTCCTCACCTTCCTCTACCGCTACTCCGTCTCAGGCCCCCACCGTCTGCCCCTGGAAGCGTGAGCACGGGGCTTCCCTGATGCTGGGAAGGGTTGCGAGGCCAGGAGGAACGGAGGAGAGGACGATGGAGCTGGGGCGGCGGGGGGTGCAGAGGAGTCGGGGACGGGGCTGCAGTGTGTGGCTGGAGAGCTGGTCCATTGCAGAAGTGCCCCTGGCTGAAGGGGTGAGTGGGGCCTGAAACCCAGGCTACACTTGCTTAGCTAAGTCCTGGCCAGGGCCTGTGCACGCCCAGAGGGAATCTCTTCTGATGTGCACCAATGCTGTACATAATGGAGGCTGACTCCAGTCTTGAGATAGAGCTCAGGGAGGAGTGAGATCCCTGGGGACAGGCGGAGGAGAAGAGCAAAGGCGGCTGAATGGATAGCCTGGATGGGGTCTGCCTCTGACTGTGTCCCTCTCTCCCCCAGGCACATCTCCCACTTCATTCACAATGTTCCCTTCCCTTCCCCACAGAGACCCCGCATCCTGGTGCAGGTGAGGGCTGGGGCTGGGGCTAGGTGGGAGGGGGAGAATGGGCAGGGGCTAGTCTTCACCATCCTGACCTGTGGCTCTTCTGCCTCTCAGATGTCTCCCTATGACAACCTGCTCCTCTGCCAGCCTGTATCCTCACCCCTGCCCCTCAGGTATATGCTCAGGTTGGGGGGCAGGGCTGTGATGACCGGGGACAGGGTGGGTGCCAGGCAAGTGGGCACCGGTGTGGAGGGCTGTGCAGGCTGGGCCCAGGTGGTGTCTGTGCCCAGTGATGAGGGAAGGGCCTCCTGCTGACTCTTCCCTAACCTTGGCATTGCCCCCAGTGGTGCCAGCTTCCTGCAGCTGCTGCAGACCCTGGGCCCAGAGCTGGCTGTCACGCTGCTGCTCGCTGTGCTCACGGAACACAAACTATTAGTCCACTCGCTGCGGCCGGATCTGCTCACCAGCGTCTGCGAGGCCCTCGTCTCTGTGAGTGCCACTCTGCCCAGCCTGCCTTACCCAGAGTGTTCCTTCTTGTGCCCTAGTCCCTACCTAGATTCTCCTTACCTTTCCTTTCTTGGGGAGGGTTCCTCAGTCTTATCCTTGGGCGTGGCCTACAGGATGTATGGCTTCAGTCAGGAGCTTTCTTTAGAGCTCAACTCCAACAGCTTCTCACGACAGGCACCACAGGTCAAGGTCAATGCCCCCTTCTCTGCTGCCTCCCTGTGCCCTGCTCACTGGTCCTCATCCCCCGGTGCTTTAGATGATCTTCCCGCTGCACTGGCAGTGCCCCTACATTCCGCTGTGCCCACTGGTGCTGGCAGATGTGCTGAGTGCCCCCGTGCCCTTCATTGTGGGTATCCACTCCAGCTACTTCGATCTGCATGACCCACCTGCGGATGTCATCTGTGTGGATCTTGATACCAACACGCTCTTCCAGTAAGAGGGCTGGGTCTTTTCTGGGGGTTTCGAGGATGGGAGCAGGAGAGGGCTGGTGAATGGAGTGCACCTGCTCAAAAGGAGCCTCAGGGAAAACGAGAAACCCCATCACCCTTTCTTCCTTCTGTTTATCTCACAGGACTGAGGAAAAGAAGCCCCTCTCCCCTCGGACCCTGCCCCGCAGACCCTACAAGGTTCTGCTGGCCACACTGACACACCTGTACCAGCAGCTGGATCAGAGTGAGGAGCCTGAGTGGGGGTGGGAGGCCGGAAACCATTACTGACCTTTAATCTCTAGTTTGGGGAGACCTGTGGAGAGCTGGACCTTACTTGAGGAGGTTAGAAGAACTAGGCTTTCATTGGGTGGAAGTGAGAGGAATGCAAGTTCCAGTTTAAGTTAGAGGAAGGCATATGTCACATTAATACTCCTGAATATGTCAGGGAGGTTGAGCTTGACACTGGGGAAACTTGAAACTGTTACCTGAAAGTAACTTTTAGTTGCTGTTGGTGCTAGGTCCCTCAGGAGCTGGCAGTGGTGGGGCAGCAGGTGGTAGGGTTGCAGCCTGACTTCTGTGGAGGGCAGGGTTGAGAAGCCCTATGGGTGCTGGCCCTGATGCTCAGGCTGCCCTGGTCCCCAGCATATACTGGCCCCGAGGAGGAGGCCTCCCTGGAATTCCTGCTGACAGACTATGAGGCAGTGTGTGGCCGCCGGGCCCGGCTAGAGCGCGAGGTCCAGGGAGCCTTCCTCCGCTTCATGGCCTGCCTGCTCAAGGGCTACCGGGACTTCCTGCGCCCACTCACCCAGGCCCCCTCTGAGGGGTCTCGCGATGTCGACAACCTCTTCTTCCTGCAAGGTAAAGGCGACCTGTCCCTGCTTGGGGAAGGTATCATGGGATGGGTGACCAGGGGCTGGGCTCCATGGGGAAGTCAGGGGGCATGCGGAATCACACAGTTACTTGTTTCTAAACTCAGCTGGCACTTTTGTGGGCACCAGCTCTGAGCCATGTGCTCTTCTGGGCCTGGTGAGGGGATAAGGGTACAAAGATGAATCAGCTGTGGCACTGGCCTCTGGGAAGCCCAGGGCTTGGTGGGGACACAATGACACCTGTGGTGAGCCAGCCCATGGGCAAAACTCTCTTCTCTTGGTGACTCCCAGTCTGAGGCCCTAGATGCCCACAGATAAAAGGGAGGGATGCCATGGGACCATGGTGCTGGGGCAGCTGAGCTGGTCAGCTTGGCTGGTAGGACCAGAGGGGCCAGAGAGGATGGCTTTTATGGCCTTGGATGCCAAGTTGGCGGGGAGCCAAGAAAAGAGTTCAGAAGCGGGTGGCTGTGGTAGAGCCCCCAGTGACCACCGTCTTGGCCCCACTCTCACCCATCAGGCTTCCTCAAGTCCCGAGAACGTTCCAGCCACAAGCTGTACTCCCAGCTGCTACACACACAGATGTTCTCCCAGTTCATCGAGGAATGCTCCTTTGGCTCTGCTCGGCATGCTGCCCTTGAATTCTTTGACTCTTGTGTTGACAAGGTATTGGGATTATCCCTTCTTTCTGTGCCCTCTGCTCCCCTCTTGGCTGTCTCTGTAACCCCAGATATAAACACTGTATCTCACACGTGGCGAGGCTGGTGCTCCTGTGTTAAACAGCGCATGGCCTGTGCGGCACACATGACTGGCCTCATAGACGTACTGTCTTCCTGTTCTCACTCGCCCCCTGGCTGTATCTCCAGGGCCCTGACAGAGTCTGGGCCGGTTACCTCCCTCCCTGTGGCTGTGCTTTCCTGGGAGATGCCATCTTCTGGATCCCCTGGCCCTGCTCTATGCCCACTGTCTGGCTGTCCCCTTTCTTACCATCCTGCTTCAGGTCCACCCAGAGCAGGAGAAGCCTGAGCCGGCACTGCTGGTGGAGCTGGAGGAGCTGTCGGGCAGTGAGCTCACCGTGTTTATCACACCTCCCGAGGAGCCGCCAGCGCCAGAGGGCAGTGAATCCACTCCCCAGTACTGGTGAGTGCCTCCCGCCCCCTCTCTTGCTCTGAGGCCCAATCAGCTGACTTAGTACCAACTGCTCTCCATATGGCCTCTCTCCGCCCCTCCAGTTATGATGGGTTCCCCGAGCTACGGGCTGAGCTGTTTGAGTCTCCTCAAGAACAAGCCGGGGCTCTGCCTGTGCCAGGCCCATCCCGCAGTGCCCCCAGCAGTCCTGCCCCTCGCCGTACCAAACAGGTAACCAGCAGGTGGGCCCCCTAGAGGGATCTGACTCAGGCCAAGGGCTGCTGCTTCAGTTTCTTCATCTGTAAAATGGGTATAATAGTACTTATCCCATGAAGTTGTTGGGAGGTTTCAATATGTCTGGCACCAAAAAGGAACATGAACCATCACTGTTGTTACCGTTGTCATCGTCCTCATCTTCATTTTCTGAGGACTCTGGAAATCCAAGGGCTTGGTGCCTCTGCCACGACACCTGCCCTCGCTCAAGCTAAGCATCTGTGCTTGGGGATTCAGGGCTGTATGGGCACTGTCCCTGCCACCCCATCAGCACACAGACCCTTTCTCAGGGAGGGTGCTGTTTCTTCCACACTATTTTAAGGCCTGCCCTGGCATCGTACACACCCAGGTGTGCCCCCGCCCTCTTTAGGAGATGAAGGTGGCACAGCGGATGGCACAGAAGTCAGCAGCTGTGCCTGAGCTGTGGGCCCGGTGCCTGCTGGGCCACTGCTATGGGCTGTGGTTCCTGTGTCTGCCTGCCTACGTGCGCTCGGCGCCCTCCCGGGTGCGGGCACTGCAGACGGCCTACCAGGTGCTGCGCCAGATGGAGAGCCGCAAGGTGGTGTTGCCCGACGAGGTGGGTGCCCGAGCCCAGTACTGGGGGCTGCTGCAGCCAACGGGGAACACGGGCACAAGTCCAGGAGCTGGGCAGGTGCCCCGTCACACTCACTGAACCAGTGAGCGTGTTCAGGTTGCAGCAGCGGGCAGTGCAGGGTGGCAGGGTCCGCAGGGAGCAAGGGTGGCTCTGTGGGGACTGGGAGGCTGGAGGACTGGGGCTGAGGGCGAGTCCACGCTCATCCCGTGTGTCTCCGGCCCAGGTGTGTTACCGGGTGCTGATGCAGCTGTGCTCGCACTATGGGCAGCCCGTGCTGTCCGTGCGGGTCATGCTGGACATGCGGCGGGCGGGCATCGTGCCCAACACCATCACCTACGGCTACTATAACAAGGTACCCAGTCACTCACCTTTGGGGCGAGGGGTGGGATGGCGGCCTGCGGCAGGGGTGTGTGGGGAGGATGCTGTTCCCTGACACCTGTGGCTTCCCCCCCCAACCTTGGAGATCGGGCCCGTGCAGTCCACCAAGGTCCGCAACCACTGTCACGCACAGTGCTCCTCTAGCGCCTCAGCACCTGCAGAGGGTTTTCTCATACTGGGCTGCTTTGAGTCTCACCCATAACAGTCCTGGCAAGGAGGTTAGGAAAGTACCGCCACCTCCCAGTAATAGCTGATCGTGGGAGCCAGTATGCCAGGCTCTGCTCCAAAGACAGCATCCATGTAAAACCATCGTACCTTTCCCACAGCCCCTTGAAGTGGAACGATTATTGTCCCCATCTTACAGATGAGGCCATGAGGTTGCAGGGGGTTAGGAACTGGTCCGAGGCACCATAGTAAGTTAGGGAGTTAGGACACACACACACAGGCATATTGTTTCCTGAATTCAGGCCTTTCACCATGACACTCAACTATTTCCTGTTTTTTTAGATGAGGAAACTAATGACCAAAAAAAATGAACTGATTTCTTCAAAGCCCAGTTTATAAACAGCAGTCTACAGACAGGTTGTCTCCACCATTTCTGACTTCCTCTAGAACCCCTCAGGGTGGCCACTGCCAGCTCTCTCTTCTGGGCTCCTGTTCCTGGCTGAGCCCTTGACAGGACAATCATAGGCAGGATGTCTGGAGGGAAAGGTGGTCGCTGGGCCCCCAGGTCAGGCAGTTAGCATCTAGCTGAGGCCCAGGGTATGGAGACAGGCCATCTTCATGGGTGAACACTGTACTTGGCAGGCTGTGCTGGAAAGCAAGTGGCCGTCTGGTACACCGGGTGGGCGCCTGCGCTGGGCCAAGCTCCGGAACGTGGTCCTGGGGGCTGCTCAGTTCCGCCAGCCCTTGCGAGAACAGCGGCAGCGGCAGCAGAAGCAGGAGGAGGTGGAGACAGCAGCCCAAGAGGCAGGCAGCTCACAGACAGGTGGGTAGGGACTGGCGACACGGGCAGGGGGACAGGCATGGAGAGCTGGGGCTGGCCTAGCGGCTGACGTTCAGAGTGCCGAGAATGGATAGGCTGCACTTGGTTGGCAACAAAAGACATGAAGTTCTGCCTGGGAGGAACCTTGCAAACCCAGGTCCCTGTGAGGAGCTCTGTTTTGGAGCTGGGGACTGGGTTTTTTGACCCTCTCCCTGTCTTTTGCAGAGCCCTATTTGGAGCGCCCCTCCCCTACCCGTCCCCTTCAGCGCCAGACTACCTGGGCTGGGCGAAGCCTGAGAGACCCCGCCTCACCTATGGGGCGCCTGGTGAAGAGCGGCAGCCTGGGTAGTGCCCGAGGGGCACAACCCACCGTGGAGGCTGGCGTGGCCCACAGTGAGTGCCTTCATCCCACACCGCACCCCTGGGCCCATCAGCTTCCCTAACCACTTGCCAGTGAAAGGGCAAGGCGAGAGGCAGGGTGGAGGGGTGGAGCTTTGTGGCAGGTACTGTAGGTGCTGGGGGAATCTTGCCCAGACTGTCATCGTGGTGGGGGCTGTGGTGCTAGATTGCATAACCAGGAATTGTGTTTACTCAGGTCCCAAGGAGGGCCTGGACTCCATCTTCCCTGATTCTTTTCTGCCTTACAGTGATAGAGGCCTTGGGGGTCCTGGAACCCCGGGGATCACCCATACCCTGGCATGATGGAAGCCTCTCAGACCTGAGCCTGACCGGGGAAGAGTCGGTACCTGGAGGCAGCCCAGGGGACTCAGGCTCAGCCCTGAGCACCCAGTCCACTGAAACCCTGGAAGGGCCAAGTGGGCGGGTGCCCAAGGCTGGTGGGCGTCAGGATGAGGCCAGCACCCCCCGAAGAGGGCTGGGCGCCCGCCTCCAACAGCTACTCACTCCTTCCCGCCGCTCCCCCACCTCTCGTGTCCCCCCATCTGAGCTGCCCCCTGACCTGCCTCCCTCAGCCCGTCGCAGCCCCATGGACAGCCTTCTGCGCCCCCGGGAGCGCCCTGGATCCACTGCATCCGAGGTAACCACTAAGGGCAGGGTCCAGACACTTCAGCATCTGGAGGCCTGGGGAGGGGCTGCTAACCAGCGGTGCCCAGCCATGGGCCTCGAAGGGTGGCTGAGCCGGCTTCCCGGGCAGAGTAGCATGGGGTTGGCTGACCGTGGTCTCTCCCATGATGGCAGAGCTCAGCCTCTCTGGGCAGCGAGTGGGACCTCTCAGAATCTTCTCTCAGCAGCATGAGCCTCCGCCGTTCCTCAGAGCGCCTCAGTGACACCCCTGGATCCTTCCAGCCACCTTCCCTGGAAGTGAGGATAACCCCTCCCACACAGACTGCTGGAGCTCACATATATACCACACCCAAGGCACCCTGTCAGAGGCAGGGGCTGGCGGGAGGTGGGAGGAGGCTGGGCGGGGCTGTGGAGGTTAGAGACTGGGTAAGGAGCAGGGGCTCCTGAGCCCTGAGGCCAAAAGGGGCCTGCTTCCTGGGATCTTCTGTCTGCAGATCCTGCTGTCCAGCTGCTCGCTGTGCCGCGCCTGTGATTCCCTGGTGTATGACGAGGAGATCATGGCTGGCTGGGCACCTGACGACTCCAACCTCAACACCACCTGTCCGTTCTGTGCCTGCCCCTTTGTGCCCCTGCTCAGTGTCCAGACCCTTGATTCCCGACCCAGGTGCCCAAAGCCGGGCAGGGGCTGTGGGTGTGGCAGGGCTGTAGAGGTCTGAGGGCTGACCTTCCTGCCATCTCCCTGCAGTGTCCCCAGCCCCAAGCCTGCCTCTGCTGGTGCCAGTGGCAGCAGAGACGCTCCTGTCCCCGGGGGCCCAGGCCCTGTGCTCAGTGACCGCAGGCTTTGCCTAGCCCTGGATGAGCCACAGCTCTGCAACGGGCACATGGGGGTAAGGGCTGGGCCAGAGCCCAGCTGTGTGTGTGTGTGTGTGTGTGTGTGTGTTGCCCTGTGGGTGGCCCCAGTGATGCTGAGGAAAGATGGGTACAGAGGGCAGGGGGCATCCCAGAAGCTGCTGGACATGGTGGCTCAGTAGGAAGCAGGGCTCTGAGGATGGGGCTGTGGTACATGCCCCCCACTGCCCTCCCCCTTTGTGCCTGACAGAGTGCCTCCCGGCGTGTTGAGAGTGGGGCTTGGGCGTACCTCAGCCCCCTCGTGCTGCGGAAGGAGCTGGAGTCACTGGTAGAGAATGAGGGCAGTGAGGTGCTGGCATTGCCTGAGTTGCCTGCTGCTCACCCCATCATCTTCTGGAACCTTCTGTGGTATTTCCAGCGGCTGCGCCTGCCCAGTGTTCTGCCATGCCTGGTGCTGGCCTCCTGTGATGGGCCCCCACCCCACCAGGTCAGTGCTGACACAGCCCCTGCCTCCCCACCTCCAGCGCTGTTTCTCAGTCCTCCGTGTCCTTGGCGCTATAGACGGAGCACAGCTTTGGTGTCGCTTATACCTGGTTGACTCCTGGCCATTTCACTTCACTTCTCTGCGCTTCAATTTCCTCATCTGTAAGGTGGCATAAGTGCCCCCTCTCAGGGCTGTTGTTAGGTGCCTAGTGTAGTGCCTGTTACCCAAATACTAACTCGTTAATGTCCATCTATTCATCACACTATTCCTTGCACCGGTATTTACTGAGCACTTTTAGGTTCCAGGCAGAGTTTTAGGCACTAAAATGTCGCAGATTTCAAAACAAAGTCCTTGCTCTCAGAGAACTTGTATTCCCATGGGGAACAAGAGTTTCTCTCCTCTCTTTAGCCATGTCCTGTAGTGTCCCTGTCCCTTGGAATAGCACCTGTCCATTTCCCGTCCTCTGCCTCCCACGCCATGGGCCTGTCTCCTTTTTCTTGGCTTCCTGCAGGCCCCAGCCCCTTGGGTGATGCCTGATCCAGCGTCCGTGCAGGTGCGGCTGCTGTGGGATGTCCTGACCCCTGACCCCGATAGCTGCCCACCTCTCTATGTGCTCTGGAGGGTCCACAGTGAGTCTCACACTCGATCCAGGATGGGAAGGGGTAGGCTCTATGCTTGGAGGGCTCAATAATCCTGGTTACCTTCTCTTCCACCCAGGCCAGATCCCACAGCGGGTGGCGTGGCCAGGTCCAGTACCTGCATCCCTTAGCCTGGCGTTGTTGGAATCGGTGCTGCGCCACGTCGGTCTCAACGAGGTGCACAAGGCTATAGGGCTCCTGCTAGAAACTCTAGGGCCCCCTCCCACTGGCCTGCACCTACAAAGGTATCATGCTCCCACCTGAGAGGCCCTGGGTCTGTCACGGGCTCCCTCCCGCCTTATCTCACTTATACCCTTTTGACTCCACTCCAGGGGCATCTACCGTGAGATCTTATTCCTGACATTGGCTGCTCTGGGCAAGGACCACATGGATATAGGTGAGGAAGCAGGCAGGGGGCTGAGGGGTTTAGATCTAGGACCAGGTGTGGGAGGCTTGGGATTAACCTAACATACGGACCTACCTCCACCCTCTTCCCTAGTGGCCTTCGACAAGAAGTACAAATCCGCCTTTAACAAGCTGGCCAGCAGCATGGGCAAGGAGGAGCTGAGGCAGCGGCGGGCACAGATGCCTACCCCAAAGGCCATTGATTGCCGGAAATGTTTCGGAGCGCCTCTGGAATGCTAGGGACCCTTAAGCTTCCTTCTCCCATCTGGGCTGAGGAGTGAGGGAGGAAGGATTCTAGAGAGAGCCTGCTTCCCTCTTTCTTTCCTAGAGGAGTTGGGAACAGGCTCGGAAGCATGCCCAGCCAGAGGCTCTGCGCGGGGGCAGTGGGGCCCACTGTTACCAAAAGCCACAGTTTCCCATCTCCAGCCTGCCCTCTATGCTCGTGCTGATGTTGGAGGAGGCCTGGGGGGAGCTGGCACATCCCTGTTCCACCCCATCTTATACCAGGAACTCCCCTCCAGGGTACCCACAGATCTGCACTGCCCTGGCCATTTTATAAGTTTTTGTTTTAAAAAACAACTGGAAAGATACACAGCTACTGAGCCTTTGCCCTGAACGGGAGGGAGGGATGTCATTTCCCACCAGAGATGGTCCCTCTCCCCTAGAATTGCCGAAGGAGCCTAAGGCTCTCTATGCCTTTCTACTTTAGTGTTTTGTATTTTAAGTTATTTATTCTGGAGCCACAGCCCCCTTGCTTAGGAGGTTCTTATGGACAGTAAGAGAGAGAAGGGAAATGGGGCTCCACGGTCCAGTGCTTTACAGCTCCTTGAAAGTCAGGAGTTAGAAGCTAGAGGAGTCCCAAGTTCCCCTTAGGAAAAATTGGTGCCCCTCTAGTCCTAATCCTTCTTGTCCACTCCATCTTGGGGAATGCCTCACACACCCAAGGCCCTGACTGTGCAATAAGGATTGTTCCTTGTGAAGTTTTGTTGGATGTAAATATAGTAAAAGCTGCTTCTGTCTTTTTTCTTCTGCCTCCTGTTCTCTGGGATAAAGGTGGGGGATACCACTGTTTTTCTCCTGGCTGCACATCCTCCTCTCCACCTTTTCATCCCTTGCTGCCTTTGGGCACACACTGCTTTCCCTGACCAGGTCTGCTGCTGGTCCCTTGGGGCACAGGGAGTTCTCAGAGCAGGAGAGGGGTGAATCCGGTGCTGGCTATGGTGGTGCCAGTCTGTGTGGCACTTCCGGCCCTCCCACACAATCACCTCCTTGTCCCTCATCTGTACCCCACACAAAGGCTCCATTCTCTGGGGGCCCTGAGCTCATCTCTGCCTTCTTTCCTCTCCCCCATATTCCCCCTCCCAACTTCTCCTGTACCTCCACAGGGATGACAACCCTCTCCCCAGTCACTGCTGTTGGCCACACTCACACATCCTGGGAGCTGCTCTAAGTGCAGCCAGTACTCTTCCAAGCAGGGTCTCAGCCTGGGGACAGCACTAGGAGTACAGGGGCAAGGATTAAGGAGCTCACTACATGTGGGCATCAGGCAGCCAGGCACTACTTTTCTAATCCTTTTGGCCCCACTTGGAGTTCTCCCTTTTTTTCCTATATAATGAAATAAACACAGGAAACAACTCCTAACAGAGCTGCAAAATCAATTACTAAAGGGAATTAACCAGCAAAACAAAAATGCCTTGGGGAAGGAGTGTCAATGGAGGAAATAACTTACATGAGCCTCTAGTGCAAATTCCTTGGGGTGGACAGCAGTGGATGAAGACAGCAGTACTACTTCTGAATTCTGGGAACTTCCAGGTCAGAGGATGCTTTCCCATCCTGTCTGGAGCAGTGTCCTAAAGGAGCTGCAAAGGACAGGAGGAGGGGCTTAGGAAAGACCATCTGTTTTTGTCAGGGACTAGGAGATGACTTCTTCAGAGGGGAACCTTCACATTGCCCCAGGTTCTGATTAGACCTCACTACCTAGGATCAAACTTTCCCTGTAGCATCCCTAACCACCTGCAAGGGAGCAACTGCCTTCCTGAAAGCATATGTTTCTGGTGAGCATAGCATGTCCAGCAATGCACTGAACTGTCTGGAATTACAAAGAGAATTTTAGGGCTCAGTCTCTACCTTACGAGAGCATACAGTCTTTCTGATGTAGAGTGCCTCCCAGGCTACGCTTCTCATTTTGGGGCTTCCCCAAGAGGCCTATAGTCAGATCGGTGGAATTATAGAATTCCTGAACCACAAGGATATCTTGGAATTCCAACAGCCAAGTACTCACCATAGCATCTGACATCTCTGACCTGTGGCCTGGGGAACTGAATGAGGGGAAGGATATATCCAAATTACCTGGTCCCAGTTTCTATTCCCTCACTTTAGAGTGTGTAGGCTCCAGTAAGACAAATTTTAGTTAAATCTTGTCTCTGGCACTTGCTAATTTTATTACATCAGACAAGTTACTTAACTGCTGTGCCTCAGTTTTTCTTCATCTGCGAACTGGGGAGGGGCTGATTAAAGACTTAATTTTGAAATATAGATAAAGTGCTAAGCACACTCAATAAATGTTAGCTCCAAAAAGAAAACAAACAGGTAGAACCTGCATAGGACAAAGGACACGTCCACTACTCAGTGGCCTTGCTTACTTGTCTTTCTTGGAGATTGATCACTCCAGATTGAAAGTTGCCCCACCACAACCTGATTTTAATTTTGTTGAAAGGTATTTTCTCGGGCCTCACTAGTATCTTTCTCAGTCTTATATCTTCCACCGCTGTGTTTCTTGTATATCGTCGCAGCCCTTGAAGAATGGCCCTTCAGACAGCACAGAAAGGACTGAACTGATCATGGACAAAGCAACGGGTTAGGGAAAAGGGGCTGTACTTTCCATGAGGGCAGTGACTTAGTCCCACTTACTGCTCTATGCCCAGCACAAAGAAGAATGTCTAATCACATAACAGGTCCTCTATCATGTGCGAAATAACCGAGTCAATGAAGGTATTAAAATGAGTGGGGGAGTGGTGAAATAATCTTAAGCATAGTATAAAGCAGGTATTACAGATAGAATTGGAAGGACTGATGCTAAAGCTGAAACTCCAATACTTTGGCCACCTCATGAAAAGAGCTGGCTCACTGGGAAAGACTCTGATGCTGGGAGGGATTGGGGGCAGGAGGAGAAGGGGACGACAGAGAATGAGATGGCTGGATGGCATCACCGACTCGATGGACATGAGTTTGAGTGAACTCCGGGAGTTGGTGATGGACAGGGAGGCCTGGCGTGGTGTGCTTCATGGGGCTGCAAGGAGTCGGACGCGACTGAGCGACTGAACTGAACAGACAGAATACCGACCAAAGCTGAATTTGGAACTAAGAGGGTGAAATTGTTGGAAAAGTGAGGAAAATTCTCACAATAGTTACTATTATGTTTATGGAGTATTTACTAAGTTCCTGGCACTGTCCTGAGCATTTAAAATGTACTATTTTATAATCCTCACAATTACCCTATGAACTAGGTACTCATCAATCATTCCCATTTTAAAGTTAGGGAAACTAGGGCATAGAGAATAGACTTTAAGTAACTTGCACCCAAATCACACAACTGGTGCGAGATCCAAACCCAGGCAGTCAGATTCCAGAGACTGTATTCTGTACCTGGACACCACTACAATGGAAAGGAACGTGCTTTACCTGCTTTTGTACATGTCTGTGTGTCTGTTCAGGGTCCACCTGTCTTTCTGTGCTCATGTCCTTCATTGGTTTCATTTCCATTGCACAGCGTGACTTCTAAATGACTTGAAAAAAACATTCTAGTGCTGCTGGAGCCAGTTATTTCTGAGTTTGAGCCATTAGTCATTAATTAGCTTTCTGAACTTTGCAAGCTCCTTAGCCTCTCTGAACCTCTGAGCCTCTCTGAACCCCTTTCTGGATCTACCGGCTTCAAATTTCAGCTCTGCCACTTATCATATGTAACTCTGGGCAAATCATTTGATTTGTACCTCATTTTCTTAATCTGTATAATGGGACTAACAGTATCTACCTCACTGAGTTACAAGGAATAATCCATGGAAAGCTCTTAAAAAAATAAGAATACACATGCAGCACAGTGCCTCAGTCTCTGCCCAAAACGTTAGCTATTACCATTCCTTTAACACACTGACTCTGATACTTGGTCCCTCAGATGCTCAAGAACAATACTTATAGTACGTGTTCGAAAAACGCTGGGTTCAGGCGCGCCTAACTGCTTTGGGGAAGTAGAGAGGCTAGCAGGAGTTGGGCCTTGAGTTGATTAGGTGTAGTCGGTGGAGTGGGAGGATGTTTCCCTCACTGTGAACCTGATCAGACCAGAGATCCGGAGAGAAGGAGCTGCGAGCGCTCTGCGCGGCGTAATTTCTCAGCAATTTGGCTAGCTGTCTTTTTTCCCCCAGTCGTGGTTCAGTCACGACAGGACCGTGCTGGGGTACAATGAGGACCAGGAAGCTCAAGGCCTTTGGCAGACGGAGACAGGCCACGCCCCAAACAGACTGCAAGGCCCGAGCGCCTCAAGCTACTGCTATCGTGAAATTCCTGGATTCTGTCGCGATGAAACACCACCCAACGCAGACCCCACCGTCGTTCGCCAGTCTCCATCTTTAGAATTGGAAGAATGAGAGCAGGCCAAAGGGGAATCCCGGTTTGGGGATACTGGGGTACGGCGGCTGCCTGGGGACCAAAACGTCTCTAAGGTAAAGTTGCAGCCCGAAGCGATTTTTTGACCCCCGACACTTAATGGGCTGCTGAAGACCCGGATGTGTCTGGGACTGGCCGAGGTACCCATTAACGCGCCCCCGCTAGACCATCCCCCTCCTCCCTTTATGATTGGGTGTTACGTACGCCAATCATCACTTCTCTAGCCACTCACTCTTCAAGGGTGGGGTGTAGCCCCGATATCCCGTCTCCTATTGGTGCGGCCGAGAAGAGAAGGGCGGGGAGGCCGGCTCAGGTTGCCCAATGGACGTCGTGGCGTGTGGGGAAGGCGGAGCCGAGGTGCTTGGCAGCTGCCCAATCAGCGTCCTTGTTTGTGTGGTGCCGCCGCCGCCGGTGCAGCCGCCGCCGCCGCCGCTGCCCCCGTCTGTACCGCAGTGTCTGCTCCGCCCGCCCGCCCGGGTCCGGCCCGCCCCCCTCCCCCACCCCCGCCCCCGGTCCCGTCAGCGGGGTCCGGAACCTACTGTGCCGTCGCCTCTTCCTTTTTCGACGCCGCCGCCGCCGCCTGAGGAGGCGAGCTCGCCGGGAGTTACACCGCCACCGCCAGGTGAGGAGCTTTGGCCTAGGCCAGCCTGGCCGCCCGCCCGCCCGGGGGCGGTGAGGAGCGAGGAAGGGAGGGAGGCTGGGAGGAGGCGGTGGTGGCGGAGGTGGGGGAAGGGAAAGGTGGAGGGGCGGGGGGAGGGGAAGCGCCCGCGAGCCGACGCCCGCCCGCGCGCCCCCGCCTTGCGTCCCCCTCCCCCCACCCCGGCACCGCGCGCCCCCGCCTCGCGCTCCCCCTTCACCTCATCCCCTCCCCCTCCCCCCGCTCCGCGCGCGCGCCCCGGTCTTTCACTTCGGCCTCGCGCGCCCCCAGCTCGTGTCCCTTCATTTCTTCTCCTTTTACTCTTTCTCCCCTCCCTCGCGCCCCGTTTCCCCCGCCTTCCCCGCTTTAACTCACTGCCTCATGCCCGCCATGCTCCCCTCCTTTCCTCTCTAGCGCGCCCCCCCTTAACTCTCTCCACCCCCAGTGGTGCCCTCAGGGTGCGGGGGCCGCTCCCTACTCTCAGTCTTCTGTTTGCCGGCGGTTGGGACAAATAGGGGACCCTTAAGGGTGAAGGAAACACGGGATGATTATCTTTATATAGGCAAAGGGATCAGGAGCGCAGAACCTTACCCCTTTATTTCATCGTTCACCGTTCCCTCGCCCTCCCGTAGAAGGGAATTGTCTAAGCCTGTGTGGGTACTTGTCTTCTGTAGTGACTAAACCATCCCTTTCTTCGGCTGGGCTTCTGGGTCCCACTGGATCTGTATCCCAGTTCAGTCAGCGCCTGAGGGCCGAAGGAACTAGAACTTACCCTTTCCTAAAGCAGATCCGGACTTAAAATACTTTTGGCCTCCCTGCTTTCAATTACACGGAGGAGATAGCTACTCCTCTTAGTGCAGAGGTTTGGGTGCCATTTGCCTGCCCAGGACACCTTTCCCCTTTCATAAAGGTATGGTAGCCTTTTTGGATTCTTCCCCAGCATCAACTTCCCTCCAAACACATGATGTTAGTTCCTAGGGCTGGCACTGAAGTGGAGATGGAGGCTTTGATGGTGGCTGGGTGGCATGTAGATGCTAACTGAGCTTGCCATCAACCTTTTTTTCTTCCACTGTCACCTGGAGGATCGGGTAGCCCTCTGAGAACAGTTTTCTCATTTCTGATAAATGATTATTTAGAGGGCTTTTATGTAGGTGAGGAGAGCTGGGAGATACTTAAGGTAGTGTATTTCAGCAAAGGAAGAGAGCAATACTTTCAGGCCAGATTGCAGCAGAGGGATTTGAACTTGCAGCAGCTGGAGTAAAAGCAGGTTTAACAGATCTGTGTCCAGAGAAGAGCTGATGCTTTTGAGTTTTTAAAACGTTTTTTCCCCTCTCAAAATGTTTATTTTTTGAGTAGACAATGCTTGAATGCGACCCAAAGTGAAAAGAAATCTTTCACCTGTGTTCTCCAGCTTCCACTCCCCCTCCCCATACAAATGACTTCTGTTTTCTTGCATCAGCATGGTGTCTGTATGTTGTCCTCTGTGTGTTGAAGATTATCCTGTTTGGGAGTTTAGTGCTAACTTTATTGCTCCTTCTTTGATACACTGACTTAAACTCTTTCTTGAGATAACCACTTGGATTCATACTTTTGGTGCTTGGAGCAGTCCTGGTAGAGAATTGTCATAGAGTGGCATCTCTGCTGGTCCTTGATTGGGAAAGAGGTACTTACTATTGGAGCTGCTAAAGGTGGTGCTACGCAGGAGCTGAATATACTTTGAGGGAAAGTCCACACCTACCTGTTGGAAATGGTGCTGGTTTTTTGGTGACTGATACTCTCTGGCTGTTTTGGAATGGACTGGGTCAAGGATGGTCTTTCCTTGGGCTTTTTAAGCAGATAGGCTGTATAAATAAGGAGTTAATGGGAGTACTGTGTTCCTTTTTAAGAAGAATGTAGTATTTTAGTCTAGTGGCAGTGATAGTCACCATGGTAAGGAACGAAGTAGGTGAGTAATGATCAGCAGGAATCAGAAGGCTGGATCTTTAGCCTGAGTGACCCAGTTTGAGAAGAGGTGAGGCTTAGGAACTTGTGCCCTGCCTGTTCCCTTACTTGAGAACACTTTCAAGGAGGTGAGAGTGATTTGTAGCTGACAGCCGCATCCATCTTTATGACACTGTGGTTTGCCTTCCCTGACAATGTGTGATGTCTGTTAACTTCCTGTTTAGAGGCAGTCCCAATAGGGTCTGAATAGAGGCTGCATTCAAATACTTGTCTAGGAACAACGTTAACCAGGTTCCCTGATCAGCACTTCAGATCTAAGTTACGACAGTAACTTTTACTTCTTTGTGAAGCATAACACCACAGGGTGGTGGGGGAGGGAAATGTGAGAATTTTGTTCTTAATCTCATACATAGTCTTAAAGTACATTCAAAGCCTGTGTGCTGTCCCCCTCCCCTTTTTTGGATAAATGTCTCTCCTTACTGCCCCCCCATCCCCACCCCAAACTGTACTCAACTGTTTTCTTTTTCTGGCTGTGCCTGGCCAGACCTCCAGGTTGGGTTTTGTTAGGAACCTCACTGTGGGAGAAAAAGAGTCAATGTGTCGATAATAGTATCCTAACTGCCGGGATTCATTCTTTTTTGTTTTTTTTTAATCTTTTTGTCTTTTTTTTAGAGGGAAGGGATTCATTCTTGCTTTAAGCATTATTTTATATGTTGTATGTAAACCAGGCCTCTTGTTTCAATTTTACTGATTGTTCCTTCCTTACCTCCTCCACCCATCAAGCTGGAGGTGCATATTTAGGGGAATAGCAGCTGTGGTGTCCTGGTTTCTGTATTGGAGCATATTCTTTGTTAGCCACCTCATTGGCACAGGCAACCCCTTAGAACCCTCCAACTGACAAGCAGTCCCTCTGAACTCAGTCAGAATGCTTATTTAGTTCATTGAGAAAAGCCAAACCAGTTTTGGTCAAGTAAAATGATTGCTAGAGAGATCATGATTTGAGCCATAACTGGAACTCAAGGACTTTCTTTTCCGGACCCTTTGTATTAAGGCACAATAGCCAGGCATTCTTTGATACAGTTTAGAGGGGAAGAAGAAGAAGAAAAAAAGCCCAGTCAGATTGACTATAAATCTAGTCCTGGCATAAAGCTGTCCACCTCTTGCTCAGGAAGATCCAGCCTATCAGGCAGTGCCACACAAAGTTGCATTTCTTCTGCGTTTGCTAAGCCTGGGAAAGGAGATAGAAGGAATTTCAGTTTCTTTTGAAAAGGACTGGCTTTGGAGGGGAAGTCTTCTGTTAGGCATTTTGTTTGTTTTTTCCTCAGTAATTCCTGTGATACTTTTTCTGTAGGTACTGGTTGGGGGTTTTGATGGCTCCAGAGTCCATGAAGCAGAGAGCCTCCTGTATTTGCACAGTAGTGATGAAAGCCTCTGGACAGTAGAATTGCTCCTTCTTCGTGTTTCATCTTTTACGGATATATGAAGTATTCCTATAGCATTTGAGGTTATTCCGTAGGAAAGGAGTGATCTAGGGTCATTATGAGCCTAACCAGTCTGGATAGTATCTCAGTAATGTTTGGTGTCTCCCTCAAAATCCTCTGGTCTTTAAGGTGCCATCAATTGGCAAGAAACTATCAACAGTTTGGGGTTGTAGTACCAAAAGCAACAGATGAATGAGGACAAGTATTTTGTTACTTTTGAGGTATGAAATGGTCAATCGCAGACCTCAAAGAGTCATCATAATTGCAGAGGCTTCTTTGTGTGTGAACTTGATTGTTATTAATACTAGCAGTGAACTATTAAGGAACATGACAATACTTTGACATTCACAAGCCATTATTTTGTTTGTTTTCACATCTGGCTAGTTTACATTTTTAAAAGTAATTCAGATTATCTTTACTTGAATCTGAAAGTCATGCTGTAAGTCTCCTTATAAAGCGTTCTTGATCTAATCTCATTTTGGGAGGAAGCTGGAATTTGTAATCTCAAATATAGGCTGGAATATTAGGATTTAGATTAGACTTTAGGATTAGTGAATTCTCATTGTGGCTGTGGGGGATTCAGTTCAGTTCAGTTCAGTTCAGTCGCTCAGTCGTGTCCGACTCTCCGCGACCCCATGAATCACAGCACGCCAGGCCTCCCTGTCCATCACCAACTCCCGGAGTTCACTCAAACTCATGTCCAATTAGAGAGGTTGTGCATCTCTAACCTGGAAGGTATTTATTTATAAAGTTAGCTTTTTGAGAGTATTTAAATTCAGACTTCCCAGAAGGAAAGTTGTGGGCTAGTAAGTGGCAAGATGATAGCATATTATATCATCTATATATATATATGATATTATATGATAGCATATAATATCATCTATCATATTATATCATGTTATGATACCATAACACAAGTAGAGCCTAGAAATCTGGGTCAAATCCTAGCTTTGCCATTTTTTAGGTACATGATTTTGGGTAAGCCTCCTAGCTGGTTGGTTGTTTTTTTTTTTTTTTTTTCGCTGCAAGGCTTGTGAGATTTTAGTTCCTGAACCAAGGATAAAACCCAGGCCCTCAGCAGTGAAAATGTGGAGTGCTAACCACCAGGAAGGAAGGTTGATACTCAGTCATGTCCAACTCTTTGCGACTTCATGGGCTATAACCCACCAGGCTCCTCTGTCCATGGAATTTTCCAGGCAAGAATATTGGAGTGGGTTGCCATTTCCTATTCCAGGGGATCTTCCTGATCCAGGAATTGAACCCACATCTCTTGTGTCTCCTGCATTGGCAGGCAGGTACTTTACCACTGGTGTCACCTGGGAAGCTAACCATACCACCAGGCAATTCCCAAGCCTCCTAATTTTTGAATTCCTATTTCTTGCACAGTAAAAGCCAGTTTTTACAGTGGGCTCCAAGGTTTTACATGCTCTGCCCTTCCCTGCTGCTAAGTCGCGTCAGTCCCTTTTCTTTTTTGATCTCCTGTCATCCTCTCTTTTGCTCATGGCATCCCAGCCACATTGGCTTGTTCCTTAATACATCAGTCACACTCTTTATCTCAGGAACTTTGCACTGGTTACTTCTTCTAGTGGGAAATATCTGTTTTTCCCACAGAGATATTACAAATGACTAATTTTCTTTCTTTCTTCAGACAAGTTTTTGTTTAAATGTCACCTTTTGAATGAGACTTTATCCTACCTATATTTAAAATTGCACCTTCAACTTCCACCCCTCACTCCTAATCCTCTGTTTTTCAGTTTATGGCTTTCTAACATACTTAATTGTTACATTTATTGCTTATTGATTCCCCTGGTATGATGTAAGGTCTGTGAAGACTTGCATTTATTTTGGTGTTTAATGCCTTGTACAGTATTTGGCATACAGTTAATACTCAATAACTATTTCTTTTTAAAAAATATTTATTTGGCTGTGCTGGGTCTTGGTTGCAGCACAAGGGATCTTCAGTCTTAGTTGTGGCATGTGGGATCTAGTTCCCTGACCAAGGATTGAACCTGAGCACCTTGGATTGGGGAGCTTGAAGTCTTAGCCACTGGGCTACCAGGGAAGTCCCTCAATAACTATTTCTTAATCAAATAGGAATAATGATAGCTTTTTCTAATCTGTTTATAACAAAGGTATGGAAATGTGGTAAGCATGATACAGGATCTTAAAATGTTTTTTGAACTTTGAAGCATTCATTATACAGATAATGATGATAGAATGATTGCCTTCCCATTGAAATGGTGAATAACACTTGATTATGGGAAAAAATCTTCGTATATATTCACATATATTATCACATCTCCTAAACTCCAGCTGTTTCCAGTTGTCCACTGTATGCTAGATGTATCCATCTCTGTATTCCATTGGTACCTCAGACTCAACATTTTCGTCACCTGCTCCCCTTTTGTGATTCATTGAGTCATTGAAGCTAGAGATGTGCGCATTATTGTCAGTTCTCTCTCTCTTATCCATTACTTTCCAAATATTTCTGAATCTATACCTTTTTTCTGTATCTCCATTGCTGCTGTTCAGGACTACAACAACTTTTATTTGGAATATTGCCATGATCTCTTATAGTTCTCTCTGTTTTTAGTCTTGCTCCCTTTTAAACCATCAATCATACTCTCTTCAAAATAGTCTAATGGAGATTTGATTATTTGGTTTCCCATTCTCAGAAGTATTCAGTAGTTTCCAATCATTTAAAGGTACTCTGCATGATATCAAGGGCCCTTTATAAATTTTGACCTTTGTCTTTCTCTCCAGCTTTACTTTTCGCCCTTTGCAGTTTATACATGAGCAAATACAGTTCTTTTAGTTACCAGATCAGCTTCCAGATTTCATCTCAAATGCTACTGTCTCTGGGAACCCTTCCTTGACTTGCCCAGAGAGACTTAGATATACTTTCTTCTTTGATCTCGCTCTAATTTATATATATTGCTTGTCTCCCCCCAGTGGTCTGACAATATTCTGAAATAAAGAGATATACCATGTCTTTTTACTATTGTTTCTCCAGTGCCTAGCATGGTGTCTGTCACATATAAAATGTTTTAAAATAATGAATAATTCTGTGGATTGAGAAAATGCTGCATACGTTTAGAAGATGCCCCATTTGTTATATTCTGGGGACAGAAGAACCTGGTTGGTGTCTTCGTTCCATTTATCTGTGTGACCTTGGTTAAGTCACTTGAAGTCTTCCAAGCCATAGTTTTCTCAAATTAGAAATAATCAGTATCTGTTTTATCTATTTCACTATGTCTCTTTGTCAGTCACATGAGATTACACATGTAAAAGTGTTTTATAAACTGTAGAGCTTTGTATATAGTTGTTAGTTATTATGTGCTGACACAAGCTGAGCTTTTCTCACAACTCATTTTTTCTTGTTTATATTGATGTAGGCCCTTTCATTTTATCATTGAAACCATAAATAACTCTACAACTTGTGTTTTGTTCATATCCTTTTTCATTAGTAGGTGTGATGTGTTCCTATATATCGTCTTAAATAGGGCAAGTTTAAAGGCTTTCTCAGTAGTCTAGTGGGTTAAAAAGGTTGCAAAGTCCTGGAAATTAACTCTTCTCAAGGAGTATCTCAGTCATGGATTCTGTAATTTTTTCTTCAGTTTTTTTTTTAATGCATTTTTGCAACTTTTGAAACTTGAAGGGAATTTTTAAAATGTAAATATAAACTCATTTGTTGAGTACTTTCTTTGTATAAGGCTTTATGCTATTTTAATTCTTACAGTAACTCTGTGAGGGCGGTATTATAATTTTACAGATGAGAAAACTCAATTCTCAGGGAGGTTGTCATTTTGCTGAAATCTCAAAAATTAATAAAAGTGGTGTATCCAGTATTTGAACAATTTGCTTGACTCCAAAAGTTATCTTACTGTTGTTCTCTTAATGCTTCTCATAGAGTTTTGTTTTGCCTTTGCAAAAACAAACCGAACAGGAAAATGATAGTTTTCCTAATAGAAAAAAGTTTTCCTTATGAAAAAAGTTACATGATCAAATTAGGGTTTTGAAAAATTCTGGGTTAAGTTATGGCAGATTTCTTTACAACATAAGATCCCAAAGCCTTGCATATCTGTTTATATTCTATTTATATTAGGAGTGGTAAAAGAATGACTGAAGGATGCAAAGCTTCTGGAAATTATTTGACCAGGAAGAGCATCTCTTTGAGAAGATAGTACTGCACCTTGATAATCTGCTTTCTTGTAGTTCTTCTGTGGGTTGATTTAAAAAAAAAAAAAAAAAGAGTTGTCACTCTTGAATGAGGGAATTAACTGCTTTTGTGTGCTAGTTTTCCAGAGAACTAGTATGGTGGTATTATGCTAGATGTTTTTTAGAAACTTCACTGGTTTGGAGGCTGCAGTTTTTTCCCCCATGAATCTTCAAAGGCAAATGGCACAGCTCATCCAACTTGGCTCTTACCTTCAATGAGTTCCCAGGAGGATAACTCTTAACTGAGCTGCTGCCTCCACCTTCTTTCATCTTGCATGCTAGGAAGCAGGAGAGTAAGGTTTCAGCTTTGTGTGTGAGCAGAATCCCTTGAGCCAGGAGCAAGAAGCTCTTCCTTTCTGTAAGGATGGTAGTTTCACACTAAGAGATCTGTAAAGCCCACCGTTCTTTGTCTTCTGTGATACATGCAGACAGACATGGGCATCAGAGGCAAAAAGGAACAATAGCTTTGATTTTTTTCAGTCATACTGGTCTTGAAATTAAAACTTTGAGGGATTTGTCTTTTCTCGTTTAAAAGCATAAAGGTTACCTGAATGGTGTTCACCACTAAATAGGTTGAACTACCAGTGAAAAGCATTGAAAATATTTCCTCAATAGAACAACGTATTTTGGAGAGAGGGACAGTTTCTAACCACTCTTTAACATATATTTGGCTGGATTGATGTGTTGCTATCAAAGAGATTGAAGGAGCTGGTCATATTTATTCCAACTGCCCTGGACAGTTTGCCTGGAAGACCCTATATTAGATTTCTATGGAAATTTGGTGTGAATAGCATGACATTCTTCCCATGTAGTACTTACTGTCCATGAATAAATTGTGTTCTTCTGATGCTGTTCTTTTCTCATTTTATAATTCACTTAGTAAAGAATGCTCAGTTCAGTTCAGTTCAGTCGCTCAGTCGTGTCCGACTCTCCGCGACCCCATGAATCACAGCACGCCAGGCCTCCCTGTCCATCACCAACTCCCGGAGTACACCCAAACTCATGTCCACAGAGTTGGTGATGCCATCCAGCCATCTCATTCTCCGTCGTCCCCTTCTCCTCCCGCCCCCAACCTTTCCCAGCATCAGAGTCTTTTCCAGTGAGTCAACTCGTCTCATGAGGTGGCCAAAGTATTGGAGTTTCAGCTTCAGCATCAGTCCCTCCAATGAACATCCAGGATTGATCTCCTTTAGAATGGACTGGTTGGATCTCCTTGCAGTATAAGGGACTCTCAAGAGTCTTCTCCAACACCACAGTTCAAAAGCATCGATTCTTCGGCGATCAGCTTTCTTCACAGTCCAACTCTCACATCCATACATGACCACGGGAAAAACCATTGCCTTGACTAGACGGACCTTGGTCGGCAAAGTAATGTCTCTGCTTTTCAATATACTATCAAGGTTGGTCATAACTTTCCTTCCAAGGAGTAAGCGTCTTTTAATTTCATGGCTGCAATCAGCATCTGCAGTGATTTTGGAGCCCAAAAAAACAAAGTCTGACACTGTTTCCACTGTTTTTCCATCTATTTCCCATGAAGTGATGGGACCAGATGCCATGATCTTTGTTTTCTGAATGTTGAGTTTCAAGCCAACCTTTTCACTCTCCTCTTTCACTTTCATCAAGAGGCTTTTGAGTTCCTCTTCACTTTCTGCCATAAGGGTAGTGTCATCTGCATATCTGAGGTTATTGATATTTCTCCCAGCAATCTTGATTCCAGCTTGTGCTTCTTCCAGCCCAGCGTTCCTCATGATGTACTCTGCATATAAGTTAAATAAGCAAGGTGACAATATACAACCTTGACGTACACCTTTTCCTATTTGGAACCAGTCTGTTGTTCCATGTCCAGTTCTAACTGTTGCTTCCTGACCTGCATACAGGTTTCTCAAGAGGCAGGTCAGGTGGTCTGGGATTCCCATCTCTTTCAGAATGTTCCACAGTTTATTGTGATCCACACAGTCAAAGGCTTTGGCATAGTCAATGAAGCAGAAATAGATGTTTTTCTGAAACTCTCTTGCTTTCTCCATGATCCAGCGGATGTTGGCAATTTGATCTCTGGTGCCTCTGCCTTTTCTAAAACCTGCTTGAACATCTGGGAGTTCACGGTTTACATACTGCTGAAGCCTGGCTTGGAGAATTTTGAGCATGACTTTACTAGCGTGTGAGATGAGTGCTCACACGCTAGTAAAGAATGCTCACTGAAGTCTTTATCTGAGTGCGTTGTGAATTTGGAAGTTTTATTTTCTTAGCATATTTTAAATCCAGATTATTTTCTGCCATATGAATGGAAACTAGAATATGGGTCTCTTACTGCACTAAAAGTCTTAAGTTTTCATTAGCCTGCATTTTTAACTCTTCACTTTCTGCATGGAAAGCTATTTCACAGTTGAATTCTGTATAATTCATTAATATTGCACTGAAAACTTTCAAGGAATATGGGTGACTGGAAAAGAATCTTTTTACAGCTGTATTTACTGTGAACAGAAACATCTTTTTATTTATTTATTCATTTATTTATGACCGTGCTGTGTCTTGGTTGCTGTGCTGGGTCTTACTCTAGTTGCAATGAGTGGCAGCTACTCTTGTTGTGGAGCACGGCCTCTAGACATCTGGGCTTCAGTAGTTGTGGCTCACAGGCTTAGTTGCTCCACTGAACACAGAATCTTCCCAGACCAGGGATCTAACCTGTGTCCCCTGCCTTGGCAGGTGGACTCTTAACCACTGGACCCACAGCAAAGTCCCAGACAGAAACATCCTAAAACTAGCAAGTGCAACTTTGAAAAACCTGGAGGGTTCAAAGGAATAAGATGTCTCTAGCTTAAATAGTGGTGTAAAAAAGTATTTAGTTATAATTTTTGACTGCATTGGATCTTCGTTACTGTGCACAGGCTTTCTCTAGTTGTGGCAAGCGTGGGCAGCTCTCTAGTTGTGGTGCATGGGCTTCTCATTGCTGTGGCTTCTCTTGTTGCAGAGCACAGGCTCCAGGGCACGCAGAGTTAGTTCAGTAGTTGCTGTGCATGAGCTCAGTAGTTGCGGCAAACAGGCTTAGTTGCCCTGTGACATGTGGAATCTTCCCTGACCAGGGATTTAACCCATGTCTTCTGCATTGATTGGCAGATGGACCGCTAGGGAAGTCCTGATTGTTTCACTGATGCTCCCAAAGCCTTGATGTATATCTGGAATTAAATTGTAGGTTCCCAGTTTTGTCAAAGACAGTGTGGTAGGTGTCCAAGAAGAGTATAACTAAGATTGGAATCTGAGCGGTTTCTGTTTCCAAATTAAACCTTCTATTCTAGCTGACTGAATACTTGATAATATTCACAGGAAGGGAGTAAAATACAGTATACTAAAGGGACTTCCTTGGTGGTCCAGTGGCTAAGACTCCATGCTTGCAGTGCAGGGGGGCCCAGGTTCAGTCCTTGGTCAGGGAACTAGATTCTGTATGCTGCATCTAAAGAATCTGCATGTTGCCACGAAGATTGATGGTCCTGTGTGCTGCAGCTAAGACCCGGGACCTGGTGGAGCCAAATAAATAAATAAATTTGGCTGCATGAAGTCTTAGTTACAGCATTTAGGATCTTTAGTTGCAGCATGTGGAATCTAGTTTCCTGACCAGGGATCGAACCCAGGCCCCCTGCTTTGGGAGCCTTGAGTCTTAGCCACTGAACCACCAGGGAAGTCCCCAATAAGTAAATATTTTTAAAAAAGCAAAACGGAAGTGTCTGTAGTTATGTCACTTCTCTGCTGTCTTCTAGATTCAGTTGGGTTAAGAGTGTGAAAAGGACTGTTTAAGGGGCACTTTTATGGTACAAAGAGGTATTAGAGGAGAACAGTGTAGCTTTAAGCTGAAGAAGCCTTTGGAAGTGATCATTTTTTAAAGTTCATTATTATTGGAGTATAGTTGCTTTACTGGGAGTGATCATTTTAATTTTGTTATGGGGGCTGCTTACCATATCTATATGTTGCCTAGACTGCACATTAGTTTTTGCTGGTTGTTTTGAAAAACTTTGTGCTCTCTCTTTTGTTAATCTTTCTGAGTCAACTATTCTCAGTGTTGTGTATAATTCTGGTATCTGGATATGAGAAAGTAGTCTAGTATTGGTACTAATCTTGGGGTATTTTTACATAATTAGTTGAAATCTTCTGTGGTTAAACTGGAATAACTTTTGGTCATTTTAAAAAGTATAGTTCTACAGGTAGAAAGTTTTGGGTTCACATTTCTACTTTACCACTTAACTAGTTGTGAGACCTTCACTTCACTTCTCTGTGCCTGGCGGATAGTAACTCTGTACCTATTAAAAAATAATTGCCCATCATTCCTTACCTTAGCACCTGGCAACCTCCATTCTACTTTATGTATCTATGAATTTGAGTACTCTAAGGTCTTCATATAAGTAGAATCATAAAATATTTGTCCTTTTGTGTCTAGCTTACTTAATTTTAGCATAATACCTTCAAGGTTCATCTATGTTGTAGCATGTGTCAGAATTTCACTCCTTTTTAAGGCTGAATAATATTCCTTAAGACCCTGATGCTGGGAAAGATTGAAGGCAAAAGGAAAAGGAGGCAGCAGAGAATGAGATGGTTAGATAGTATCACTGACTCAGTGGACATGAATTTTAGCAAACTCCAGGAGATAGTGGAGGACAGGGGAGCCTGGCGTGCTGCAGTCCATGGGATTGCAGTCTTGCATACGACTTAGCAGCTGAACAATAGCAACAACTGTCTTATATTTTCTTTTGTGACTGTTCATTCCCACCAGCAATGTACCCATCATTCCCACCAGCAATGTACCCATTTTTAAATTGGGTTGTTTGTTTTGTTGTCATTGAGTGATAGGAATTCTTTTTACTAGATATTAATCCTGTATCAGATACATGATTGGCAAATACTTTCTCCCATTTTGTGAGTTATTTTTTACTTAGTTGATAATGTCCTTTGGTGCACAAAATTTTGATGAGATCCAGTTTACTGTTTGCTGTTTTTGGTGTCATATTCAAGAAATTGTTGTCAACTCTGTCATGGAGCTCTTTCCTCCTATGTTTCCTTCTAAGAGTTTTTTAATTTTATTTCTTATTTTTAGGTCTTTGATCCATTTTGAGTTAATTTTTGCATATGCTCCAAGGTAAGGGTCCAGTTTTATTCTTTGGCATGTGGATATCCAGTTTTTCCAGCACCATTTGTTGAAAAGACAGTCCTGTCTCCACTGAATGGTCTTGATATCCTTGTTGATAATCATTTGATCATATATGCAAAGGTTTATTTTTGGAGTCTGTAGTCTGTTCCATTGGAGAAGGAAATGGCAACCCACTCCAGTGTTCTTGCCTGGAGAATCCCAAGGGCGGGGGAGCCTGGTGGGCTTACGTCTATGGGGTCACACAGAGTCGGACACGACTGAAGTGACTTAGCAGCAGCAGTAGCAGTCTGTTCCATTGGTTTGTATGTCTGTCTGTATGCTCGTACCACACTGTTTCAGTAACTGGGGCTTTGTAATAAATTTTGAAGTCAGTAAGTGTAAGTCCTCTGACTCGTCTTCACTTTCAAGATTGTTTTGGCTATTTGAGATCCCTTGAGTTATGAGTTTTAGGCTGTGTTTTTCTTTTCATATCCCTTTTTTATATTGGGCCAAACAGTATAAAACTAAACTGAATGGGATCCTGTTACTGTAATATGGCAGCTGGTCCTTGTCATAGAAAGTTTTAATTTCATCCAGCTCCTTGGATCACGTATTTTTCTTTACAGTATTAGAAACAGGGTTACTCTGGATAACTTTTGCTCAAATAAATGAATTTGTTTGCTGTAGTTGGAGCATTTTGTTTATTGTTAAAAGTTTGGTTCGAATTTATTTATTTTTGGCTGCACTGGATCTTTGTTGCTGCATGTGGGCCTTCTCTAGTTGTGGTGAGCAGGGACTATTGTTTATTGAGGTGAACAGATTTCTCATTGTGGTGGTTTCTCTTGTGGCAGAGCACAGCCTCTAGGGCACACAGGCTTCAGTAGTGGTATATGGGCTTTAGTTGCCTGTGGCTTGTGGAATCTTCCTGGACTACGGATCAAATCCGTGTCCCCTGCATTGACAGGTGGATTCCTATCTACTGTGCTACCAACGAAGTCCAGCGGTGGCTTTTCATTTTGCACAGCATGTTCTCTAGGGCACTTGGGCTGGGCTTCAGTAGTTGCAGTTCACTGGCTCTAGAGTGTGGACTCAGAAGTTGTGGCACAACTTCTGCGCTTAGTTGCCCCTCAGCATGTGGGCTTTTTCCAGACTGGGGATTGAACCGTGTCCCATGAACTGGCAAGTGTATTCTTAACCAGTGGACCACCAGGGAAGTCCTCAAATTAAAAAAAAAAAAAGAAAATCAAGACACACAGAAGTTTCTCATCACTTCTCACCTGCCTAGTTTTAAACATCATCTTTGTTTTTCCTTTTCTGTCATTTCAGAATTTTCTATGTATATGCAGCATATGTGAATTTCTTTTAGTTTTTCTTTTTACACAAAAGATAGCTTTCTACATCTTTTTTTAATTTAGTAATATAGGAGATTCTTTTCAAATCTATATATAGAGAATTTGCTTATTCTTTAAATGAAAATTTTGAGGGTGAAAATCTTTTCATGGATATCAGAACTTTGTTGGGAAAGAATCTTCAAGTTCATGGCTTTGTACCTTTCCTATTGTCTTCAAGTCTTGCTCTTTATTGCTGTTATTCTCTTAGCATTGAATAAACATAATTTGAGTACCGCTATGTTATTAAACTTAATTTAGGAGTGCTGATTACCTAGTTTATAAAGTCTGTTTTGTTTTATCATCTGTAGTCTTAAGTCCCAAATTATATCAGAAAACCCAGGTCTCCAATAAGTGATACAGGGTTATTTTTCTAGTTCCTAGAGTATATAGACGGAGAAGGCAATGGCAAGCCACTCCAGTACTCTTGCCTAGAAAATCCCATCGATTGAGGAGCCTGGTAGGCTGCAGTCCGTGGGGTTGCTAAGGGTCGGACACGACTGAGTGACTTCACGTTCACTTTTCACTTTCACACATTGGAGAAGGCAATGGCAACCCACTCCAGTGTTCTTGCCTGGAGAATCCCAGGGACAGGGGAGCCGGGTGGGCTTCCGTATAAGGGGTCACACGCAGTCGGACACGACTGAAGTGACTTGGCAGCAGCAGAGTTTATAGACACCAGGTGGTTTTTCTCTATCCTGGACTAGTTTGGTCTAGAAAAAAAGACTGATAAAGAGAAAACTTGGATCTCTTTACCCCTGTGTCAGCGGTCTGTTTACTTTGTAACCACTTAAATCTGCTGGTTTTGGGGAACTGAAAAAGCCTGGCTGTTCATATATTCATATGAACATTCATAGGTATTAGATATTATGTAAAAGACATACACATAAGTGTTGTATAGCAAGTAAAGATTAATTATAAAACTTCAGTCCTCAAGAAGATACATAGTCCAGAAGAGAAGACATGTATTAAAATAACTACAATATTAGATACAGTGTGTTTATAAATTAAGTGACCAACATATTAGGAAACAACATATCAGCACCTTTTACAGCTTGGTTCAGAGTGTGATTTAAGCTTACCAAATCCTGAAAATTCTACTTTCAAAAACCTCTCTTTATTCCATCTATCTGTATCTGTCCTAACTTGTGTTGTTTTAGCTTTCAGTTCAGTTCAGTTCAGTCGCTCAGTCGTGTCGAACTCTCCGCGACCCCATGAATCACAGCACACCAGGCCTCCCTGTCCATCACCAACTCCCGGAGTACACTCAAACTCATGTCCACAGAGTCGGTGATGCCATCCAGCCATCTCATTCTCCGTCGTCCCCTTCTCCTCCCGCCCCCAACCCTTCCCAGCATCAGAGACTTTTCCAGTGAGTCAACTCGTCGCATGAGGTGGCCAAAGTATTGGAGTTTCAGCTTTAGCATCAGTCCCTCCAATGAACATCCAGGATTGATCTCCTTTAGAATGGACTGGTTGGATCTCCTTGCAGTATAAGGGACTCTCAAGAGTCTTCTCCAACACCACAGTTCAAAAGCATCGATTCTTCGGCGATCAGCTTTCTTCACAGTCCAACTCTCACATCCATACATGACCACGGGAAAAACCATAGCCTTGACTAGACGGACCTTGGTTGGCAAAGTAATGTCTCTGCTTTTTAATATACTATCAAGGTTGGTCATAATTTTCCTTCCAAGGAGCAAGCGTCTTTTAATTTCATGGCTGCAATCAGCATCTGCAGTGATTTTGGAGCCCAAAAAAACAAAGTCTGACACTGTTTCCACTGTTTTTCCATCTATTTCCCATGTTTTAGCTTTAGCCATTGTAATTGCTTGCCCATATCACCTTAGATATGTCTCTTTTTTTTTGGCCACGTCTTGCGGCTTGCTGCATCTTAGTTTCCAAGCCAGGGATTGAACTAAGGCTCATGGCAGTGAAAGTGCCAAATCCTAATCGCTGGACCACCAGGGAATTCCCTTGGATAAGTTTTTAAATAATAACTAACATTACTGGGCTTTTTTATGTGTGAGTACTGTTTTAAGCACTTGACATTAACTTGTTTAATCCTCACAGTTCCTCCATTTTTACAATAAAAAAACTGAGGCACAAAGAGGTTAAGTGATTTCCCTAAGGTCACAGACCTAATAACTAAAAGAGCTGGGATACAGAATCAGGAAGTTTTGACTGTTCAGCTCAAATTGTTTAGCATTGTACCATACTATGTGTATGTGTGTATTACGTACATGTTTATCATTGTTTTGGTGACTGTACAGTATCTCATTGTATGGATATACTTTAGTTTGTACCCACTCTCTCCCCACTGAGGAATATTTAGGATGTTTCTAGTGTGTGCGTGTATTGTCATAACCAGGGTTCCGGTGAAACATCTTACATACATTTTAGTGTATCTGTAGGTAGAATTTCTTGAAATACAATTATTGGACCAAAGGGCATGCACATTGAAAATTTTGTCAGATATTAAATTATCCTCCTGTAATTTGTACCAGTTTACATTCATACCAGCAGGCTATGAAAGTTTCTAAAACAACTCAATTTAAATCTAAATTTGAGGGAAACAGCGTGGTTGGATAGTGATGAGTACTGTCTTCAAGTGCCTCTGTATCTTGTTAACATTTCTTTTCTTAAAAGCATATATCTCTGGATTTGATTATTGGCCATCTAACTGTAGCCAGTTGTTGGGAAGAGGAGTACACAGTTTAACAGAAAATTTTACTTGTTCGAAATGACCTTCAAACCAATCAGTTGTCAAATATGGGACTTCCCTTCGGGTCCAGTGGTTAAGAATCTGCCTGCCAATGCTGAAGACGCAAGTTCAATCCCTTGTCCTCAAACTGAGATTCCATATGCCGCAGGGCAACTGCTGAGCCTGTACTCTAGCATCCTCAAGCTGCAACTACGAAGCCCACATGCCTTAACTACTGAAGCCTGTGCTCTGCAACTAGAGAAGCTTCACTGCAATGAGAAGCCCACACACCACAGCCCATATGTTGCAGCAAAGACCCAGCACAACCAAAAATTTAAAAAAAAAAAAAAATTGTTAATCTAAACCTTTATAAAACTTTGGTAAGTTGATTTGTCACCACAGTCTTTTAAGATCAGGACAACCTCAATAAGAATGAGCATGTATAGTTTCCAGTTGACTGCTTTCATGGAAACTCCTTACTGGAGTCCCTATTAAACTCCCTGTGGGCAGAGGCAGAGAGCCAAACACTGCTAAATCACTGTTGTCAGAGAATGGGGATGTTAAGACAAATAAGACCAGATGCTTTATACAACTCAGATTTCCTTTCTAACTAGTTTTCCTGCTCATTGGTAAGTTGTTTGTCTTCTTCCTCATTTCCATTTCTCTGTTTTTAAAGTTAAGGTGATTTGTTTTATTCAGTAGATTTAAATTTTGTTTAGTGAACTTAGAACTTGCCCAGAGTAGGGTGTTATCTTTGGTGGTACCATGACCCCACATTCAGGGCCTATGGGCAGGAGTAAAATGAAACAAGCTTAGTTTTCATACACATCCCTAACCTGGTGACAGGAGATCTGATTAATTCAGTGGCATGCGTGCTGAGTCGCTTCAGTCCTATCTGACTCTTTGCGACCCTATGGACTGTAGCCTGCCAGGCCCTTGTGTCCATGGGATTCTCCAGATGTAGTCAAGGTTACTATCTCCTTTGAAGTGGAAAGAATATTAGAGACTGTTTCCATTAATTATTGGTGATGGTGATGTCTTGCTTCATTTCTACTCAGGAAATCTGTCATTTTATTTCCAAGGACTGAGTAATTGTCTTCTGGGCCTGTTAATATCTGTTCTATTAAGTTTTGGATTACTGTGATATTTCCTTCTGTTGACTGATCAAAGATTTAGATCTGCTGATCTTTGTCTTCCTTATTGCTTGACTCTGGTTTTGGGAAATGAAGAGGAAAAGAAACTGGAAACTCCAGATGTCTTATCATCAGTACTACCGGTTTATAGTGAAGTCTAAATGAAGACAACCGTGAATGAGTCTCTAATATTAAAATGTTGAAAGCTTAACAGTTTTTATATTTTTGGCAAATTTTATTTTTAAAATTTTCTTTTATCTCTTAGCTTTATAAGAAATATTTTTACGAAGGAGAGAGGATTTCTCTTCCATTTACTAAAATTGATCACTTTTTCTTCACTTTCATATTTTGGATAAAATTAGGCCAGAGCCACTTTTGAGACTTTGCTTGGAAAGAGATAATATCAATAAAGAGAAAGTGTTAGTGTGCATCAGAGTAAACTCTGTAGAGAGGAGACTTTTACCTTATTCACTGTTGTAGCTCTTGCACCTAAAACAGTGCCTGCCAAAAAAAAAAAAAAAAAAAAACAGTGCCTGCCATATAATATGTAATTGATTTGTTGAGTGAATAGGAAATAGAAAACTATACTGTGATACCTCATAGTTGGCATTCTTTATACCATTTAAGATGAATAAACTAGTTACATGTGTCAATTTGGATAAATGTCAAGGACCTTCCTGGTGGTTCCCTGGCTAAGACTCCACACTCCCAGGGCAGGGGCCCAGGTTTGATCCCTGGTCAAGGAAGTAGATTCCACATGTCATGGCTTCCCAGGTGGCTCAGAGGTAAAGAATCTGCTTGCCAGTGCAGGAGGTGCAGGTTCGATCCCTGGGTTGGGAAGTTGACCTGGAGGAGGAACTGGCAACCCACTTCAGTATTCTTGCCTGGAGAATTCTGTGGACAGGAGAGCCTGATGGCCTATAGTCTGTGGGATCACAAAAAATCAGATATGACTTAGCAACTGAGCATGGACACACATACCATCTAAGATGAGTAAACTAGTTAAATATATTAACTTGGATAATATCAGAGGTACTTTTAAAGAAAAAATTAAGTTGCAAAGTCATTACATATGTATATGATATAATACCATAAAACTTAAACTTGAAAAATGATGCAATATTTTTTATACAGATACAGCTGCACACATAAAGCAAAAGTACAAAAAAAAATGGACAGTGATAAATCAAACTCATTGTGATTACTTTGGGGAAAGGAAGAGAAAAACAGGATTGGAATAGTTACTCAGAGAGCTTCAGTTTTATTTGTAGTATTATATCTCTTAAAATAGTTGATAAGTAACTGGTTGTTTGTTATATTATTCTCTATACTTTTTGGTACAATTGAAATGTTTTAATAGTCAAATGAGAGGTTACAGATCAGAAATCAGCAAACCTAAGGGCTAGTAGGCCAGATTCTGCTTGTGTTTTGTCCAGCCCATGAGCTAAGAATTATGATTGCTTCTTATAGTTTTAAATGGTTTGGAAAAAATGAAAAGAAGGGACTTCCCTGGTGGTCCAGTGGTTAAGACTCTGCCTGTCGAAGCTGGGGACAACGTGTCCAATCCCTGGTCACAGAAGATTCTACGTGCCGTGGGTCATCTGAGCCTGCGCGCCACAACTGCCAGAGCCCTAGAGTCCTAGAGCCTGTGCTCTGTGACAACAGAAGCCCCATTTGCTGTAGCTCAGAAGAGAAGCAATGAAGACCCAGTGCAGTCAAAAAAAAAAAAATTGAAAGAAGGATATTTCATATTTCAATTATATGTGAAAATTATACAAAATTCTGATTTTAGCATTCATAAATAATTTAATTGGAGATAACCACACTCATTCTTTACATATTGTCAGTGTGACTGCTTTCACACTGCTATAATATCAAAGGTAATTGTCACAACAAAGATAAGACTCTCAAAGCCTAAAATATTTATCTGAGCCTCTACAGAAAAAAGCCAATCTGTAGTATAAATGAATTCTGGTCCTAGAATGATGGTGATATAACTGAGCAGATGAGAAACTATTTGGTGAATACTTGTAATAAGTTGGATGTAGTTTTTCCCAGATTGTGTTTTTTAAAAGAACATTTTAATCAAAAGTCAGAGAGATACTGATTTTCATGGAAGTTTAAAAGTGTTTGCCCAGTAGAATTTCATCTTGTTGAATCAGTCTAAATCTAATATAGATGCCCAGGTTGTTGGTGGAGGAGAATCCTTTGTTGTTGTTCAGTCACTAAGTCCTGTCTGACTCTATTGTGACCACATGGACTGCAGCCCACCAGGCTCCTCTGTCCATGGGATTTCCCAGGCAAGAATGCTGGAATGGGTTGCCATTTCCTTCTCCATATTTGACAGAAAATACTAATAGCTGTGTGATTTGGGATTGGTGTTTTGGTAGCTTATTGTTTATTTCCAATGATTTTCAGCAGAGCAGCAGCTTTTTTTTTTTTTTTTAAGTTTGAGTGCATCTGATTCTTTTAAATATTTATTTATTTTTTGGTTGTTCTGCGTCTTCCTTGCTGTACGCGGGCTTTCTCTATTTGTCAGTGGGGTCTACTCTTCATTGAGGTACACAGGCTTCTCATTGTGGTGGCTTCTCTTGTTGCGGAGCACAAGCTCTAGGCAGACAGGATTCAGTAGTTATGGCATGCGGGCTCAGTAGTTGTGGTGCATGGGCTTCAGTTGCTCCTCAAGGCACGTGGAGTCTTCCGGGACCAGGGAGGTAGATTCTTATCTACTGTACCACCAGGGAAGTCTCAAGCAGCAGCATTTTAAAGGAATGTGGTGTTTGAGTATGCAGACAGAAAGTTACTGAAGTAGGGGCATCTTTTTTGGTAATCCTTTTTACTTTTAGGTGTATTAAACTTTGGCCAAGTATTTAGTTTGGGGACCTTAATGTACACAACAGAAGTGGTGATTTGAATCCATTACAACATAGTTGGTGTTTTTTAAAGACGCAGTACTGGGTGCCTATAGAAGAAACTTTTCCTGTGCAGATGCTTTCACTTCGGAGCAACATGATACAATTTTGATTATTTGGAGTTCATTGGAGGGACTGATGCTAAAGCTGAAACTGCAATACTTTGGCCACCTCATGCGACGAGTTGACTCACTGGAAAAGACTCTGATGCTGGGAAAGGTTGGGGGCGGGAGGAGAAGGGGACGACGGAGAATGAGATGGCTGGATGCCATCACCGACTCTGTGGACATGAGTTTGAGTGAACTCCGGGAGTTGGTGATGGACAGGGAGGCCTGGCGTGCTGTGATTCATGGGGTCGCGGAGAGTCGGACACGACTGAGCGACTGAACTGAACTGAACTGAATGACTTACTTGGGGTTTCTCCAGTGGCTCAAAGGTAAAGAGTTTGCCAGCCAAGCAGGAGACGTGGGTTTGATCCCTGTGTCAGAAGGATCCCCTGGAGGAGGAAATGGCAACCCCCTCCAGTTTTCTTGCCTGGGAAATCCCATGGACAGAGGAGCCTGGCGAGCTACAGTCCACAGGGTTGCAAAGAGTCATACACGGCTGAGCAACTACACCACCACCACAATACGTGGTTCGCAGTATTTCCCTGGGAAACGCTAATCTTTCCCTTGTACTCAGTTGGATAGTCTGAGACATTTTAGCACCGAAAATCAAGTAATCATGTTTGAGGAAACTTCATCGCATTCTGCTGGTGTTATGTAAAACTATCCTGCTCTCATCGTTTTAGAAGAAACAGAAAGGGCAAAATCAGATGATCTGAGTGCCCTTCATCTTTTCTTCCTTCTAAAAAGTGTTTTAAGCTATATATATTGTTTTAGTTTCTAAAGTCATAGTACGGTATTTTTTAATTAACTGGAAATATTTGGTTAATGAATTTTTCTTTTCTAAGAGACCCTTCAAACAGGGATCTTAATATAATTGTCTTGGATTATTAAAAGCAATGAAGCATTAAATAT
This sequence comes from Moschus berezovskii, assembly GCF_049115385.1. Lineage (NCBI taxonomy): Eukaryota > Metazoa > Chordata > Mammalia > Artiodactyla > Moschidae > Moschus > Moschus berezovskii. The sequence continues at coordinate 108,588,747 of NC_142463.1, read as the reverse complement.
CTAGTCTGATGACTTTTTTTCTCTTAAATTTATGGATGTACAAATAGAATATAGAAAGATCTTTTAAACTAGTTAATATTTTAGTCAGTACTAGGAATTACTTTCTTGATTTGAAAATTTTCTCATCCACTGTCAGGCTCAGAAGCTGTTTAGTTTTTATGATCCCACCTACTTTCCTTTTTGTTTCAGGTTATCCCCTTTGTCTGCCCTACTTGTTGGAGTAGAGAATCCAGTTCTTCTTTGAGTGGGGTTTTTGCTTGGGGATAGGCAATTGTCTTGCTGTTAGGAGCCATTCTGTTTCATACCTGATCTCATGCAGATGTCTTTAGTGCTACATAGGGATTTTTCTTGTTAGAGGAGTTTTTAAAGAGCCATTCTTAACTTCCAGAGTCAAAGGTATGGAAGTCTCAGTGAAAGATATATATGACCCTAATCTCAGATCTGATTATCAATCTTAGAAAGCTTTATATGTAAAAAAAAAAAAAAGAATGAGTAATTGGAGCTGTGTGGCCAAAGGAAGGATTTGAATACTGTCAGGTGTCTTAAAATCAAGAATAAATCATTGCATCATCAAATATTTAGGGACTCCTTTCCCTGCACCTCAGATGTCTTGTTTCTATACCCTTTGTACTTGATTTCTAGTTGTATTGAAGCAAGGAAATACTATCACACTTCTTGCCTATCAGTTTTGTTTTGTCGTGTTTTTTGGTAAACTTTGTTGTGTTTTTTTGTTTGTTTTGTTTTCTAACCTGAGATGCAGTATACATACAGAACATGTTTTATAAAGTGACCACCTTAAATAAGAGATACAGAAGATTACCTCTACCCAGGAGCCTTTTTCATGCTCCCTCCTAGTTATCCTTCCCTTCACCTAAAGGTATTTGATACAATTCTTAACTTTTTTTATTTCCTTTGTCAGTATTTATGTTAAATTTCTAAGTTGAGATTGTTGGTAATAATAGCCACAGACCTCCTTGAGGGTAAAATCATGTTGATGGCGTTCGCCCTAATGTACTGGTTCTTAACTGGGAAGAATTTTGCCCTCTACAGGACATTTGGCTCTGTATGGGAACATTTTTGGTTCTCAAAACTGGGGGTGTTGATGCTACTGGTATCTACTGTGTAGAGAAGCCAGAGTAAGCATTCTGCAGTGCTCAGGACAGAGGCCTACAATGAAGAATTATCTGGTCCCAAGTGCCAGTAATACTGAGGTGGTTAATTTTATTTTTGTTTTGAGGTGGTTAATTTTAATGTTGAAAATACAGAGAACATATTTTGAAGATACTTAAAATTTAATAAAACAGACTTCTATGTAGCTCAAATGGTAAAGAATCTGCCTGTGATGCAGGAGACCAGGGTTCAATCCCTGGGTTGGGAAGTTCCTCTGAAGAAGGGAATGGCAGTCCACTCCAGTATTCTTGCCTGGAGAATTGCATGGACACAGAAGCCTGGCGGGCGACAGTCTGTGGGATCGCAAAGAGTCAGACATGACTGAGCGACTAATACAAATAACGCATATACCATAAAATTTAATGAAAGATTATTTTAAAATTGACAGTCACACATTTACCACTTTTTTCTTTCAAGATCTTTCCTTTTATATTGGCTTCCATTTTTCTGGTTAGTGTAATACAAAATAGTTGTCCTGAAATTCTAGTATCTTGATGCCTCATAAGTGTACTAAGACTGTCACAGATTGAAATGAATTCTGAACTTGCCCAACCAGGACAGTAGGCTAGATTCCAAAATGATTTCTCCATCTCTGGTAATTAAATGGATAGTTAGATCTAGTTTTCTAGATAGTCTCTTGAACATAGGAATTCAGTGGTAATTATTAAAATGTCAGATAGATTTTGAAAATTTATGGAAGTCATTGTGTAGCTGCAATAATTTATTTTACCTTAGATTGTTCCTCGTTGGAGGCTCTTTAAAGTCAGAGATTGACTAGAACGTGAGCATATAGAATGTAGCTCGGTGTGTGTGTTGTGTATATGTACACATACATACGTGAGTGAGTGAGTGAAAGTTGCTCAGTCGTGTCCGATTCTTTGTGACCCCATGGACTATACAGTTCATGGAATTCTCCAGGCCAGAATACTGGAGTGGGTAGCTCTGCCCTTCAGGGGATCTTCCCAACCCAGGGATCGAACCTAGGTCTCCTACATTCCAGGCCTGTCTGAGCCACCAGGGAAGCCTTACATACACTATATATGGGCATTGTTTGTGACTTAGTGATAAAGTTAAGAGCAGTCTTTGCAACAGAAGTGGAAGATGAGAAGCTTAATGTAGAGTTAAAATATCTGAAACTCTAAGCAAAGTTGTTCATAGACTAGGAGCTCTTTACCCATTGAAAGCTAGAGAGGGAAAGACGCTAGTGGATATCTAGTAACAGGAAAAAGCCAGATTAAAAAGAATCCAAGTGCTTAGAAAATCTATGACAAAACGTTGATCTGATTGCTAAAAGGTGACTTTCCTCTATTTCCTCAGCGGCACTTAGCTGATGACAGGTGTTAGAACATTAGGATTTTTGGGTTGAATTTTGGTTTGTTTTTTATTTTATTTTTTTTTGCCACACCACATAACATACTGAATCTTATTTCCCTGATCAGGGATCAAACCCATGCCCCCTACAGTGGAATTTTAACCATTAGACCACCAGGGAAGTCCCTTGAGTTGAATTTTTATATGTATGAACATTAGTGATTTGTTTGAAAAGAACTTGGTGCCCCAACAAAGATGCAGGGAAGGAACAAATAGAGAATGAAAATAGCAGTCAAGTATTAAGAAATGAGATGTTCTTAGGCATGGTAACTAGGAATCACTAGCATGCTGCCGATACAAGGATTAGAATAAGTTAGGGATTCAAGACTGTAGTTACTTTGTGGATCCCTGCTTTGTCTTTTGCTTTTGTCTTTAGAAAGAGAAGGTTCCAAAACATTCTTTTGTAAGCATTAAATACTTAATGCACTAGGTGATTTTCCCGCTTCTTTTTCCTCTGGATAGATAGTGAAATTCCCTAGTACCCTTGGGAATGTAAACCACCCTCATAGAAAATACTGGTTAGGAGCATTTTATGTCTCATGAGAGGTGAAATGGTTGATATAATTTTCTTATTTTATATGGTGATTTAAAAGGGCTTCCCCAGTGGCTCAGCGTTAAAGAATTTGCCTGCATTGGAGGTATCGCAGGAGACACAAGTTCGATTCCTGGGTTGGGAAGATCCCCTGAAGGAGGTAATGGCAACCCACTCCAGTATTCTTGCCTGAAAAAATCCATGGACAGAGGAGCCTGGTGGGCTACAGTCCATGGGGTCATAAAAAGTCAGACACAACTGAGTGATAAGCGTGGATATGGTGATTAAGTCATTGAGAGTAGGGTATAGCAGTAATTTTAAAATTATTTTTGATACTTGAACAATAGAAGGCTTTGGCCTTTCTTCTAAAAAAAAAAAAAAAGTCTTTTTTTTTTTTTTTGGCTGCACCATGGCTTGTGGGATCTTAGTTCCCTGACCAGGAATTAAATTCAGGCCCTGGCAGTGAAAGTGCCAAGGCCTAACCCACCAGGGAATTCCCTCTACAATAATTTTATTTCCTATAAGTCCAGGAGTGAACACATTGAGGAATATTACTTTGCAGGGGTGGGGGTGGGGGAACAATACTCCTTAATTTAAATACTATCTCAGAACAGGAAGCCTTGTTCTTATTTCCTTTTGTTCCTGTATCAGACCCAGTCCATATTCTACTTTATAAGGCAGTGTACTTAGTTTTTATTTGATTTTAACCAAATTTTTAATAAATACATTCTCCCAATTAGTGGTAGATACTTCAGTATCAGTCAGTCACTAATTTATAACTCCCAAATATTGAAGACTGATTTTTTCCCCCCATTAAAATAGGCATTATTTTGTTTTACCTACTGAGTGCAAGTCATCTGTTCTTAGAGACTCAGTACATTAATTTGGAATTAATTCCCAATTTGTGCATCAAGCTTGGGATAGCAAAATCGTTTTCTTTGTAGTAATGTTGATTGCATGCTATATTATTTCTAAATATGTGGAGAACTCCCATCTCCTGAGAACTAACTTTTGATTAATTGAACTTTTCTACACTTAATTTTAAAAATGGGAGCTTATTGATCATATGTATAGGGTTCTGCTATTCTTTGATCTGTTTGTTGTTGTGATAGTCATTTTGAAATGTCATGAGCTGATTTTTCCAAATAGAATAGACTCACTGGAAATGGAACTATACAGAGTTTGCAGGAGAGGACTAACAGCTGGATACTTTAGCTCGACTTTTTGTTTTTAATAACAATAAATAACGTGAATTTTATATAAAATAATCTTAGATATAGGTTAAATTTCTTAAGTTTTTTTAATTTTATTTTTTAACTTTAGCAGTGGTTCCTACTTTAATCCACTTGTTCTCTGAACTCTAAGACATATATTAAAAACTGGCACAAAAAATTTAGCAAATTACTTATAAAATTTGTAAAGTGCAAAGATGGGGTAACTGTGTGTTTTTTGTAGATTTGTTTCTGATATTGCTGAGAACCAATTCTGATATTGGTTCTATGAAGTTCATTTTTGTCTTTTAGGCGTACCTTCAAGAAGACTTTTAGTTACTATTAATTTGAATCCTGTTTCCTGAGTCCAGAAAGATGATCACCTCTTTCCTCATAATGACTACCCTTTAAGATTTGACCCTCCAGTCATTTATCTATCAGATCTCTTTCACATATCTAGATTGTATATGCTTATTTGCCTTTCTCAAGAAGTCTTGGATGAAATCTTCTAGGAGTAGAAATTATATGTACTTGCAAAAGAGTTTGTATTTATTACTTCAGTTGTATTTGACTGATACTTCCCTTTAGTGCAGGGAGTGGATTAAATAAATGGAGACTTAGAATGGAGATTGGCACAGCAAGTGCAGTGAACTGGGCTCTTGAGTTTTGGCCAAGAAATAGCCAAGTCATCATGCTATAGTGGACCACGTGTAGGCATTGGAGCCAGAATCTACTGAATGCGTTAGCCGAATGAGTGACTTCATTCAAATTTATTAATTTTACCAAATTAGTTTCCATATCTATAAAACGGGAAAAGGATCTCACTCTACTGGTTTATTATGTGGATTAACTATTCAGTGTATTAAATGCTCAGTGAATGTTCAATCTTTTCTTTTTCTTAAAGAATTTTATATTTTTCAGAGCATCACAACTTGAATAACATTTGCCAAGGAGTATTACTAAGTTTACAATTTTCAGTTCATGCGATTAAATACTTTTGGTTTTGGATGATGATGATTTAGTTGAAAAGAGCAGGGTCACTAGCTCCCATATAGTTTTTTTAAATATATTTATTTGTTTGCCTACGTCCAGTTTTAAATCTTAGTTGTGGGATGTGGAGTCTTCAGTCTTCATTGCAGCATGAAGGATCTTTAGTTGTGGCATGCACGTTTTTAATTGTGGCGTGTAAGACCAAGTTCCCTGACCAGGGATCTAACTCGCACTACCCCCACCCCCACCCCCGCCCCATATTGGGAGCACAGAGTGTTAGCCTTTTCATACTGTTTATGGGGTTCATGGGGAAAGATTGAAGGTGGGAAAAGGGGATGACAGAGGATGAGATGGTTGGATGACTGATGGACATGACTCGATGGACATGAGTTTGAGTAAGCTCCAGGAGTTGGTGATAGACAGGGAAGCCTGGCATGCTGCAATCCATGGGGTCGCAAAGAATTGGACACGACTGAGTGACTGAACTGAGTGTTAGCTACTGGACCACCACGGAAGTTGCTACCATGTAGTTCTTTTTTTTTTTTTTTAACCATGTAGTTCTTAATTTTTGAGGATCCTGAAGAAAAATACCTGTTGGTTTAAGCGTCTCTGGTATCTCTGGACTGCTAATCAGTTTAATATAAAGGCAGGCATTATAGTAAGCATAGTATACTGTCTTAGCCTGTATAATGTTGGAGAGTTAATTCTTTGCTAATGGAGTCACAAAGAGCCAGCCAGCCAGAACTCAGCACAGCACAGCAGCAATGATAATCACTCCTGACAGCTTAACTGTATTTTAAGCCTTTTATATTATCTTAAAGACTGATAAAAATTGACCAGTGTTTAAATGCAATCAAATGTGTGGGCTTAAATGGGCATGCTCTCTGGGTGATTGTTAAAAGATAGACAGTCTTTCCTACCCTGATTAAACATGGAGCTAGTGAACTTCAGTTTGCAATTCATAGTTGGTCTCTGGTGGAAATGTGTTGAGTAAGAGGAAAATTGATTACATTCGTTGCCCCATTTATCACAGACATCATATTTTCCTTTATCTCCTAAAATGATAGTGTCTAGATCTGGAGACCTCTGATGGATTCCTAATAAGTACAACTTACTGTGACTGAGGTGGTACAGCGTCAACCACTTGAAGCTTAGCTTGATTTAAATGTAGGGTTTTCCTTTATAGTTTGTAGATTATTGAATGCCTTATACCAGTGGTCAATATTACCTATTTCAGGTTTAGCTCAGTATTCCTTTTCTGAAAATTGAAGGTAATATTAGGTTGTTCAGGAATACTTTTATTTACAAATTAGTATCTTTGGGTAGACTGTCAATTATTTTTCTCTATATTCTCTAGACTCTAGAAACTTTAATATTTGGATAAAGCAAAGGTTTTGTGAGAGATTCTGATGGAGTAAGCACAGTTTTGATTTGAGTTTCAGAGACCCAAATGAGTCAGGTATTTGGGTGACATACTTGGGTGATAGATATCAGTTGAAAAGTAAGAAAGTCTCTCCCCTGCTCTCATTATTCCTTGTTAACTGTTTATAAGGAATTTATTTCCTCAAAGATCCTAGAGTAAATGTCCTCCATCCAGTAGATCTCCAAAACAGTTATCACTGCCTTAGCTCTTCCTTGGTTTACTTGGATTTCTTCCCTGCCAGGGATTTCTGACCTTTAATCAGTACTTTTGGGAAATAAAAACTCCTTATAAAGTGATTGGGGACATTTGTTCTAAAACAGGAAAAGAAATGTTAATTAGGAGAAACTGTTGTAAAATATACAATACAAGGACTTAAGCCATTTTTTATAGAGTTTGTGTATACTGTTATGACTACTTCACTGTGAAACCTTGCTATATGATTTTTGTTAAATGTGAATTCAGCTGTCCTGAGTGGTGTTAATTGATGGGGTAAATACCTGTGAGACAACTTCAGGAAAAAAATCTTTAGTGAATACATCTACGGTATTATCAGTGTCTTTTCCCTAGCACTAGCAATAAGGGATAAAGAAAAGGAGCTTCGTGGGCAATATTTCTTTGTTTTTTGTAATTTGGGGTATGTTTTGGTGTTGATGCTTTGATTTCCTGTCTTGGATGTTGGCTTTGGAAACTAAACAGTTAAAGCATCATGGTTTGAGAGGAAACTAGCTCTCATGAATGAAAGCAAAGTTTGGCACTAGGCCAGAATAATGGGGGTGATGGTTAGGGTGGGGAGACTGACTGACTTTTGTACCACAAATGACTTTTAAAAATTAAGAGATAATCCATGTCCTGAGGTTACAAACCGGCTACAACTGGTTTTTCTCCCCCCCCTCCTGCCCCCGCTAGGCATCATGGGTAAAAGTAAGCATCCCCCTGTTTCTTTTGTTTAATATAACAGTACGCCATGTGATTGGCAGGGCAGTGCCCGCTTGGAAACCGGGTTTGTGCAGGTCTCTCAAGGGGGCTGGCACGTATGGGGCCACCCCTGTGCTATAGAAAGAGCTTCTCTTACGATAGAAGAGAGAAAGGGAACCTCTCCCCCCTCCCCCCAAAACAAAACAAAAAACCTAAACCCATCTCTTATTCCTTTTTTTCCTCCTTTTTCTGTTTCCCCCCCTTTCTTGTCTCCAGCTTTCCTGGCAGCTAGAGGAGGGAGCAGAAAAATGTATACCTGTAAGTACATTTAACTGTCTTGCCCCAGCCCCCTTCTTTCTTTTTCTAAAAGCAGAAACTGAATTCTTCACAACCTTTTCCTCACTACATGTAGAAGGTGATATGCTGAGGTCTGATGGAATTGAAATAATAAATACCGTTGCTTTAAAAAATTTGTTGCGGAATAATTGTTCTCATACAAAGCCCCTTTCGATTTTGATTCTCAACCCTTCTGCTTCATCTTTTTGCTTTTTGTAATGGTTTCTGGATTCTAGTTTTCATCGAGCTGAAGCTGTGAGAGGAATGTTATGTTAAGGTCTTCTTTTTTAAAATTTCTTTTGTCTATAACAGTGATGGTTCTAGCTCCCCCTTACCCTCACTACCCACCCCCCCCTTTTCCATGTCAGCTCCAACCCTGCTCTGTGAATGGAGTCGACCAGCTGACTGAGTGCTGGCATCATGCCAGGGGCTGCAAAGCAATGAGAATGTGCGCGCGCTCGTGTGTGTAAGTGTATACAGAACACAAAGGGAAAGGCCTGCAGTCTAGGAAATCACAGACTATTATATAAGGAAGTCTGCATCATCTCTGCTTATTTGGGCTGATGGACCAGGAAAAGGAGAAGGCTTAGAGCAAGAAAATTGCCCTTTTGATATAAATACACGTTTTTTTCCTAGCCATCCTTATTTTTTAACAAAGATACTTTTGTTGTGGCACAATGAGAGCTTCTCTGTCCAGGTGGTAGTGACCATGTTCCTAGTGAAGTGTAACTGTTTTGGGACTTGAAGAAGTTTGTTCTGACTCTTCTTCTTGTCCCAGTGCAGAGGTGTGTGTGTTTGAGGAAGAGGGGTGACTGGAAGAGAAATGCCTCCTGAATTTAACAGCTGTAATTTGTTAGATACTTTTTTCCAAACTGTTTCAAATCATTCAGGATTGCCGAAAGTATGGGGCGGGGGGAGGTGCTCTTAAGGAGAAGCAAAAGGCCTTGTCACAGAGCAAATTATATATTTGCTATTCCTTTGAATCCCCCCCATTTTTTCTTAATTTCTTGCTGTTTTATTTAGTATATTACAAAAATGCAGTAGTCTCCCCCTGCCATCTACTTACTTCATTTAGGGTTTTTCAAAGAGAAGGTCAAATAACACTTGAAAGGGGAAAAAAAGGAAAGATCTAAGCTTCCAGATATTGCAAGTGTTGCAGTTTTGGAATTCAGTTGGCATGATTGTATCTTTTATTGGTCATTAAGAGCTCATTTAGAAATTATATTTCAATTTACCACCAATTTACCATGGTTCCTTTTTTCTTAATTTCTCTTTATGTGCTTCTTAGATGTGTTATATATATATATGAACAGCTCTTGTGTTAAATGGAAATGTGAAATAAAGTATATTAGTGAATAAAAGAGTGTCATACTGGGACTTCCCTGGTGGTCCAGTGGCTAAAGCTCCACACTAGCAATGCAGGGAGCCTGGGTTCTGTCACTGGTCAGGGAACTAGATCCCGCATGCTACAGTCAAGACCTGGTCCATCCAGTCATTTTATGTGAGTTTATTTTTGCTCTTGCCTGACTGTTTGGAATGATAGTGCTGATGTGCAATAAGTGGATAAGGAGAGTTTGGAGTGAGAGAACTTTTGAACTAGTTTCTCCTGTAATAGGGGCTCCCCAGGTGGGTCAGTGGATAAAGAATCCTCCTGCCATGAAGGAGATGCGGATTCAATCCCTGAGTGGGGAAGATCTCCTGGAGGAGGGCATGGCAACCCTTTTCCAGTATCCAGTATTCTTACCTGGAGAAGCCCATGTTCAGAAGAGCCTAGGGGGCTCCAGTCTTTAGGGTCGCGAAGAGTTGGACGTGACATCCTATAATAAGGCTTGTCTTGTTGCAGTCTAGAGGAAATTGCTTAATTCAGTCTTTTTGATTCTTTTTAAAATTAATTTTATTTATTTTTGGCTGTGCTGCATCATTGTTGCTGTGCATGGGCTTTCTCTAGTTGTAGCAAGCGTGGGCTACTTTCTTGTTGCAATTTGTGGGCTTCTCATTTCAGTGACTTCTCTTACGGAGCTCAGGCTCTAGAATGTGCGGGCTTCATTAGTTGCAGCCTGCAGATTTAGTTGTACTGTGGCATGTGAAATCTTCCTGGACCAGGGATTGAGTCCGTGTCCCCTGCATTGGCAGGTGGATTCTTAACCTCTGGACCACCAGGTAGTTTGGAGTCCTTTTGATTCTTTGTATTATAGCCCATGAATTTGTGTTCTTGCCAAATTTTCACAAGCAACAATATTTTAGTATACTGTGTATATTTTTCTCTTTGATTTGTAAGTTTTGGTGCAAGTGTTAGGAGGTGCATTGAAGTTGTACTTTGAGGGTTGCTGGTTGGGACTTAGCAGAGTGGCTGGCTTGCTTATTCCCTAGTCTGCCCTCAGTTATTTCCCTACCACAAGTAGTTGAGGTCTACTCTTCCAAATGTCTATTTTGAATTGAGAGATTCCCCCCCACCCCCGCTGTCAGTTGAATACTAGAAGACAAAACAGCAACAGAGACCAGCCTAGCTCAAACATAGAGGCTAGATAAAGATTCATTCAGAGTTGTGTGATTCCCTAGTTCTTAGAGGTAAAAATTGCATTTTGGAGTTGATATTATCCTCTTACACTATTATTTGGTAATCCTCTCCATGGGAACCAGCCATTTTACAGGTGTGTAAATATAATATTGTTTTAATTCTATGTGATGCTTGCTTATTAGACTGATAGGTTTCATAGAAGATCTTTTGCAGTCTTTAACTTGTAACTTTTCTCTTTGTACTGGGAAGCAGATTAGTAGGGATAATGTTATGGTTAGATAGTTATATAATCAGTGAGGCATAAGTTATCAGATTCTAGTAGTGGACAGATTTTTTTTTCTTAATTCCCATAGGCCCTAGTTACTGTTTAGGAGTGACTGAAGAGTAGTTTTGAAGAGTGTGTAAAATATTTCCTTTGACCACCTCTTGTCTCCTTCATTCTAACGTTTTTAATTTCTGTCAGCCTCTCTTTGGTATATACTAGAACTTTTAAACTGATTTACTCTAATTCTTTATATTTTTACAAAATGTATGGTGGCTCAGAGGTTAAAGCGTCTGCCTCCAATGCGGGAGACCCGGGTTCGATCCCTGGGTCGGGAAGATCCCCTGGAGAAGGAAACGGTAACCCACTCCAGTATTCTTGCCTGGAGAATCCCATGGACGGAGAAGCCTGGTAGGCTACAGTCCACGGGGTCGCAAAGAGTCGGACACGACTGAGCGACTGAACAGAACAGATTAATATAAAATAATATATTTGGGATGATTTATTATAAGATGACAATGGGAGAGGGCTGCTTACCTCCTATTCATTAGTTTTTTTTTAGGCAGGACATCCTAATCTGTCACATTTAAACATAGGAGTTTTAATGGTCCTTGGTGTATATTGTTAGACATAACAGTGTATCTTCTAAGACTAGGTCATGTAGGCTCTTCATTCAAGGATGTGAGCCAAGGTTTGTGTACTAAACTCAGCAGGTAAACAATTGACGGTGTGTCTACTTTTATTTAGAATTACTGTCTTAACAGTTTGGAAAGATAGCATAGTTTGATGATTAGAAACATGGGCCTTACAGTAAGAGAGATTTCAAACACAGGTCTTGGCTATTTACAGACTAAGGCTTAGCTATTTACAGACAAGACCTTGGAAAGTTACTTACCTGTTTTTGTTTTCTCTTGTGTAAAAAGAGAATTGCTTAAATTATTAAAGCCCTCCTTTAAAGGATTTAAATGAGGTAATACATTGTAAAGCACTTAGCACAGTGCTTAGCAAATAATAAGAGCTCAGTGAATGTTATCAGCTATTACTAATATTCCTTTCTATTGGGTTTGGGTATACTGTTTTCAGTGTTCCTATTAGTTTCTTTAGTCAGTCAGTAACTATGTCTTTTTTAAACTTTTGGCATCTTTTGTGTTTCACTGGGTTAATTAACCTATATGTTGGAAGAGCCTAGATCAGGAGTCAGTCAGAAACTACAGCTACTGCCTGTTTTTATAAATCAGGTTTTATTAGAACACAATTACACACTTTTGCTTACAGTAGCAGAGTTGAGAAGTTAGCCCACAGAGTCTAAAATATTTATTATCTGGCCCTTTACAGGAAAAGTTTGCAGACTTCTAGATCAAGAGTCTGTCGTTTTTTTTTTTTTTTCCCCTAGAAAAGTGAGCCAGAAAGCAAGTTCTGGAAATCAAAAGGGAAGTAATTAAAATAGGCTAGAAGAATTAATCATCTTAGGTTTTTAGGAGTGAGATTTTATAGCATGGGGAATAGTGGGAAGAGGTCCGCTGACGTAGCTGATATGAGTTAGATGAAGGAAAGTATCATTTGGAGTTGGTTAAGCAATAACAGTACTTTCATGGTCTGTCAGGGCATTTCATAGTAGTGGATAAGAAGGGAAGTACAAAGAAAGACGAGAGATTTGCTGCCAAAGAGTTTGCATTAAACCTGAAAAATAGTATAAATTGATAGGTTCCCTATTAAAGTAATGGGTTAGTTAGAGTAGGCCAGCAGTTTTCAAAGTGTGGTCTACAGACTCTTGGAGATCCCTGAGACCCTTACAGGGAGTCTTGTCATGAAAGCTATTTCACAGTAATACAGAGGCATTATTTTGCCTTTTTCTCTTTGTTGACATTTGCACTGATGATCCAGAAGCAGTGGTGAGTAAAACTGCTCTGATGCCTTAGTATGATGAATCAACACAGTGGCACTAAACTAAACTGTACTCTAGTAGTCATTAGTCATTGCCATGCAGTTTAAATTTGCAGATTAAAAAAAAAAATCTAGTTTCACTTAAGAATGTTCTTAATAGCAATGTTCTTGAAGCAATAAGAATAAATTTTATTTAATCATGACTTTTCAGAACATGGGTTTCAAATATTTTGTGTGATAAAGTGAGAAACCCTTACAAAGCACCTTTGCTACATATTGAGGTACAGTGGTTACCTCAAGGAATAGTGCAATCAGGTTGCAAGCTACCTAGCTGCTTTTTTCATAGAACATTGTTTTTACATGTTAACTGATCCAGGACTTCCCTGGTAGTCCAGTGGTGAAAGTGTCTCCCAATGTAGGAGGCACAGGTTCAATCTCAGCTGGGGGAATTAAGATTCCCCATGCCACATGGCCTGGCCTAAAAAAGTTTTAAAAAAGAAAAGAATAATCTGTGAACTATGATCTTTAGATTTAGGTTTTTGGCAGACATGTTCTTGAAATTTTTCAAGGAAAGCACCTGAGTATATTTGTGCCTCATGATAAAATTCAAGTGAAAATGAAACCATGAGTTTGACAGCTTCCAGGACTTAAATATTTTTCTGATGAGAGTGTTTGTGGTATGGACAAATGTGGTTAATATATATATATGTGTATATATGAAATAATGAACTGTATTGGTATTTGAATTTATCTCTAGATGACCAGAATGACCTCTAGTGGACCATAATTTTTCAAATGATCAATGCATGATGTAAAAATACCCTGCTTGGGTGAAAGATCCATTCAGAGTATAAGGCAGTGGATTTTAAAAGAACAGTATGAAAAGTTTATTGATAAAATTTCAGACTTCACTTTGCAGCTAACCTTTAGAAACTGGTTGATTTTTTTTTTTTAATCGAAGCAAAATTCACTTGACTGAATTAACTATTTTAAGTTGTATAATTTGGTGGTGTTTAGTGCATTCACAGTGTTTTGCAACCACTGCTGCTGCTGCTGCTGCTAAGTCACTTCAGTCGTGTCCGACTCTGTGTGACCCCATAGACGGAAGCCCACCAGGCTCCCCCATCCCTGGGATTCTCCAGGCAAGAACACTGGAGTGGGTTGCCATTTCCTTCTCCAATGTGTGAAAGGGAAAAGTGAAAGTGAAGTCGCTCAGTCGTGTCCGACCCTTAGCGACCCCACGGACTGCAGCCCACCAGGCTCCTCCATCCATGGGATTTTCTAGGCAAGAGTACTGGAGTGGCTTGCCATTGCAACCACTACCTAAGTCAAATTCCAGAACATTTTCATCACTCCAAAAGGAAACTTGTGCCCATTAAGCATTTGCTTCACATTAGCATTAGCGTAATGTTTTTGAGATTCATCCATGTTGTAGCATGTATCAGTGCTTTATTCCTTTAATGCCTGAATAATACCCACTGGAAATATGCCGCATTTTGCTCATCCATTTGTCAGTGCACAATTGGGGTTATTTCCACCTTTCTAGCTATTGTGAATAATGCTGTTGTGAACATTTTGTACAAGTTTTTGTTTGAATACCTGTTTTCAGTTCTTTGAGTTCTCTACCTGTGAATGGAATTCCTGGGACAAATGTAATTCTGTTTTTGATAATCCTAACTTTTTGTGGAACTACTAAACCGTTTTCCAAAACACATGTCCCACTTTATATTCCTGCCAGCAGTAGACTAGGATTACACTTTCTCCACATTCTCACCAACACTTATTTTCAACTTTCTGATTATAGTCATCCAAAGGTAATGTAATGTTAGTCGCTCAGTCGTGTCTGACTCTTTGTGACCCCATGGACTGTAGCTGGCCAGGCTCCTCTGTCCATGGGATTCTCCAGGCAAGAATGCTGGAGTGGGTGGCTGTTTCCTTCTCCAATAGTCATTCTAGTAGGCATGAATTGGCATCTCATTGTGGTCTTGGTTTTCATTTCTCTAATGACTAAAGATGTTGAGAATCTTTTCATGTGCTTTTTGACCATTAGTGTATCTTTTAGATAAATCTCTATTCAAGTCCTTTGCCCATGTGTACTGAGCTTTGACTATATAAAAAATGAAGATATCCACAATTCTGACCAATTAAAAAAGAGTATTAGAGTACCCCTCATCAATATGACATAGCTCAGACAGTAAAGAATCTGCCATGCGGGAGACCTGGGTTCGATCCCTGGGTTGGAAAAATCCCCTGGAGAAGGGAATGGCCACCCACTCCATCCAGTTTTCTTGCCTGGAGAAGCCTGGAGAATTCCCTGGACAGAGAAGCCTGGTTGGCTACAGTCCATGGGGTCCCAAGGAGTCGGACACAACTGAGTGACTAACACACACACACGTCAGTATGAACTCATGTGAGTTTTAATCTGTATACATACTTATGCACATCAGTTAGTTCAGTTCAGTCGCTCAGTCGTGTCCGACTCTCCGCGACCCCATGAACCACAGCACGCCAGGCCTCCATCACCAACTCCCGGAGTACACTCAAACTCATGTCCACAGAGTCGGTGATGCCATCCAGCCATCTCATTCTCCGTCGTCCCCTTCTCCTCCCGCCCCCAACCTTTCCCAGCATCAGAGTCTTTTCCAGTGAGTCAACTCGTCTCATGAGGTGGCCAAAGTATTGGAGTTTCAGCTTTAGCTTCAGTCCCTCCAATGAACATCCAGGATTGATCTCCTTCAGAATGGACTGGTTGGATCTCCTTGCAGTATAAGGGACTCTCAAGAGTCTTCTCCAACACCACAGTTCAAAAGCATCGATTCTTCGGCGATCAGCTTTCTTCACAGTCCAACTCTCACATCCATACATGACCACGGGAAAAACCATTGCCTTGACTAGACGGACCTTGGTCGGCAAAGTAATGTCTCTGCTTTTTAATATACTATCAAGGTTGGTCATAACTTTCCTTCCAAGGAGCAAGCGTCTTTTAATTTCATGGCTGCAATCAGCATCTGCAGTGATTTTGGAGCCCAAAAAAACAAAGTCTGACACTGTTTCCATTGTTTTTCCATCTATTTCCCATGAAGTGATGGGACCAGATGCCATGATCTTTGTTTTCTGAATGTTGAGCTTCAAGCCAACCTTTTCACTCTCCTCTTTCACTTTCATCAAGAGGCTTATGCACATATATACAGATAAATACAGAAAAAGATACAGATGTGTGTTTATGTGTGTGTGTGTATATTTTCTTGTTCACCATAGCAGTGAACACATTTGACATCAGTTCTTGGTTTCTAGATGCCAGTCTGAAATAAAAGGAACCAGAGCTCCTTGGAGAAATGACTAAGGAAGAGAAAAAAATTCACATGAGTCTGAAACATCATGTGGTACCAGAGAGTAATGAAATGCTTTAAATAAAAAAATGGGGAGCCAACATGAAGGAACTGCCAGTGACCAAATCTGGGGACAATTTGAAGAATAAAATAAATAAAGATAGTAATGGATTATAAACCCTGGAATAAGATAAATCTGCACAAGTCCATATTGTGGTAAATAAATACTTGAATAAATGGGGAAATGAGGACAGCTATTTATTACAGTAAAAATTCAGATTAACATGAGAATTTTGGAAACATCTGGCAAGTACTTCAGTAATAATTGTTGCAGGCAAGTATTATCTATAGATATTAAAATTAGTGGGTGAAAATTTGATGCAAAATGGAATTTAATGTAATCCTGGTATCTCCCATAATAACTTTTCAGTGGAGAGGCCTGGCAGACACCCCGTCAGTCAAGTGATTAAAGTTAACAACACCACATATTTCCTGATATACTGAAAAGGACACACCATCACTTTTGTGACATTGCCAAAAATGCATAGCCTCAGTGTAATCACGTGAAGACATCACACAAATCCAAAGTGAAAGACATTTTACAAAAGAACTGGCTCAGTTCAGTCCAGTTCAGTCCAGTTCATGTCAGTTCAGTTGCTCAGTCGTGTCCGACTCTTTGCGACCCCATGAATCACAGCACGCCAGGCCTTCCTGTCCATCACCAACTCCTGGAGTTCACTCAAACTCACGTCCATCGAGTTGGTGATGCCATCCAGCCATCTCATTCTCTGTCGTCTCCTCCTCCTCCTGCCCCCAATCCCTCCCAGCATCAGAGTCTTTTCCAGTGAGTCAACTCATCGCATGAGGTGGTCAAAGTATTGGAGTTTCAGCTTTAGCATCAGGCCTTCCAATGAACACCCCAGACTGATCTCCTTTAGGATGGACTGGTTGGATCTCCTTGCAGTCCAAGGGACTCTCAAGAGACTTCTCCAGCACCACAGTTCAAAAGCATCAATTCTTCGGCGATCAACTTTCTTCACAGTCCAACTCTCACATCCATACATGACCACAGGAAAAACCATAGCCTTGACTAGACGGACCTTGGTTGGCAAAGTAATGTCTCTGTTTTTTAATATGCTATCTAGGTTGGTCATAACTTTCCTTCCAAGGAGTAAGCGTCTTTTAATTTCATGGCTGCAATCAGCATCTGCAGTGATTTTGGAGCCCAAAAAAATAAAGTCTGACACTGTTTCCACTGTTTCCCCATCTATTTCCCATGAAGTGATGGGATGCCATGAAGTGATTATGACCAGATGCCATGATCTTTGTTTTCTGAATGTTGAGCTTCCAGCCAAACTTTTCACTCTCCTCTTTCACTTTCATCAAGAGGCTTTTGTGTTCCTCTTACTTTCTGCCATAAGGGTGGTGTCATCTGCATATCTGAGGTTATTGATATTTCTCCCAGCAATCTTGATTCCAGCTTGTGCTTCGTCCAGCCCAGCGTTCCTCATGATGTACTCTGCATATAAGTTACATAAGCAGGGTAACAATATACAACCTTGACGTACTCCTTTTCCTATTTGGAACCATTCTGTTGTTCCATGTCCAGTTCTAACTGTTGCTTCCTGACCTGCATACAGGTTTCTCAAGAGGCAGGTCAGGTGGTCTGGTATTCCCATCTCTTTCAGAATTTTCCATAGTTTGTTGTGATCCACACAGTCAAAGGCTTTGGCGTAGTCAACTTCTCAAAACTATTGTTGCAACTTTTCTCTAAGTTTAAAATCATTTCAGAGCTAAAAAAGTTTTTTTAAATAATTAATTTATTAAAGACTTTTAAAAAAAATACCCTTCCTTTTCTAATTATGTATCTGTTTAAGATCAGATTTTTTTCTCCATATACTTCAGCTAAAACAACATATCACAGCAGATTGAATGCAGCAACAGCTATGGGAATCCAGCTGTCTTTTAAGCCAGACATTAACAAGATTTGCAAAATTGTATCTTAATGCCACTGTATCATTAAATTGTTCTTTTTTTGGAGAAATATTTTGTAATAAAGGATATATTATTTATATAAATGTGGAATGTGGGCTTATTTTTTAATGAATTGATACTTTAAAAATTTTGTTTAATTTCTAATATGGTAACTATTGATATTATAGTCTACAAGCAAACTCTCTTTGGAGTTTTAATTTTTAGGAGTGTCCTCTTTTATATATATATATATATATATGTATGTATGTATGTATTAATTTATTTGGCTGCGCCAGGTCTTAGTTGCAGCATGCAGGATCTTTGATCTTCATTGTGACATATGGGACCTTTAGTTGCAACATGCAGACTCTTTTAGTTTTGGCATGTGGGATCTAGTTCCCTGACCAGGGATCAAACCCAGGCCCCCTGCATTGGGAGCACGAAGTCATAGCCACTGGACTACAGGGGAAGTCCCTAGGAGTGTCCTCTTAAAGGGATCCTGAGACCAAAAAGTTTTAAGAACTGGGAGAATATGCCTAACAGTTGCAACAAAGATAAAAACGCAAGAGCTCAAAGAAAATATAATAGAAAGTATCTGTTACAATTTGAAACAAATTGTGATTTTGTAATTAACACTTTGTAAAACACTTTGTAGTTTCCCAAAGTGATTGTGTCCCGATATTCTGTTGTTTCCTGTGGTAATTCAGAAACTCAGGTTCTTTTATACTGATTTACCTGTTGATTTCTAGAACAATGATTCTCATACTGTAGTGTGCATCAGAGTTACTTGGAAGACTTGTTAAAACATAAAAGACAGTTCCTAGTCCCTATCATCAGAATTTCTGATTCATGGATATGGAATGGGGCTCGAGAGTTTGTGTATCCAACAAATTCTCAAGAAATGTTGATACCACTAGCAGGAGGATCAATTTCTAGGATATTGTCCTTGTCTGCAGGCTTGAAACTGTGTGGCAGCCAATAGGAATGGGAAAAAACATGAAAGAGTTTGCCTACTTTTTATAGTTCTTA
The DNA here is from genome assembly GCF_049115385.1 of Moschus berezovskii. Classification (NCBI taxonomy): domain Eukaryota; kingdom Metazoa; phylum Chordata; class Mammalia; order Artiodactyla; family Moschidae; genus Moschus; species Moschus berezovskii. Next base: position 108,569,803 of record NC_142463.1, on the reverse strand, counting down.
GGCTGAAAGTAGCACATATCACTTTCTCTGTATTCCATTGACAAGAATTTAGCCTAACAATCGCCAACAGAAGCAGGGAATGTAGTGAGCTGAACATCTAGGGTAGCCAGTATTTCCATTACTGTGGAAGGAGGAGGGGGAATCAATTTTGATGGGCAGTGAGCAACAGTATCAAGATATTGGAAGAATAAGTACTTGGATAGGATTAATTAACTGGGGAGTATGTTTTGTCAGATAAAGAACAGGAATTTATACTTAGAAATGTGTCAGGGGAAAGACTAGGAGAGTGGTATATGCATATGTAGAAGTGAGGCTGTCTCTTGGAAGATTGGGGCAGAGTAACTTGGCTACATGGGCAGAGTAGAGGGGCCAGGTAATAAGTAATAGTGGAAAGTATTATTTTCAAGAAGGCTTATCAGATTTAATAGAAGATACATTGAAACAGCAGGAAGCCAGCTGAGAAGCTGTTCTTTCCTGCTGAAAGGGTCATAAAGTGAAAGTGAAAGTCAGTCAGTCATGTCTGACTCTTTGTGACCCCCATGGACTATACAGTCTATGGACTTCTCCAGGCCAGAATACTGGAGTCAGTAGCCTTTCCCTTCTCCAGAGGATCTTCCCAACCCAGAGATTGAACCCAGATCTCCCGCATGGCAGGTGGATTCTTTACCAGCTGAACCACAAGGGAAGCCTGCAAGGGTCTTAAGGTTCTTCTTTATTGAAGATGCTCTGTGTATTTTCTCATTCTAAAATCATAGTCACAAAAATCATTTTAGGAGCTCTTGGTGCCCTGATGTTGATTACCCTTATATGTGTATCTGATCCATAACTTTCTCTAATATGACCCAAGGACGTGAATGAAAATGAAAAATGCAAAGCCAAAACTGAGCTGACTACCTAGAATGAGGGTGGGTGGGATATTGTACAGGGGTTGAGGCTTCTTGCTCTAGAAATGGGAAGATGTTTATACAGAGAATAGTCATCAGAAGTCTTCCAACTAGTAAGAAGGCTGAATAATCCTGAAATAGTAGAAATGAATCAGTTCTGCTTAAGTTAGAACTGTATAGCGTTTGCTCAGTCTTATCTGCTCCCTTTTCCTCTACCAAAACAGCATGCAGATGAAGGGTCCAGTTATTCATTTAACAGATAATCATTGAGTGGTTTTGTTTTGTTTTGTCTTTTACATTCCAGGAAGTTATCTCAAAACTGAGAATAATAGCAGTGAACAAAGTAGACAGATCCCTCACTCCATAGTGTTTATAAGTTAATGGAGGAAGGAGAAAAGCAAAAATAAGCAAATGCATGCTGTATCAGAAAAATAAATCAAGATTTAGGTGAAAGGGTTAATGTGCATTTGTTTTCAGTGTAGGTCAATTTAAGTGTGATCCAATGTACTCCAGTGAGTACAGGTTTCTCATTGCAGTGGCTTTTCTTGTTGTGGAGCACAGTCTTAAGGACACACGAGTTTAAGTAGTTGCATCACACAGGTTCAGTAGTTGCAGTTCCCACGCTCTAGAGCACAGGTTTAATAATAGTCGTGGCACACGGGCTTATGCATGTGGGATCTTCCTGGACCAGGGATCCAACCTGTGTCTCCTGCATTGGAAGGTGGATTCTTTACCACCGAGCTACCAGGGAAACCCAAGACAGATTGTGATTGTGTCATATATGTGATTTTTGCCTCTTTCATTTGGAGAGTAAGTCTTGACTCAGCAGAAAGTTAGTAAAAGTGAATTATGGTTTCTTTGCATCTCAGCTTCTTTCTTTGCAGGCTTGGGGCTTTGTAACAGCTTTAATGATACTTTTTCAGTCCCTGGAAAAACCCAAATGAACATTTTGTTCAAGTCACTAGTTATCTGCCAGTATCTTCTATAGTTGTGTCGCGTTAATTTCTAAACTATGATTGATAATATTGCTAGATATATTGTAGTATAAGCTATGCTGTGTTCTGTGTCCTATGCAGAGATCAGGTGGTCTCTTGTGGCTCCCTGTTTTCTAAACCTCCTTTTAATGAGAAATAGTTAATAGAGGACTGTCCTGGTGGTCCAGTGGCTTAGAATCTACGCTTCCAATGCAGGGGGCCTGGGTTAAATCCCTGGTCAGGTAACTAGATCCCATATGCCACAACTAAGACCCGGTGCAGACAAATGAATAAAAATAAATATTTAAAGAAAAAAAAAGAAATAGTTAATAGAGCTTAGATATTCACATTGATGTATACTCTTCTTCAGCCCTCGTCCACAACCTTTTCTATTCCATCAAGTGATGAATTCCAGAGATTGTTATCTCTAGGATTATATGGAAGTGTCTAAGGTGATCCAATAAAATGGTGCATTAGAAGATAGCTTCACTCTTTGTCGCATCTAACATACTCTATAGCCATTTTGTCTTTCCTTAGGGGTTTTATCCCCGTTTGAGGAATTTGATTTGCAGTTTGGTTTGTATATGTTTAAGTTCCTCTAGGAAACTGAGGTAGAGAGCTTCCATCCTAGGAAAGTGTCGAGTTAGTTGCTGGAAATGATTGGCTGTAGGAAGCATTAGATAGCTTGGAAGGAGCTTGGCTATCGGGTGTGCATTAGGGTAGTTTGGAGATGTGCAGTACAGAACCATTGCTCTGTGATCTTTGGCAGGACCTAGAAATGCAATTTGCTCCGGTTTGGTGGAAGTCAAATTGCAGTTCATTCAGCTCACATTTGCAAGTAGTAGGCATGAATCTCTGAAGCCCCATTGAGGTAGAATTAATTGTATGGTTATGTTTGTCCCTTTAAAGTACAAGAATTTTCATTAAGAGAAACTTGTTAGACTTACTCTTTGTGGAATAAATATCTGGCTAGGTTACTACTTATAACATTCTCCCTTCTCTGTTATGACTAATTTAGTATACAGAGCTGTGAATACCCTTGAGGGATATTCTGGAGAAATTTTTGTGAAGCCAAAAACATTTGTGAGACTCTCCTAGGGCTTATTAGATCACTTCCATTTCCCTTTCATGACCACCCCCCAGCTCTTGTTGCCTTAAAGTGCAAAAAAGTGGTTACCTTCACAGGCCACTGAATTAAAATATCTCTGGTTTTACTACTCTGATTATGCGAGTGTGTGTATTATGGTAAATAATTTGTGTGTGTGCTACCGTTCTCATATGTTGTACCTATGGCAGAGTTTTAATAAAGCATTCGGACAGTAATTGAAGATTACTGAATAATGAAAGAATAAAAGAAGATTTATTTGGCAAAAACAGAACTATGTTCAGCAACATGAAACTGAATTTTGTTCTTCATACAAAGTTAAAAGCACATTGTAGTTCCATCCTGACCACTTGCTCAGTCCCCATCTCTTCGAGAGAGAGAGAAGCTTCATCTAAATTATTTCATCTGATTGATGATTGTCATTTATAATTTATTGCTATTTCTGCTTAGTGTATTCCTTTGGAAAAGGTGTGTGGATTCATTACATATTCAAATGTATTGTCTTTATATTAGAAAATAAAGTCAGGCATGTATCTGCTGATACTTTTTTAGTTGATCTGTCTTTATACTTAGAATTGTTTCTTACTAGTAGGCTTCCCTGGTGTCTCAGATGGTAAAGAATCTGCCTGCAATGCAGGAGACCCATGTTCGATTCCTGGGTTGGGAAGATCCCCTGGAGAAGGAAATGACAACCCACCCCAGTATTCTTTGCCTGGAGAATTCCATGGATTGCAGAGAGTTGGACATAACTGAGCGATTGTCACTCACACTAACCTGTGGCAGACAGTAATTGAATAAGTCTTTATTGATGGAACAGAATGTTACAAGTGACCACCATCAATAAAAGAAAAAATTGACATAGTTGAAAACCCACTTCCTTGGTGTAATGATAGGTTTTAATCATGGCTCTTCTATGTATTTGTAGGGTCTTCCCAGGTGGCTCAGTGGTAAAGAATCCACCTGCTAATGCAGGAGATGCAGCTTCAGTCCATGGGTCAGGAAGATTTCCTGAAGGAGGAAATGGCAACTCACTCCAATATTCTTGCCTGGGAAATTCCTTGGACAGAGTAGCCTGGCGGGCTATGGTCCAAGGGGTTGCAGAGTCAGACATGACTGAGCATGCACACACACTCCTATGTATTATATGACTTTAGACAGGTATATTTAGCCTTTCTAAGTCTCAATTACTTCGTTCATAGGCTGGAGATAATATGGAATTCATAGGAGTGTTTTGAGAGTTAAATGAAGTGTTGTGTCTATGGTTCTGCCCACAGTTTTGATATTTAGCCTCACTCAAATGTTATTCACCTTCTCCTATTTCCCCTGCTCCTTTGTCCCCGATACACACCATGTTATTTTGCTTCCTATTGAAGTGCACTCCCCCCCTCCAACTGTTTTCAAATTTCTATGGTGAATATATCACTTGAAAAAACCATTTGTCTAAGAAGAGGCTCTCCTGAGTAGTGTGTATGAAATGTACCTAAGAGATCATGTTTTTCAAAGTAGTGTGAAAAGTCACAACCATTTAAAACTCCTCTCCCCTACCACCTGTTGTTATTGGTGCCCTCGAATAAAACAAATTTTTTTTTTGTTTTCTTCATTTAAGTATTATTTAAGTATTGTTTTAAGTATAACATTCCTAAAGAAAGCCTACATTTTCTCTACTTTGCCCAAAGAAGAATGAAATGTAATAAGTTCTGAAGGAGATTGGAAAAATGTGGTTAACTCCTTGTTGTTTAGTTGCTTAGTTGTGTCTGACTCTTTGCAACCCCATGGACTGCACAGCACACCAGGCTTCCCTGTCCTTCACTATCTCCTGGAGTTTGCTCAAATTCATGTCCATTGAGTCAGTGATGCCATCCAGTCATCTCATCCTCTGTCACCTCCTTCTCCTCCTGCCCTCAAGCTTTGCCAGCATCAGGGTCTTTTCCAAGGAGTCGGTTCTTCACATAAAATGGCCAAAGTATTGGAGCTTAAGCTTCAGCATCAGTCCTTCCGGTGAATATTCAGGGCTGATTTCCTTGCTGGTTTGCTCTCCTTGCTGTCCCAAGGGACTCTAAAGAGTCTTCTCCAGCACCACAGTCTGAAAGCATCAATTCTTTAGCACTCAACCTTCCTTATGGTCCAACTCTCACATCCGTACATGACTACTGAACAAAACATAGCATTAAGTATATGAACCTTTGTCAGCAAAGTGATCTCTCTGCTTTTGAATACACTGTCTAGATTTATAGTAGCTTTTCTTCCAAGGAGCAAGTGTCTTTTAATTTCGTGGCAGCAGTCATCATCCCCAGTGATTTTGGAACCCCAAAAGATAAAGTCTGTCACTGTTGCCATTTTCCCCCATCTGTGTGCCATGAAGTGATGGGACCAAATGCCATGATCTTAGTTTTTTGAATGTTGAGTTTTAAACTAGCTGTTTCATTCTCCTCTTTCACCTTTATTAAGAGGCTCTTTAGTTCCTCTTTGCTTTCTGCCTCTGGGGTAGTGTCATCTCCATATCCGAGGTTATTGATATTTTTCTCAGCAATCTTGATTACAGCTTGCGATTTGTCCAGCCCAGCATTTCACATGATGTATATACTCTGGATATAGTTAAATAAGCAGGGTGACAATATACAGCCTTGACATACTTCTTTCCGAGTTTTCAACCAGTCCATTGTTCCATGTCTGGTTCTACCTGTTGCTTCTTGACCTGCATACAGGTTTCTCAGGAGGCAGATATTCCCATCTCTTCAAGAATTTCCCATTCTGTTCCTTTATTTAATTATATATTCCCTAGGTTACTTACTTGCCTGTTTCTATTATGAAAGTTTAGAACAATAATTCTTAAACTATAAGGAGTGCCTAATAACCACCAGGAAAACATGATAAAATGTAGATTTCTTGGCTCCTCATTGAGAAATTCAGGTTCATTACTTTGAAATGGGCTTGGGAGGATTTATTTTAAACACATATCTAAAGTAATTTTGATACAGAGTCTAAAATGATACTTAGCAAAACATGGATATAAAGTAAAAGGGAAATGACAAAATTAAAGTCCATGAGTGACATATTGATCTACATTGCCCTTTATAGTGATAATTCTCTAAACCATCTGTGGTGAAGGACCAACTTTTTGTTTGGTTTTCTAATATAGATAGCATAGACCAATACTTTTGTAAATATGGTGACTTTCCTGGTGGCTCAGATAGTGAAGCATCTGCCTACAATGTGGGAGACACAGGTTTGATCCCTGGGTTGGGAAGATCCTCTGGAGAAGGAAATGGCAACCCACTCCAGTACTCTTGCCTGAAAAATCCCATGGACGGAGGAGCCTGGTAGGCTACAGTCCATGGGGTAGCAAAGAGTCAGACACAACTGAGTGACTTCACTTTCACTTTGTAAGTATAATGAGATGAATTACTGGAAAAGAGATATTCAAATTCAAGCCCAATATTTTTTACTGTTAGGTTCAACAGGCATAAAATTACTCTGTCAAATTAAAATAAAAATTTCTAAATGCTTACTCTAAATTTCTATGCTTATCTTATTGCAGAGTGGCAATAAACAGTTCATGGACCAGCACCGTTCTGTGGACCACAGTTTGAGTAGCATTGCTCTTCAGAAAGTGAAGATGAGTTTGTGTTGAAACTGGCAAGCTAGAAACCTAGTCTCTTCTACAAATCCCAGGAAGCCTGATTTCTTCATCTATAAAATTGAGACAGTTTTACTACTCTACCTGTCTTACAGAGATGTTGTCCTCATATAAAACATAATGTGTGTAAGAGTACATTGCAGGCTAAAAAAACTAATGTAAGTTATATTAATCATCAGAAGCATTTATTAAACGTATTGTTAGTATAGGGACTTTGTTGTCAACTAGGGAGGTAGAGATATGGCAAGGAGCTTACTGTTCACTTATATATTGGCCCCATAAGGATGGCAGTATCCTGAGCTGATTAAATTCCAGCTTCATAAACATTTTCCTAGACTTGTGCAGGCTTTTTCTGAACTCCAATAGCTTTTTTATATTTTTTAAACTTGTAACTTTGGAATGTTTCTTTTTAATGCCTGAAATAAGAATTTTTGAAAGTGTAACATATTTCTCTAATAGATTGAAAACATTTTGGTGGCAGGCCCTCTTTTGAGTTTCTTGTCCTCTTCTTGTATCTATCCTTTGCTGTTAATCCTGGAACAGATTACCCCTTCTCCCGACTGGCTCCCAGTTTCAGACTTGCTGCCCAACACCATACTCTTTCTCTCCTCTGACTACCTTCTCTTCTGAGTATTTACAGGAGATAGAGTTCCTTGAAACCAGACATTTTTGACTGCGTTTTATGAACAGATTAGGTGCAAGAGATAGGAAAATGAGTAATACATAAGGTTCCAGACCTGGGAGCTCACAGTTTTTAAAAGGAAAAGGACAAGTAATTCAGTAATGAGACAGGTACTGACATGTTCAAAAATGATTTGAGAACACAGGGGGAGAAAAAACTGCCTAGGGGAACAGGGAAGTTTTCATAGATAGGACAACCATCTAATTTACCCTCCAAAATGACACTATTAAAGGTGAAAGGATCATTGTTACCATCAGGAAGGTACACCAGGTATAAATTGGGACTGTCCCATGCAACGAAGACATATTGTCACCCTATTAATAAAAGAAATATCTGTGTAGTTTTAAAGTAAGAGTTGGAGGATTTACTAGGGAAAGAAAGTAGCATACAGAAGAGCTCGGAAGAATGAAAGAATATGTAGTTGTGCCTAGCTCATGAAATACTTAAGAGCAGGAGTAGCAGAAGATAAGGTTGCAAAGGTAAATTGGGACAAGATGATGTAGGGACCTGTGTGCTATTGTTGTCAGTAATGGGGAGTCTTTGATATTAAAGCTGGGATAATGAGATTAGACTCTTTCTTTTTTCTAAAGATCACTTTACTGGCTATATGGAAAATGAAAGGTGGGGGCGAGGGACTTAGGTACTGAGACCATAAGATCTTTTAAAATATTTGCTATAGATGAGAAGAGAAAAGATGATATTCTGAACTAAGGGATGGCAGGAAAGTTGAAAAGAGTGGAGAGACTCCAGAGATATTTAGATCTTTTAGAGAGAATTAGGTTTGTAGGGGAAAAGGCACTCGGCTTCTAGGACACCATGTTCTCCTGGTTTTCTTCCTACCTCACAGACCACTCCTCACTCTTAGTTGCTAGATATTCTGTTCAAGTTATAAATGTTGGAGTACCCACAAAGCTCAGCCCCGATACCTCCTCTCCTGTTTGCATTCACTTCTTCTTCTTCTTTTTTTTTTTTTTTATTCATTTGGCTGCCCTGGGTCTTAGCTGTGGCATGTGAAACCTAGTTCCTTGATCAGGAATTGAACTCCGCTCCCTTGCACTGGGACCATGGAGTTTTAACCACTGGACCACCAGGGAAGTCCTTGCTTTCATTTCTTAAATGATTTTGTCTACCCCATGACTTTAAATTCTGTCTGTATGTTTATCACTCCTGAATTTGTATCTTCAGCCAAACATCTAACTCTAGATTTGTGTCTGATAGGCATTTCAGACTTAACATGTAAGAACTACATTTTTCGTTTTTCCCCCAAACATATTGTTATTCACCATTTTCATAAAAAGTATCATCATTCATTGTGGAGATAACAGTATTGGAGTAATGCTTGACTACTACTTTTTGTCATCCTTCTCATCCAGTACACCATCATTTCTGTTGGCTCTTTTTTCAAGATATATCCTTGGTTTGGCCCTTGGATTACCTCTCCTACCTCGTTTCCTGCCACTCTCCGTCTTGGATGTGGCACTTCATCTTTACCTTTTTACTGTTTCTGCCATATGCTAAGCACCATTGATTTTAAGATGTATCAATAGTTTATAAACCAATAAGAAGAAATACTGTCACTTGTTAAATGCTGTTGGTTATAAGATACACCCTGATACCAGAGGTTAAAATAGAAAAAAAATATGTATATTAGAATCTATGAAAAAATTGCTTGTTTGAATGAGTGAAGTAGGAAGGAGTCATCTCACATGACTTCAGAATTTCTAACTTAATTTAAAAAATTATATCTATTATAAATACAGAATAGAAGAGAAAGAATAAGATTGATAGAGGAAAGGATTCCTCCTCACATTTGTGTAACTTGTGTGGCAGAAGCAAGAAGAATCTTGCAAGAAAGGGGGAAGAAACCAGCTATCTAGTCTGAAATCTAGAGTCTGTCCTTGAAGTCATCCACATTTTAACACTCTTATTACTAGGTCACTTTTTCTATGGGGGTAAACACATCTCCAGATTTCTCTATTACTGTATGATCCTTGAATTAATCCTTGAATTGCTTGTATTACTTACTACTGTGTACATACTAGATGCTTCAGAATAGTTTGATTTGAAGAGAATCTTCACTTTGATCCCTTCACTGAGATGGAGGTTTTCATTTCCTCAACTTTTTTTCTGTGTTGTTGGATTATCTCATTTGGAGATATTTAACATATTATCTGGGCTTCTCTGGTGGCTCAGATGGTGAAGAATCCACCTGCAGTGTGGGCGATCTGAGTTTGATCCCTGGGTTGGGAAGATCCCCTGGAGGAGAGCATGGCAACCCACTCCAGTATTCTTGCCTGGAGAATCCCCATGGACAGAGGAGCCTGGCAGGCTACAGTCCATGGGGTCGCAAAGAGTCGGAGACGACTGAGTGATTCAGCACAGCAACACATTATCTGCAGATGAACAGGTCTTGGTAGACCTGTGGCTGATGTCTCCCCAGTGGTAGAAAGCAAACCAGAATTTGCGTTCTTTTAAAACGTAAGAAAAGATGATAGTTTCTGCACTTTCTGTTTATAATTTTCATAAGGATTTGTTTACTAGGACTACCACATTCTGAACGCCATAGCATTCTGTAGTCTGAGCTCTCCCTATATTGCTCTTTTCTTCCTTTTTACCACTCCACTTTTGAACCTGAATAGATGAATATAGTAGATTTGATTACTAATCTTTACGTATTTTATTAATATGCAGCTAGTTTTATTAAGTGCGTACAGTTGAAAAGGGGATCTTTGTTCTAAGAAAGAACACAAAGACAAGGCAAGGTAGCAAAGGCAAGCCAGAGCTGTGTATATATTTTTAAGTTCTATTTATAAAAAGTTACAAAGCAGATAAATGCTGGGCTGGATGAAGCACAAGCTGGAATCAAGACTGCCAGGAGAAATATCAATAACCTCAGATATGCAGTTGACACCACCGTTATGGCAGAAAGTGAAGAGGAACTGGAGAGCCTCTTGATGAAAGTTAAAGAGGAGAGTGAAAAAGCTGGCTTAAAACTCAGCATTCAGAAAACTGAGATCATGGCATCCGGCCCCATCACTTCATGGCAAATAGATGGGGAAACAACGGAAATTGTGACAAACTTTATTTTCCTGTGCTCCAAAATCACCGTGGATGGTGACTGCAGCCATGAAATTAAAAGACACTTGCTCCTTGGAAGAAAAGTTTTGACCAACATAGACAGCATATTAAAAAGCAGAAATATTGCTTTGCCAACAAAGGTCCCTCTAGTCATAGCTATGGTTTTTCCACTAGTCATGTATGGATGTGAGAGTTGGACCATAAGGAAGGTTGAGTGCTGAAGAATTGATGATTTTGAACTGTGGTGTTGGAGAAGACTCTTGAGAATTCCTTGCACTGCAAGGAGATCAAACCATTCAATTCTAAAGGAAATCAGTCCTGAATATTCATTGGAAGGACAATGCTGAAGCTGAAGCTCCAATACTTTGGCCACCTGATGTGAAGAACTGACTTATTGAAAAAGACCCTGATGCTGGGAAAGATTGAAGGCAGGAGGAGAAGGGGACGACAGAGGATGAGATAGTTGGATGGCATCACCGACTCGATGGACGTGAGTTTGAGCAAGCTTCGGGATTTGGTGATGGATAGGGAGGCCTGGCATGCTGCAGTCCATGGGGTCTGAAAGAGTCAGACATGACTGAGCGACTGAACTGATAAAACATACTGTTTATTCTTTTTTAAATATACAAGCAAGAAGTGAGGAGTCCAAATTTCTCATCTGATGTGGCTTTCTTTTTTGGCTGCGTCGAGTGTTAGTTGCAGGTAGGATCTTTTGTTGTGGCACACGGACTTTCTAGTTGCAGTGCATGAACTTCAGTAGTTGCGGCACATGGGCTTTCTAGTTGTGGTGCGTGGGCTTAGTAGTTGTGGCACATGGGCTTAGTTGCTCTCCTGCATGTGGGGGTCTTAGTTCCCAGACCAGGCATCAAACCCACATACCCCTATATTGCAAGGTGGATTCTTAACCCCTGGACCACCAGGGAAGTCCTGTAACTACTATCTTGAGTCAACAGTTAATGTTTTGCCATATTTGCTTTATTGATAGGTAACATGCATATTTTTGCTGAATCACTTCAAAGTAAGCTTTAGACTTTACCTCTAAATATTGGGTTGGCCAAAAAGTTTTTTTGGGTATTTCTGTAAGATGTAGGAAGAACCTGAACGAATATTTTGGCCCACCTGATACTGAAGATTGCAGTGTTAGAATAATGCACCCTTCCCCAGGGTGTCCACATCTTCATCCCCAGAATGACTGAATATGTTCAGTTTCTTGGCAAAGGGAAGTTAAGACAGCAGATGGAATTAAGGTTGTTAATAAGCTCACCTTAAAATACAGATACTATTTTGGATTATCCAGGTAGGCCCAATGTAATCACTAAGGTTCTTAAAAATGGAAAATTTTAGGCAAAAGAAAGTCAGAATTATGGCAACGTGAGGAGTGAGCCCAACATTGATGGTTTTGAAGATGGAGAAGTGGCCATGATCCAAGAAAAGCAGGCGGTCAGCTAGAAAAGGCAAGAAAATAGATACTGCTCTAGAGATTCCAGGAGGAATGTAAGAAGCCCTGCTGATGACCTGAATTTGGTCCAGTGAGACCCATTTTAGACTTTTGACTTCCAGACTATAGGATAACAAATTTGTACTGTTCAGGGACTTCCTGGTGATCCAGTGATTGAGAATCTGCCTTGCTATGCAGGGAATGCAGGTTCCATCCCTGGTCTGGTAACTAAGATCCCACATGTCAGGGAGCAGCTGAGCCCAGGCACCACAACCGTTGAGCCTGCATACTATAACTAGAGAGTCTGTACACCTTAATGAAGGATCTTGCATGACATAATGAAGATCCCGTGTACTACAACTAAGACCCAACACAGCCAAACAATAAATAAATAATTAAAAACAAATTTGTACTGTTTAAGTCACTTAGTTTGTGGTAATTTACTGTAACAGACATAGAAAACTAATATAGTTGCTTCTCCAAACAAGGACAATTTTCTGTTCAACCATAGTACCATTATCACACCTAACAAGATTAGTAGTAATTCCCTAATACTATCTAATGCCCAGTCCACTTGGAGTTTCCCCAGTTGTTCCTCAGAATATCTTTTGTAGATTTTCTTTTTAAACCAAGATGTAATCAGATATCATACCTTGTATTTGGTATGTCTCTAAGTGTCTCTTAATCTAGAATAGTTTGCAGCCCCCTCCTCCACCACATTTTTAATGTCAGCTTTTGAAGAAACCAGACTAGCTGATTTGCAGCATGTTCTACATTGTAGATTTGTCAGATTGTTTCTGTATGGTATCATGTAGCTTGTTCTCTGATTCTCTGTATGTCCTGTAAACTGGACTTCAATGTAAAGTTTATATGTTTTTGGAAAAATACTTCATGGGAGATGCTGTGTCTTCATAATGTCTGGTTGTTTCACTATTTACACTGCCAATTTAGATGCATGGGTTAAAGTGACAGCAAGCTCTCTCTGTTGGTAAAGCTGTGTTTTTCTCTTTGCAGTTAGTAGTCTTTGGTCTTGTTTTGTTTATTGTAAGCTGGGAAGCCTTTCTGCTCTGAGCCTAGTTATTATGAAAATAAATCTAAACTTTTCAGACCATCATTTTTGACTCTGGAATAGGGCACACCATGTTACTAAAACTGTTTGCAGTTCCATTACAAAATACCACCTAGTGATGCTGGGTAGAATAAACTTTAAAAAAAAAAAAAAAGCATAACCTGAACTGAAAGAAGTAAGGAAAATTCTCAGGGACCACAAAAGTAAAAGGGAACTAAAAATGAGCAGTGTGCATGTGACTTAATGCTGTGGCAATTCTGGGGGGCTTTTCTAGTTTCAGTAACCAAAAGACTTGCTTTTTTTTTCCAGCCGTGCTGTGCGGCATGCAGGATCTTAGTTCCCCAAACAGGGATTGAACCCAGGCCCCCTACAGTGGAAGCGTGGAGTCCAAACCACTGGACCACCAGGGAAGTCCCTAAAAGACGTGGTCTTAATGCTCACAAGGGGTTCAAGAGGCAACATTTTAGGCCTGTACGGAACAGAAGTAGAGGTGAGAATCCCCTATTAAAGCCAGGATCCTTAAAGGCTCATGTTCAGGGAAGGGAGGTGACCATAACAAATTCCATCCCCTAGTTCAAGGAAACAAAAATTTTCTGTCTCAGCCTAGGCTTTGACTAGAGGTGGGTGGAAATCTCCCTTGAAAATTTAAGTATGAACCAAACCTCATATGAGTTTAAATTATTTTTGTCTGAGATTGCTAAGCTGAGAAAATAAATACAAAAAACAGAACACTTTATATATCCTTGCAGTAGCTGGCAGAAGCACATGAAAACTGTTCTGGAGGAAAAGGTCCACAATACAAACCATACAGGATTCTTGCAGATAAAGTCCTAGTGAAGACAGGCTGCTCTTAAAAAAATAACAGAAAGCACAATAAAACAATTCATTTATTATCAACAAAAGTCACAGATACAACAGGCAGCAGCAGGAACTGAAAACTTCAGATAATAGAGCCACTGACTATATAAAATAAATGTATTTAAGCTATTAAATATAGAGATTTGAGAAGAGAAGAAAAAATACTTTGGAAGAGACAGATTTGAAAAAAAAAGAACCAACTAGAATATCTTAAGAAGTGAAGATTGTGGTCTTCTATTCAGCAAGTATTTATCTAGTACATATTATGGGCCAGGCACTGAATAAAATAGGAAGAAAAAACTGTTCCATGGAGCTTATATTTTAGTGGATGGGAAACAGACCAGCATATATAAGCCTAATATGCCAGGTAGTCATAATTACCAAGACGAAGAATAAAACTTTTAAGGGGTTACAGAGTAATGACAAAAGGTGATAATTGTTTTTGTTGTTGTTTGTTTTCCCTAGTAGATGTATTAGGGAAAATGTTTCAGAGATATGAAGGAAATAAGGGAGCAAGTCACATGGCTAACAGGAGAGAACAGGGAGACTAAACAGACTGGAAAGGGAGCAATGGGGGAGGGTATTGGAAGATGTAAAGTCAAAAGATAGTGGGCCAAATTATGTAGGGCCTTATAGGCTATGATAAAGACTTGCAGTGCTCTTCTGGTACTATTGCCATATATATAACAAATTAGTTACCCTAAACTTAGTAACCTAAGACAGCTGTTTTATTATGCTTTTGGATTTTGTGGGTCAGGAATTCATTCAAATTCGGCACAGCCCTGTTGGCTTGTTTCTGCTTTACGGTGTCTGGGGCTGCAGCCGGAAAGCTGCAGAAGTGGGGAAGAGGTATTAGTTGGGGGCTGGAATCATCTGAAGGCTCATTGACTTACATGTCTGGTGTCTGGGCTAAGATGACTTGAAGAGTAGACCTGCCTAACTGAAGTATCTACATGTGATCTCTCCCTGAGGCTTTGCTTCTTCACACCATGGCAGCCTCAGGGAAGTTGTACTTCTCAGAAAGCAGTTCAGGTCTCCAGACTTGAATGTTCCAGAGAATAAGACAAAAAACCTGCATTGCTTTTTGACCCAGTGGCAGAAATCACCCAGGATCACTTCTGCTATATTCTACAGATTGAAACAATCATGAACCCACCTAGATTCAAGAGAAGGGAACATAGATCCTCATCACCACCACCTCTTGATGTGAGGACTTTCAAAGAATTTGAGGAGACAGTGTTTGTAAACCACCACAGATGCCATTAAAGCATTTTGAGCAGAGAAATTATATGATACCACTTAAATTTTAGAAAGAGCACTCTGATTTCTCTATGGAACATAGAACGACAAGGGCAGGAGCAGAAGCAGAGTTTAAAGAATTGCAGTAGTCTGAGCAGGAGATGACAATAACTTGGACTAGAATAATAACATGAAAGTGGTGATAAGAGGTTGGATTTGAAATATATCTGAAAAGGAATGCTGACAGAATTTACAGATGGACTGCATGTAGGGTGTGAGAGGAACAAAGAATGACTGCATTGAGTTTCATATGAGCAGTTGGTTAAATGGTGGTGTTATTTACTGAGGAGGGAAACAATAGGGGAAGAGAAAGTTTTTATCCCGGAAGTTCATGAATTCAGTTTTGGACATAAGTTCATAAAATGCCTGTTAGACACCCAAATGAAGATATCATTTAGGTCGTTAAATATATATAAAAATATTTTTAGAGGAGGGATAAGGTCTAGGAATATAAATTTGAGAATTAGCATATAGATGCTTTTTTAAGCTATAGGAATATATGAGATTATGTGGAATATATGAGATTATGTAGGGTAGGGAGTGAGTGCAGATAAAGAAAAGGTACACAATTGAACCCAAGGGCATGCATACAGTTAGAATTAGGAATATGAGTAGATACTAGTGAAGGACAGAAAGAATAAATGATCATGAAGACAAATATGTGGAATTCCCAGGCGGTCTAGTGGTTAGGATTCCAGCCTTTGACTGCTGTGGCATGAGTTCAGTCCCTGACTGGGGAACTGAGATCCCTCAAGGCTGAAACAGGAAAAGGCATATAGAAGGCAACTGGTATGTGAAAAGGTGTTCAGTATACTAATCATCAGGGAAATAACAAATCAGAACCACAGTGAGATATTACCTCACACTTGCTATAATGGCTGTTATCAAAACGACAAGAAGGTAGTGTTGGTGCGGATGGGAGATGGGACTCCTGTGCGCTGTTGGTGGCAAATTGGTGCAGCCATTGTGAAAAACAGTATGGAGGTTCCTAAAAAAAAAATGAAACGAGAGCTGCCATATCATCCAGCAGTTCCGCTCCTGGGTATTCATCTAAAGGAAACAAAAGCACTAACTTGAAAAGATAATGCACCCTCATGTTTTCTGCTGTATTATTTGCAATAGTGAAGACATGGAAGCAACCTGAGTGTCCATCAGTGGATAAATAGGTAAACAAAATGTTATATGTGTGTACACGCACACACACAAAATGGAGTTATTAGCCGTAAAAAAGGAAATCTTGCCATTTGTGACAACATGGATGGACCTTGCGGGCATTATGCTAAGTGAAGTAAGTCAGAGAGAAAAAGATAAATACTGTATAATCTCACTCTTATGTTGAATCTAAACAGAACAATAACACCAACTCTTGGGTGCAGAGGACCGATTGGTGGTTGTGGTGGGGTGGGAGGAATGAAACAAAAAATGAGGGGAGGGGATCAAAAGCTACAAACCTCCAGTTATAAAATAAGTCACGGAGATGTGACATATAGCATGGTGACCGTAGTTAATAATATTTTTTCTAAAAATTGAAGTATAATTGATTCATAACACTATGTTTCAGGTGTATAGCAAAGTAATTCAGATTATTTTCCATTATAGTTTATTATATGATATTGCATATAATTCCTGTACTGCACAGTAAATCCTTGTTGCGTACCTACTTTATGTATAACAAAACTGTGTATATAGTTTTCATACAAAATAAGCTTTGAGGCTATAATTAGAAGAACTTTGAGGAAAAATTGCATTTACTTACTTTTGGCTGCACTGGGTCTTTGTTGCTGCACGAGGGCTTTCTCTAGTTGCTGTGAGCTTGGGCTACCCTCTAGTTGCAGTGTGAGGGCTTCTCACTGCAGTGACTTCTCTTGTTGCGGAGCACAGGCTCTGGAGTGCCTGGGTTCCATAGTTGTGGTGTGTGGGCTCAGTAGTTTGCAGCTTGTAGGCTCCAGAGCTGGGACTCGGTAGTTGTGGCACACAGGATTAGTTGCCCCAAGGCATGTGGAGTATCCCTAGACCAGAGATCGAACCCATGCCCCCTGTATTGGCAGATGGATTCTTTACCGCTGGTTGACCAGGGAAGTCCTAGTGGAACTTTTATGATACAAATAAATAAAAATTGTAAAGGAGAAGATTGATAAAGGAAATTTTAAAAGACTGAAAAAGTATTTCATCTTTGTTTTTAAAAGATACTTTTTGACAGGTATGGTGTTTTAGATTGTCAGATACTTTTTCTTTCAGTATTTTGAAGATGTTGCTGTGTTCTCTTTTGCATTGTTTCCATCAAGAAATCTGATGTTATCCTTGTCTTTACATGTAAACATATCTTTTTCCCTCTCACTTTGTCTGCTTTCAAGATTTTGTAGTAGGTTGTTTTTTTTTTTTGCTACACTGGGTCTTCGTTACTGTGCGCAGGCTTCTCATTGTTGTGGCTTCTCTTATTGCAGTGGGTAGACTCTCAATGTGCAGGTTTTAGTCATTGCCATGCAGGGGTTTAGTTGCCCCAAGATATGTGGAATCTTCCTGGAACAGGAATTGAACCTGTGTCTTCTGCATTGGCAAATTCTTAACCACTGGACCACCATGGAAGTCTGTTTATAGTAGTTTTGAGCAATTTGATTATGATGTCCCTTGGTGTGGGTTTTTTTCCCCCCCCATGTTTCTCATGCTTGGGGTTTATTGAGGTTCTTGGATTTGTAGACGTATAGTTTTCATCATTTATTCATTTGGCCATTATTTCTTCATATATTTTTTTTCTGTGCACTTCATCTCTCTCCTATCTTTGAAAGACTCAAGTTATCTGTATACTTGGCTGCTTCAAGTTGTCCTCTAGTCCCCTGAGACTTTTTTATTTTTTTCTCTTTGTTTGATTTTGGATAATTTTTATTGCTATATCTTCTGGTTCACTAGTCTTTTTTTTTCCTTTAATATTCGAATCTTCTCTTATTATCATCCTTTGTGTTTTTAAATATCTTTATTGAGATATATTTCACATACCATAAGATTTACCCATTTATATACAGTTCAATGGTTTTAATATAGTCAGAGTTGTGCAAATGTTACCACAATCTAAGATTAGAACATTTTCATCACTCCAAACAGAATACGTCTACCGCTTAGCAGTCATTCTCTATTTTGCCACTCTCCTCAGCTCTAGGCAACCACTGGCTACTTTGTTTCCATAGATTTGCCTTTTCATGTAAATAGAACATACAATATAGGGCCTTTTGTGACTGGCATCCTTTACTTAGGATAGTGTTTTCAGCGTTTATCTATGTTGTAACATGTATCAGCACTTCATTCCTTTTTATGACTATTATAAGTGTTTATAAAATGACTGTATATCATTGTATAAATATACCACTTTTTGTTATCTGTTTATCAGTTAATGGACGTTTGGGTTGTTTCCACTTTTCAGCTATTATGAATAATGCTGCTGTGAGCACTCGTGTACAGATTTTTGTGTAGAGATGTTTTTGGTTCTCCTAGCAGTGGAATTGCTGTGTTATATGGTAACTCTGTGTTTAACTTTGTGAGGAACTGCCAAGCAATTTCCCAAAGTGACTGTATCATTTTACATTCCTACCAGCAGTGTGTGAAGATTCTACTTTCTCTCCATGCTCAGTGCTTCGCCTGTCTTATTTATGATAGCCATCTTTCTGCAGCTCTTAACTTCTGTGGTACTTTGTCCTTTTTGAAATGTCTCACTATACGCTTACACCCTCATCTCCATCTCTTCAACTCAAGAGTCTGCCTGGCTCTCCTCATTTCCCATCCCTGCATCGTGTCCTAGAAATGCTCCTATGGCAGTAAACAAGTGAGTTATAGAGCTTATTTCATTTGTTTCCTGTCCCTCTGGGATCACTGTCCTTGGTAGCCTCATGTCCATTGTCTTGAAGACTTTGTTTCAGGTGTTTTGTCTAGAGGTTTTTTGTTTCAGGTGAGCAGTCATATCCAGCCTGTGTTACACCATCTTGACTAGAAGTGGAAATCACAGCATTTGTTTTAACATCAACAAATTGGTGCCTAAATGCTGAATTGGAGAGAGGATTACTAAATCAGATATTTTTTGCTGTGGAATTCTACACAGCAGTTAAAACAAATGAACTAGAGCTTCATATATTTACTTGGATAAATTTTAGATATTAAAAAATTAAGCATTAAAAAAGCAAAATGAAAAAGGATACATATAAGAGCTACTTTTAAAATTACACGAACTAAGAAATTCCCTGGTGGTCCAGTGGTTAGGACCCCACCCTTCCACTTAAGAGGACCTGGATTTGATTCCTCCTCAGGGAACTAAGATCCTAAACAAATAAAATATACAAACTATACTATATGTTATTTATGGATACATATATATGTAACAGAATGATGATAAATCCATGATAATGCCTTTCTCTGAGGAGGGAAGAAGGGAGGGTAGAATGGTTTGGTGGGAAAGTTACATAGGGTGCTTCAACTGTATCTATGTTTGCATGCATGCTAAGTCACTGAAGTCATGTCTGACTCTTCATGACCCCATGGACTGTAGTCTTCTAGCCCCTCTGTCCATGGGATTCTCTAGGCAAAAATACTGGAGTGGGTTGCCATTTCCTCCTCTGTATCCCTTCTCCAGGGGATCTTCCCGACCCAAGAATCGAACCAGGGTCTCCTGCATTGCAGGTGAATTCTTTACCAACTGAGCTATCAGGGAAGCCCAATCTATAATGTTTAGTTCATTAGAAATGACTTTAATGTGAGTAGATGAGGGAATACATATACAGGGCCTTATACATTGCCTACTAAATAGCAGTCGACTCAGTAGATATTAATTCGTTTTGCTCACCTCCATCCTCTTCCATCTCAGGATCTTCTGAAAGTCTTCACTGCATACCTGTATTTTGATTTGGGGGTAACAGTGAGTTGAAAACTTGACAAGCATGACTCGAAAGCTGTGTCACCATCTGGCCATTCTTATGTTTTTACAACAGTTAGCAATGAATTTAAAGCTGGATATTTTTCTGCTGTAATTGTTGGACACAGGTACTCTCCTTTAATTTGTTGACGTGTCATGCTTTCCTAGTTTTCCCTTAGCTCTCTTAGTTTCCTCTGACCAACCAATCCTTAAATGTAGGTGTTGCCCAAGGCTCTATCCTTGGCTCTTCCTCTGACTGTATATTCAGTTTCATTCATCCCCATACATTATTTCAGTTATCTTCTTTACCTGTTCAAATATTTATCTCCAGCTCTGGCCTACCATATATTCACTTGTTTATTGGGTATCTCCAGCTTGATTTCATTTCAGCATTTCTGACAGAGCTGTCTATCCATTTGGATATTTTTGGTTTAGGTAACAGAAAATCCAGTTCATACTGGCTTAAATATTAAAGGAATTTGTTGGTCTGTGTAACAGGACTAGCTTCAGAGTAGTTTGATTTGGTGGCACAGCTATGTGATTAGCTCTCCTCTCAATGTTCTGCAGTGCACAGCATCTGCTTTATCTGCAAACTGCCTTCCCTCATGACCAAGATGGCTGCCAATAACAACATGCCAGCACTACCTATTTTCTCATTTGGGACTTACCTGGTGGCTCAGAAGGTAAAGAATCCGCCTGCAATGCAGGAGACCCAGGTTTGATCCCTGTGTTGGGAACATCCCTTATACAAGGGAATGGCTAAATTTTCTCATTGAGAGGAAGGTAATAGAATTAATAGGACTTAGTGACTTAGATTTAAGAGTCTGGAAAAGCTAAGGATGATTTCTAGGCTTCTAGCCTCTGCCTCTGGATGAATTGAATTCAGTATGAGGAAGAAAAAGCAGGATATAGTAAAGGCAGAGATAATGAGTTATTCTAACATCTAAGTACTGTAGTTACATACACATATGTCTCCTGTCAGAATGAAATTGTTAAAGACAGTAACCTGGTCTTTTTTTCACCTTTACTTCTAGTACCTTACCCAGAACTTGGCACATGGTATATGTTAATAATGTCTGTGGGGGATGGATGAGTTGGATGCATGTGCAAATGCATGAATCCACCACACTGCTTCTTAAGATTATTTTGCTCTGAGCAGGGAGATGTACTGTATAATAGTTTTTTTTGGCAGGGTGGGGAGGAGTAGCTGTAAAATATATAATAGATTTTTTTTTTCCTGGATTTTTTAGTGAGGGTGATTTTTTTTTCAGTTTTACTTATGTTTGACTGTGCCAGGTCTTTGTTGCTGTATGGGCTTTTCTCTAGTTGTGGAGAGTAGGGGCTACACTCTAGTTGCAGTGACCATGGCATGTGGGATCTTCCCAGACCAGGGATCAAACCCATGTCTCCTACATTGGCAGGTAGATTCTTTACCATTGAGCCACCAGGGAAGCCCTATAATAGATTTTTGAAGCGAGCTAGACATGCATTGGAATTCTAGATTCACTGTCTAAAGCTTTGCAGTCTTAGGATACTTGATTTGACACTTTTTCCACCTCTAAACTAGAGATAACACCACTTAGTAACTTGTTGAGGAAATTTAAATAAGGAAGCATGATAAAGTGTTTAGTAGCATGTTTGGCTTAAGAAATATGGTTATTATTTGAAGTCTGGAAAAAGCAGAAAAGTTTGATTAGGTGTTAAAGACAACATACAACATTCATTTTACAGAATTTTTGTTTTTCTTTTTGGAGAGGAATTTGTGTGTGACTAGCTTAACATTGGAGCAGGAAATGGCAGCCCACTCCATTATTCATGCCTGGAGAATCCCATGGACAAAGGAACCTGGTGGGCTACAGTCCATGGGGTTGCAAAGAGTGGAACACAACTGAAGCAACTTAGCACTAACTCAGCTTACATTGAATATTATTTTTACAGCTTTATTGGCGTATAAGTGTATGATTCAGCGATTTTTTTTAAATAAATGTACAGAGTTCTGTGGCTATAACTGCAATCTAGCTTTAGAACATTTTCATTATCTATTTAGTTTATTTATTTCACTGCACCAGGTGTTAGTAGTAGCATGTGGGATCTAGTTCCCTGACCAGGGATCAGACCTGAGCCCCCTGCACTGCAACCATAGAGTCTTAGCCTCTGGACCTCAGGGAAGTCCCTAGTTTAACCATTTTTAAATGTTGAATTCAGTTTTTATTACTTTCACAGTGTTGTGCAGCCATCACTACTATCCATTTAAGAACTTTTTCTTCATCCCAGAGACACTGTTCCCATTAAGTAGTAACTCCTCACTACCTTCTCTCCACCCCAAGTCACTGATAGCCTCTATTCTGCTTTGCGCCTTGCTGAGTCACTTCAGTCATGCCTGATTCTTCTTGACCCTATGGGCTGTAGCCCACTAGGTTCCTCTTATCCATGGGAATCTCCAGGCAAGAATACTGGAGTGGGTTGCCATGCCCTCCTCCAGGGGGAATATGCCTTAGGTAACTCATATAAGTGGAACCATAAAATTCTTGTCCTTCTCTATCTGGCTGACTTCATTTAGTCTGGTTGTTTTATTTTTATTTTTTTTATTTATTTTTTTATTGGAGGCTAATTATTTTACAATATTATATTGGTTGGTTTTGCCATACATTGACATGAATCCGCCCCGGGTGTACATGAGTTCCCCCTCCCAAACCCCCCTCCCACCTCCCTCCTCCCCTTATCCTCCCTCTGGGTCATCCCCACATACCAGCGCTGAACATCCTGTAACATGCATCGACCCTGAACTGGCGATTCGTTTCACATATGACAATATACATGTTTCAGTGTCATTATCCCTAACCATCTCACCCTCACCCTCTCCCACAGAGTCCCAAAGACTGTTTTATACATCTGTGTCTCTTTTGCTGTCTCGTATACAGGGTTATCATTTGCATCTTTCTAAATTCCATATATATGCGTTAGTATATGGTATTGGTGTTTTTCTTTCTGGCTTACTTCACTCTGTATAATAGGCTCTAGTTTCATCCACCTCGTTAGAACTGGTTCAAATGCATTTTTTTTAATGGCTGAGTATTGGAGGGACTGATACTAAAGCTGAAACTGCAATACTTTGGCCACCTCATGCGACGAGTTGACTCACTGGAAAAGACTCTGATGCTGGGAAAGGTTGGGGGAGGGAGGAGAAGGGGACAACAGAGAATGAGATGGCTGGATGGCATCACCAACTCTATGGACATGAGTTTGGGTGAACTCTGGGAGTTGGTGATGGACAGGGAGTCCTGGCGTGCTGTGATTCATGGGGTCGCAGAGAGTCGGACACGACTGAGCAACTGAACTGAACTGAACTGAATACTCCATTGTGTATATGTACCAAAGCTTTCTTATCCATTTGTGTGCAGATGGACATCTAGGTTGCTTCCATGTCCTGGCTATTATAAACAGTGCTGCAATGAACATTGGAGTACATGTGTCTCTTTCAATTCTGGTTTCCTCGGTGTGTATGCCCAGGAGTGCGATTGCTGGATCTAGCCTGGTTGTTTTAAAGAGTCATCCATATCTCATTGGATTTTGAGGCAGGCATGGCTGTGAGTACATAGAGTTGGGTCCGTAAAGTCAAGAGTGGGCATGAAAAATTTAATCAAAGTTGTCAGGCCATCTGTTGGGAAATATCGTTTACCTCAGACATTCACATATCTGGTTCTGGTTTCTCACAACTTGCAGTGTACCCATTTATGTCATTATAATAAAGGGGAAATTATTTGAACTGATTTAGTTATTTGTATAACCATCAGTTAAAGAAGCCAAGCTAATGATGGCATCCCAATTTCCAACCAGCACCAAGCTGTTGAATTTTGTCATTTTGTCATTCCCTCAGTGCTCATAAATATAATTTATTTCAAAACAGTATACTTTATTAACACACATTCGTATATTTTGCTGTGTACTTTTCTGAAGTACTTTTTTCACCTAGGTGTATAATTAGTTGATTTTTTACCTTTTGCAACTCCTCATGATATTCTCAATCATACTCTCACTCTGTGTTGATCAAGTTACCCAGGACATTGTTACTGTGAAATTAGGGCTTAACTTTTTGGTGTTCATTCAACTTTCCAGTCAGTCCACCTAGGGGCATTTTTCAGAGGTAAACCACTTCAGAAATAACACATGTCAAAATAAATCTTTGGGGAACCTGCAGCTAATGAATGGTTCTATATGCTATAATATGTTTCATATCTGAAGCTGTTTAAAGAGAATTAAGAGGATATGGAGAAATTGGAGCCCTCGTACTCTGCTGGTGGCAATGTAAAATGGTGCAGCCACTTTGGAAAAAAAGCCTAACAGTTCTTCAAAATGTTAAAAAGAAAGCTACCATAGGACCCAGCAATTCTACTTGTTGGTATATATTCAAGAGAATTGAAGACATGTCCGTACAGAAACGTGTGTACAGAAGTTCATAGCAGTATTCATAATAGTAAAAAGTAGGGGACTTCCCTAGTGAGCCAGTGGTTAAGACTCCGTGCTTCCACTGCGGGGGGGCATGAGTTCTATCTCTGGTCAGGGAATTAGGATCCTGCATACCGCACAGGGCGGCCAAGAAAATTAAAACATGGGGGAAAGACCCAAATGTCTGTCAATTGATAAATGAATAAGCAAAATATATATCCATACAATGGAATATCATTCGACCATAAAAATATGAAGCAATGATATACGCTACATGAATGAATCTTAAAAACATAATGGTAAGTGAAAGAAGTCAATCATAAGAAACTGCATATTGTATGATTCCATTTATATAAAAGTCCAAAATAGGCAAATTTAGAGATAAATTCAAGTAGTGAGGTATAGAGGTAAAGGGGGAAGAGAGTGACTGCTAGTTGGTATGGGTCTTTTTTTTTTAAGGAGGAGATAATGAAAATATTCTAATACTGATTGTGGTGATCATTGCACAACTCTGTGGGTATGCTAAAAACCACTTAATTATACACTTTAAATAGGTGAACTGTATGAAATGTGAATTATATCTCAACAAGGCTGTTCTCTGAAAAAGCGAGAGTTAAGAAACATTACCTGAAAATTCTGAGGTCTGAGTTCTGACTTTTCTCTGTTCTCCAAAGGTTCTGTTTTCTTTTGTTGGTTACTCTTTTTCCTCATTATAATTAGAAGGGTTATATTTTACTCTGCACTACAGGAAGGAAAATGCCGCAAGCACACACATACTTTTCTTTGTAAGAGCACCAATTAACATTGGTCATATGCTCTGTCCTGCTACTTGAGTCTGTGAATTATCAAGCTGAATCTTGTATCTTACGTGTGAAAGTTATATCCTGAGGGTATAGAAATTAAATTTTACTGAACCCTTTTCTGAGTACCTACTTTTGCAGATGAAAATTGAGATTTGGGGAGGTAAAGTAACTTTTTAAATATTTGACCTCTAAAATTAAATAGCAGTTTGAACCTGTGTTTTGATGCGTGAAAAAATTTTCTTTCCAGTGTCACATTGCTGTTTCCTACAAGGAAGGTAACCCTGGATTTAAAAGTGTCGGAGAAATTTTGCAGCTAGATTTTGTTAGTGTAACAAATCAAAATGAGAAGGAAAAATGATAATTAGCTTGCCTGTAATAATTTTGCTGTGAGAGTAAAGAACATAGTACCTTTTATCTTCCTATGTGCCTGAGTTCTTTGCTGAACAAAGTATCTTAAGATACTAAATCTGTATAGAATTGAGGCAGATAACAGTGGACCCCTCTGACGCTTGCTGTATCCAGACAACTGAGGATTCCTGTTAGATGACCTTTGTCTAATTAATCTTTCTCATATTTCTCCATCAATAAGATAGGCCAGTTAAAGATATGCATGGGTGACATGAGGAACCTCCCATTCATAAGAGTCTTTTCCAGGAGAAGAATTTGGCATGAGAGTTAAAACCAAAGCATCTGACTTTGAGCATGCATACACAAAAGGCCAGTCACAAAAGAATGTTTACTTTTTCGAGAGATGTAGGCTCTTAATGGATTATCTCAGTGAGTATGGTCTTTGGTTTCAGACATCTATACAGTAAGAACCTCGATGACTGGAAGGCGTTTGAAGGTTTACTTTCACTGCTGAGGTTGAGATGATACCTCCTTTAATACAGATCATCTAGGAAGTTATAGAGTAGAATGTTACCTCAGTTAACTTTGACCTTCCATTTATATGCCTGTGATTCTTCTTTCCTTGTGGACTATTTAAGGGACTTTATTCTGATTGCACTCGAATGTTTCTTTCCGTAGGATGGATAGAATGACAGAGGATGCTCTTCGCCTGAATCTGTTGAAGCGGAGCTTGGACCCAGCTGATGAGCGAGATGATGTCCTGGCTAAACGACTCAAAATGGAGGGGCATGAGGCCATGGAACGTCTGAAAATGTTGGCACTGCTCAAACGAAAGGATTTGGCAAATCTTGAGGTGCCACATGAGTTACCCACTAAACAAGATGGCAGTGGTGTCAAGGGCTATGAAGAGAAGCTTAATGGTAATCTCAGGCCTCATGGAGACAACAGGACTGCTGGAAGGCCAGGCAAAGAAAACATCAATGATGAACCTGTAGATATGAGTGCTAGACGGAGGTATGGCTTGATTCAACTGCCTCCATAGTTAAGGTCTTCTCATAAACAAAGCCTATGAAAAAGGAATGAATTCCAGTGAGAGGAAGGGGTTTTTCTTCCTAAAGCTTCTTGAATGAAGCTGTGCCATCTGGCTTGACCATGAATTCCTCTTGTTTCCAAATGAAAATAAGTGCCTCTAAAAATTATTATCCTTAAGATAAAGTAGCCATTTCTGGATCAAGGAGGCAGTAAGAGTTGGTACCCCAACTAGAAGTGAGTTAATATACTTTCACTCTAATCTTAGGCCGTTTTAGGAGGCAAAAACAGTCATTTTCTTCAGATCACCCCAGGAGTTTTGGGATCTGTTTATTATGGATACCCAACTTTTATTACCTCAGAGTATGGGCCTCTCTTTTCTTGTGTGTTCTATCTTCTTCATGTGCTAACCATCTGCATTTTTTACTTCATTTGTGCCACATTCCCCAAACCCCAAATATGCATACACATTCACTTATACAAGTACACTCATGCTTGTGCTCTCTCACATGCACATTACAAGAAAGAAGAAAAAAGGAATGGTTATAAGCTTATTTAGGTTTCTTTCTCTACCTTTTCATGTTAACTTACTAGTATTGTCCCAGAGTTATCTTTTAAATCACACCCAATAGGGGAACAGTACTCTTGGTAATAGCATTAAAAACCCTTAGGAAAGGTCAGAGAAGTTCTGTAGAAGTTGTGGAAGGAGAGAAAAATTGGGGGGAGCAATATGTAGTATCGGCAAAGTATTATACACTAATCCTTAGACCTTTTTAGAAAAAAAGAAAAGTGGATAAATGAGATAATGCACCTGAGTAATCCATTTGCCCCGTAATCACCCTTCACCTTCTGGAGCAAATGACTAATCCTTCACTGGGGTCAATGAAGAGGAGAAATGTTAGGTGGATTCCTTACATCCAAATTTGGAACTGAAAATGTATTTTTCATAGAAACATTGTTACATGTTTTGGTAAGATCTCAGTGCTGTTGGAATTGTAATATATCACAGATAAATTCTGTTGAAAGTTAGAGTACCCTGAAAACTCTCCCATTGTGTTTAATTTTATTAGAGGATTGAATTTTTGAAACTTGATTCTTTGGAAACTGGGAACTGTTCTTAATGTTCTCCAGGAAAAGAGGCTTGATGTAAACCATCTAGATCCCCATTCTGCATGGAAAAAATAGGCCCTGTCTACCCTGTCGCTCTTCTTTCACCAGACCAGATACACTGACAGCTATTTCCACTTAGCCTCAAGCTTTTTGTAAGAAGAAATAAGATTGATAGATTGCTCAGCATGGAGAACAGTGGTTTCTTTGATGTGAATAAAAGGAGGAGGGACTTTAAAAGCAGAAAGAAGGAAGGGCTCTTGACACGATAGCCGTATCATAATTGCCTAAATATCTTTTTTTTTTTTTGCCATCAATTGTGCAAATTATGGTATCCATGAAATAAGATATGCATGAAACCAGCACTGCTTAGGTTTTGGAATGCTACCGAGACGTGGCAGTTCTGGTTTTGTTTTTATTACCTGGATAAAGATTAGGAGTTTTATAGTTTCTGGGAATCTGCCAGTCTGAGTTACAAAGTGATATCAGCAGTAAATCTGGCTTTCAATAATATCTAATTAGTAGGGTTTCATACTTAAGATGGAGAAGGCGATGGCACCCCACTCCAGTACTTATGCCTGGAAAATCCCATGGATGGAGGAGCCTGGTAGGCTGCAGTCCATGGGGTCGCAAGTAGTCGGACACGACTGAGCGACTTCACTTTCACTTTTCACTTTCATGCATTGGAGAAGGAAATGGCAATCCACTCCAGTATTCTTGCCTGGAGAATCCCAGGGATGGGGGAGCCTGGTGGGCTGCCGTCTATGGGGTCGCACAGAGGCGGACACGACTGAAGTGACTTAGCAGCAGCAGCATACTTAAGAACAGCAAGTATTGTAAATCATATGTTTGGGAAAGTAGCAAAATAACTTCTATCCCCAGAAAAGTTTAATAAAAAGCCAGAGTTCCAGATCAAAAGTAAAAAAAAAAAACAAATTGAGGAATGAGACTTGGGCTTTTCCTTACCTGTGCTATGTAATATATTTGGGAATAAAATATCATTTAGGGTTTTCTCAGATAGCAACTTCCTGATCAATGTCGCTCAATTTCAAAACCTCCATACTGTAATGTCTCTGCTTGTTCTGTTGCTGGATAGTCCTTAAGTAATAGGTGGCACTCATTTGAGCAAGGAAGAATTTCTTAGGTTAGAAATAATTTGTGAGGTGTGTATTCAGCCAGGCCAGGATGGAAAGAGCTTCTGACTGTTGATGTAAACGTTGGGGAATCATGTAGAAGAAAGAGAAATCTACCAGACCTCAAAGTTGTTTATTCATTGTTAGGGATGGGGGTGGGGCATGAAGGAATATAGAAACGATAAATAAAAATGCAGTTTGTTTAGGCCTGACCATTACTCCAGGAACTGGGGGTTAGAGTATAAAAGGTTCTTTTCTCCCTTTAGTGACTTCTTTTTTCTGTAACCCTACATTTTCAGCTTGTGTCTTAACCAGTGGTTATAAAGTGATACAGACAAATTTAGTAATTCCCAAGATAGTTGTTATTATCATTGTCTTACTATTTTATTTCCTCAGCTAAGCTTGATTGTTTTAGTAACTTCAGTTTTACCCTGTTGAGGAATTGAATGCCTGTCCCAGTGATTTGAGGTGCTTTGTTCAAAAGGCATCCAAGTCCCAATGGCATCTGAGACAAGAACCCCTGAGAAATGGTGAAGAGGCTCTCAGGACTAAAGATCTGTGGTTATGAAAGGTTTGAGTTACAAGTTTAAGTAAGACCTAAGAATACATTGTTTTAGACCTACACACTGTAGATTTCGGAAAAGTTGTCAGCAAAGATATCTGAGTTAAGAAATCAAGAGAGAATTATAGGATATGGTCATTGACTTGGGAACCTCAGGCAGTTAGAATTTGTGGGATTCTTGTTATCTAGGTATTAAAAAGTGAGTGCCATTTTTCATTTTAGAGGGACAAGATCCTTTTAAGACTAGCCCCAGGAAGATCAAAACTAGAGTTGTCTAATAACTAGGATTGGCCATAGGGCATAGCCAGTGTTAAAGGTGTAGATTTCAGAGTCATTTCTAGACAGTTTTTTTTCTGAGGGAAGATGGTAAGTAGAACTTGCAAGTAGGTACAAGACCCATACATTTAATTGTGGAGTTTGCATCCTCCAGAAGGCTGTAGACATTATACTTAGCACTGCCCATTCTCTCAAGCCACTGACAACAGTGCCTTCTTTTGGCCTAAACCCTTGGCAGGATAGACTTCACTGGAGTTGCTACATAACCTCCTTTCTTGTAAATCTTCAGGTAGCCAGGATCATGTTCTTATCAGTATCATCATACTGATGTAATGCCTCCTTAGCAAAGTGTCCTTTTTACCTGGGGTGGACAAGTAGGCTCTACTGCCTTTGCCTTTCTTCCCCTATCAGGCTAACCATTTCCTTCTTGAACCTCAAGACAACCCAAAAGGAGACTGAGGTATAAGGAAAGCACTTGGAATTTTGATTAAAATTGGTATGATAAAAACACTTATCTCTTATTTTCATTCCTAAAGTCATTCAGTGTCTTTCTGTCTGCATCCTCTATAAGGAATTTAGATAGGAAAAGTTCTTTTGCTGTGGTTTTGTCAACATTTCCATTTTGGTTTCTTCTTTATCCTCTGATTTGGATGTCTCTGTCTTCCCTGGGTGAATCAGAATAGACTTAAGTTTCCTTGGATTTCTTTGTTCAGTGTAGAAAAGTTTTCTTAACTTTTCTATGAACTTTGTTGGAAATACCTTAATTTTTCCTTTTCTTGTCCAGTGAACCAGACCGAGGAAGGCTAACTCCCTCCCCAGACATCATTGTTTTGTCTGATAATGAGGCTTCCAGCCCCCGTTCCAGCTCCCGAATGGAAGAAAGACTCAAAGCAGCCAACCTAGAGATGTTTAAGGTAAAAAAAAGAGGTTCCTTTCATCATTTCTTGCTTCTACTGTTCTTTTTAATTCCCTGAGAGACCCATTTCTGTTTGTTTGTTTTTTTTTTTTAGTGTTTACTTTTTGGATCTAAATAACTACAAGTGGAGAAGAAAGTTTGAAAAAGCATATTCAGTGTAGTTTATCTTCGGAAAGTGAAAACTTCATAATTCAGATCATGTAAACTCAACTCTTAGCTAGAAATACCTTCTGTACTGTATCCTGGGTCTCAGAATATGGAGGAATTCCTAAGTTTTTATGTATTTCTGGTGGAAACATGGGTTTAAAAGATTAAGGAACATTATTTTCAAGGAAAGCAATATCTCCCTTTGGCCATTCTTGTGCCAGGAATCTGGTTAGCATTTATATATGATCTCTTTTCATTCTGTAAGCTATTTTTGAGTACCTAACAAATACCAGGCACTGTGCGAGACTATGTGCTAGGAACACAAAGGTAACAATTCCATTGCACCTGTGCTTCTTGTGGAAGATGAAGGTTTTTGACCTAAAAGAATAGATCATCTTGCAGGAATGGACTCTGAGTAACTGCTACTATCCATATTTCCTCAGGGGAAAGGCATTGAAGAACGGCAGCAACTCATCAAGCAGCTGAGAGATGAGCTGCGATTGGAAGAAGCCCGACTGGTGCTGTTAAAGAAACTGAGACAGAGTCAGCTACAGAAGGAGAACGTGGTTCAGAAGGTACTGTGCCCAAGAAATAAAGGACTAGCAGAAAGCAAAGAAAAACTGAGAATGGGCTACCCCAGGTAGATTCAGCAGGGTGGCTCATTCTTCTCTGGTCCCCTGGGTTTTAGTCTCTAGGAATAGTGTTATTTTTTTGGGGGCCTTAATCAAGAAAACTGTGATTCTGTTTTTTCATTTTCCCTTCTGGTCAACAGGAGCTTCAGACTGACAAGGAGTTTTGAAAGTCTAGAAGTGTACCAGATTTCTACCTCTGATTACTAGCCTTTTCCACTGTCTCATTTTCTCTTCTCTCCCAGACTCCAGTTGTACAGAATGCAGCATCTATTGTTCAGCCATCTCCTGCCCATGTGGGACAGCAAGGCCTGTCCAAGCTTCCCTCCCGGCCTGGGGCCCAAGGGGTTGAACAGAATTTGAGAACATTACAGGTATGTGACCCACAGTGTGATCTTAGTTTCAGGGAACTCTGTTATCCTATCTCGGTTTCAGGGCTTTTGTGAAGATCACAGAAAAAACCCGGCCTTGATAGACATGTCATTATTATCGATAGTCCTGTTGGTCCTTTATAGCATGATTTAGTCTGCAGGAGAAGGATGAATAATTGATCTTTCCACTGTAGTCTTTCTACTTCTTAGCCCTTTTCCATAGAGGGTTAAGATAGTTTATACCAAAAAAGCCAGGGAATTCCTAACTACTAATCAAGTTTTACAGTGATGGCAGATTTATCCCATAGATCATTAGACAAAATTACCAAGTCTGACTATGTTTCTACTTAGCTATATATTATAGACAGTGTTTTGGCATTTTGTGAGGCATTTTGCCACCTACGACTGTATCTTTTCACACTTCAGGGTCACAGTGTCATCCGTTCAGCGACCAATACCACCCTCCCACACATGTTAATGTCTCAACGTGTGATTGCGCCAAACCCAGCCCAGCTACAGGGTCAGCGGGGCCCGCCTAAGCCTGGCCTTGTACGCACCACAACACCCAATATGAATCCCACCATCAATTACCAACCGGTAAGAGGGAGCCCTAATGTGGAAACAGAAAAATCTTTTATTTGCTTTCCCTGTTGAAAAGGTCATAGGTTTTAAGTTTTTGTACTATGATAACAAAGGAAATTTTGGTGCGTTGACAGTGGTCCCAAAAGTGAAATCATGAGGAATTTTATGAGTAGAGCATGTGCGTGCTTAGTCACTAAGCCGTGTCTGACTCTTTGCAACCCCATGGACTATAGCCCACCAGGCTCATCTGTCCATGGAGTTTCCCAGGTAAGAATACTGGAGTGGGTTGCCATTTACTCCTCCAGGGGATCTTCCCAACCCAGGGATCAAACTCAAGTCTCCTCCATCTCCTACACTAGCAGGCGGATTCTTTACTATTGAGCCACCTGGGAAGCCCACATGAATATAGTAGTAAAGAAGAAGGGTTATATGCAGCAGAGCAGCAATAAGCTAAAATAGTCTAGAAGAAAGAGCTAGAGGGATCTAAGAAATAAGAAGCATAAAGGATGTAAGACCAAGAATCCTGAAATCTTTGCAGTTTTAGTTCATAGCCACTGTCATTCTCCTTTCCTGTGTGCCAAAATCCTTTTTCAGTGGAGAAGTTGGACACCTCATGTCATTTTCTGAGTGGGGAAAGCTGCATAGCTCAGACTAGGGTCAGATAGTGTTCTCTGCCACGAGTAAGAGTTGGTGCTTTCTCCCACATAGCATCACTGACCCCTACACTCAATCTGTTTCAGCAGTCAAGTTCTTCTGTTCCCTGTCAGCGCACAACATCCTCTGCCATCTATATGAATCTTGCCTCTCATATCCAGCCAGGGACCGTGAACAGAGTGTCCTCACCACTTCCTAGCCCCAGCGCCATGACAGATGCTGCCAACTCACAGGCTGCAGCCAAATTGGCTCTTCGCAAACAGCTGGAAAAGACACTCTTGGAGATTCCACCCCCTAAACCACCTGCTCCCTTGCTTCACTTCCTGCCTAGTGCAGCCAATAGCGAGTTCATCTACATGGTAGGCTTGGAGGAAGTCGTACAGAGTGTCATCGACAGCCAAGGTAAGGCTGTTTGTTGGCCAGTCTTTTTATCTAAGCAAGAGGTTGCCAAACCTGATTAATATGGACAGAGTATCACATGGTACTGTGTAATATTAAATAACCTCTCCCTGACTTTTACCAAACCACTACCATCCTTTATTCAGAGGCTGTTTAGGAACAGCATATCAGAAATATGTGTGTCTGTATGTCTTAGGCTTAATATTTTTATTGTGTATTTTGTATAGCTTGTCTTTTATTTTTTTCAGCATAACATTTAGCTCTTTTTTTAATTAATTTATTTATTTTTGGCCGCACTGAGTCTTCCTTGCTGCACAGGGACTGTGTCTAGTGGTGGGAAGCAGGGGTTGCTCTGTTTGCGGTGTGCAGGCTGGAGCCCTTTGACTCTGACACACATTTTCTTAATATTGCATAATAGGAAATCAGAAAACTTGAGTTTTTATCATCCCAGTTTTGTCATTTGGAGCTATGTTTCTTAGACTTAGTTTCCTCATTTGTAAATAGAGATGGTACTATCTAATACCCTAAAGTGATACTTTGCAATCAAATGAAATGTAAATATTTTATAAATTACAGAGTCACTTTTTTAATTCAGCAGAGTAAACTCCTGGAAAAAGATTCATCTGATGAAGAGAAACAGAGGAGATAGAGAGGAAATGTGAAACCACTGATTATTCTTTTTGTTGGCATCTAGGGAAAAGCTGTGCCTCTCTTCTGCGGGTTGAACCCTTTGTTTGTGCCCAGTGCCGCACAGATTTCACCCCTCACTGGAAGCAGGAGAAGAATGGTAAGATTCTATGTGAGCAGTGTATGACATCCAACCAAAAGAAGGCTCTAAAGGCAGAACACACCAACCGGCTGAAAAATGCTTTTGTTAAAGCCCTACAGCAGGAACAGGTAAGAATTCTGACTTCTCACCAGCCACCTGTCCAGGTTGGATTTTACCTAAAGGCAGTTCTTTCTAGTTTAGAGGAGTTGTCTGTGTGAGCACTACAGTCCAGGTGATCTAGGTTTCTGAAGCGAAGTTCCTTGAACCTAGAGGCCTGAGTTCCCTTTATACCCCTCTTACCATTCTGCCTCTCCCATTTCCATTTGACTACTTCTGATTGAGTAAGAGTTTGAAGACACAGATTAAGGGAAAGGGACAAAAGCCTTGAGAATCTTGGCTTTCCCTGATAGCACTGAGGAAATTCCTCTATTATGGACTTCATTTCCTCAAACAAATGGATTTTGGTGAAAAGGATTTATATTTGTACTAGAACTCTCTTTTAGAGAAGTAATTATCTGCAGTCCATATTTGACAAAGAAATGGCAAAGGGAAGGGTAAATTATAAAGTAGCCCAATCAAGATTAGTGATTGCTAATGTGTGTGAATTCTTCATACAGTATTAATAGAATGAGAATATCTTGGAGCAGGGAAGATGTATTGGGAAGCTCAGATTATTTTCCGCCCCACCACCCATCAGACCCCTCTGGGTAGCATCATGGGTCTTTTGGAAAATGGGTAGACAGGAGTCAAAAATAAAACTTCAGTAACTCATTGGCCTTAACTAATTACGTTAATCAGCTCATCACCACCACCTAGATCTCCAGCCAACTTCTGAGAGCCAGCTTTCCTGGAGAGAGGGGTTCCTTAAGTGTTGAAGTGTTGAGGTGACTGTACCGAGATCTTAGTGCAACTGCCCCACCAAACTCTTTTGCCTTTTCCATATCCCTCCAACTAGCTGGCAGCATTAGAGATAAGAAGACCTCTAGGTTTTTTGGTTAGGAAATTGGGCGCTGTCCTGCCCAACTTGACCTAATGACTCCCAACAGGAAATTGAACAGCGATTACAGCAGCAGGCAGCCCTCTCCCCCACTACGGCTCCAGCTGTGTCCAGTGTCAGTAAACAAGAGACCATAATGAGACATCATACGCTTCGGCAGGTGAGGATTTCTCTTGAGGCTTTGTCAGTCATTTATTCCAATTCGTCCTTTGTTCTGTGGAAAATCATATTGCTCTTCTGTGCTCCCATATTCTTTCCTCCCCCTTACACTTTCCATCATGGCAGAGTTATGACCGCTTGTGTCCTCATCATTGCAGGCTCCACAGCCCCAGAGCAGCCTCCAGCGCGGCATACCCACATCTGCCCGCTCTATGCTTTCCAACTTTGCACAGGCACCCCAGCTGTCTGTGCCGGGGGGCCTCCTTGGTATGCCAGGTAAGAAGGGTTGATTTGAGAACTTTTCTCGGGAATTGACTAGCTAGTTTGCAGTTCTGTAGCAGCTCCTTTAGGTGATTGTTCTGTCTTTTGCTTTCTGCTCTTCTTTAGGCCCGCCTCCCTTCACTCTTGTTATTCAGCAAATGTTTGCTAAATCCGTATTACATGCCAGGCACAGTACACTAAGGTTTTCGTGGTGAAAATGACATAGTCCTCTCTAGTGTGCCCTTTTGGTGGGCATGTGGTTATTGATCTCTTTTGACCAGAATAGCAGGGTTAACTGTCCTGATCCTGGTTGAGTGATCTAGGGGAGTTTCTTCAAAGTCAGCAGCCCCCAAACCAAAGCTGACTCAATAATTCCCCTCTCTTTGTCTTGATTATTTTCCTCTCACCACCGTTTTCTTTGACTCTTCTATACCATCGAGACCATGTTGATTATTCCTGGTAGGTTTGAAGTTTGGGGAAGACCTCTCTACCTAAAGATTGGGAGCTGGGTGGGTAGTTGCTACTGAAATAAAGCTTAACTGAGTCTGGACCAATGTAGACAACTTCTAATGTTCCCTCTGCATCTCCAGAACTGCAGCCTCAGGGTATTGCGGAAGAAGGTATCATTTCCTCTTTTAATACCTGCCCTCCACTTTTGTCTCCTGGGTCTAGGTGTCAACATTGCATACTTGAACACTGGTATTGGAGGACACAAAGCCCCCAGCCTGGCAGACCGACAGCGGGAATACCTTTTAGACATGATCCCTCCCCGGTCTATATCGCAGTCCATCAGTGGACAGAAATAACGCCTGTTCCACTTACACTGCCCCAACCTTGAATCCTTTACCCCTCTCCTCTCCCAGTGTCCCCAACTTCCGTCGCATGCAGTGCCTGTACTGGTGCCTACCATACACGGAAAACAAAACAGAAAAACAGAAGACAAAAAGTAGGAATCAACAAGAAAACACACGCCCTGCCCTGCCACCTCCCCTTTATTTTACACTGCTGCGATCTGTTCTGCCACTTTCTCTCTTCAGTTTTAATAGCGAGGTGGATCTCTGCCTCTGATAGAGGTCAGAATGAGGTCCTGGGGAGAAATCTAAGCCCTTTGATGTGTGTTTCTAAAGTTTGTTTTTATGCTTTAATTATTATTATCATTTTTAATGATGTTGTGTGTCCTCCCTTTGTTCAGTGGACGGTTAAACCTTTTTATTTTCACCCAGTATTTTTTTTCTCTTTTCTTCTGTCTTTTTTCTTTTTTGTAAACACAAATGACATTCAGTTAAGTGATAGGAGCATTGCAGTAGGGTCCCCAGCTGCCAAGTAGGACATGACTGGGAGTGTTAGGGGCAAAAGTTTTTAATGCACTTAACCCAGGGTTGCAGGGAGGTGGTGGCATCACACAAGGAGGAATAGCACACCAGCTGTGGGGTGTCTCTGAGCTGGACAGTTCAGAAGGCCGTGTTGAGTATTGAAGTTGGGCTCTAAGAATGAGGGGAAAGAGCCTGGAAGGAGAAGCTTTAAAACTTAACCACTCTAAAAGTGACCCATAAAGAAGAGAGAGAAAGGGGCATGGCAGTGAACATAATGTTGAGCCAAGGAGAACTGAGCCCAGGTCCTAGCCTTCTGGATGCTGGGTGAATGAGATTGGTCTCCTGACCCTAGTGGAGACACAGAAGACTATTCCAGGCCAATAGCCCCAAATTATTTCATCTTATTTTTTTGTAAAGTTCTCCCCCATCCCCATCTCTTTTCTTTTTTTAAAAATCCTAATCTACCCTCAGTAACTACAGCCCCATCTGTAATATAGAGTGGCTGTTCCCAACCTGACTTTGCTGGGTGTCCTGGAAGTTGGATGGGCATGAGTGAGTGAAATGTCAAAGGGAGGAAATAGAGGAAGAAAGAAAGAGGGGTTTCCCTCCCAACAGTTTCAACTTTCCCACTTGTCTCTTTACCTTCTGAGCGCCAGGAAATGAGGGTGAGGGCACCTAATCAGCTTGGAGCCCTACCCTGGCCCTGCTGCACTAACTGCAGAGCCGACCGCTCACAACTGAACAATTCATGTCAAAACTAATCCTGGACCTGTGCTATAAAAGTAGTTGTTGTCTTTTTTTCCTCCCCAGAATTCTATAAATTTTGCTTTCTTGTTTGTTTTTATTCTTTTCTTAAGTGCTACTAATGTAGAGAATGAATTGAATTGTGCAATGTTGCTGTTCTGGGGATTGGGGAGATTAGCATCCCATTTGCCCACACTGTGGGGGACAGGGGAAGGGACCAGGCTGTTTTTTTTGAGGTAAGGGAAGCCCATTAAAGGTCAGGGTTTCTGCTCACTTCAGAGTGTATGTCCACCTGCCTCTCCGGCTCTAATAAAAGCTGTCAGAGTTTGAGGAAGGGATATTCTCAGCAGAGAGGTGTGAAGAGGAGTGTAACATTTTGCCCTTGAAAACCACCTGGAGAGGTTCCCCCATTTTTATTTTTTAAAATTAAATAATTTTTTAAAGTAAGAAGGCACTTTTAAAATTAACACACATACAAACTGCACATCCTCCCCATAAAGTTTGGGGAGGGGATAGGAGGAGCTGGAATCAGGCTCAGTTCCCCCCACACTGGCCTCTACGCCCCATACTCCAGAGCCACTGTGGGTGATTATACTGGCCCTACGGGCCTTCCTGGCTTTGTTTCTTTCCTCCCTTTCCCCCAATTCAGTGAGCACTTAATAAAGGAGCAGAGATGCAGCCTGTGTCTGGGCTCCCCAGTGGTGAAATGATCTGGAAGCTAGACACTAGTAACAGGTAGTGATGGGGTTGTTTGGAGTATTTTTCTGGGGAATGTGGAACCCCTGACTAAGTGGTGGGAGAGGGAGGGGGGTTAGTGGAACTGGGTCTGGGATTATTTTAAAATTATATATATATATATAAAGATATATTCTTACACCTTTCCTTTGCCCTCTGTGCTTTGAAAGCACTGGATAAATCGTTTGGTTTTGCTTTTCTCTCTTCCACGAAATTGGAAGCTTTTTAAAAAATATTTTCCCTGCAAGTCATCTTGCCTTGTGGCATGTCTGTCTAGCCTCCCTGCCCCCACCCCATGATGAAGTGCCATTTCTGTTATGTCTCCCCTCCCCCAGCTCAGAGGTGCTCAGAGGTACGAGGTGCCCAAGTTTGTCAGTTGAGATTAAAAGTAAGGAACAGAGAATGTGCAATACCGTCTGGCTGGGGGCTGTCCCTGCCCTGAGCTGAATCCCTTCCCTGGGAGCCAGGCCACCTTTGAATGGGGTTTGGAAGAAAGATGTGTAGAGATAGGGGAAGATGGGGAAGGAAAGCCTGTAGTCGCGTGCCTGCCAAGGTGCTGAGGCGATAGGGGAGAGGGTGGAGTCTTCCCTGTTTTTATCCCCTCAGGGTCAGTTACATAGAGGCTGCTTGTTGACTAGTATAGCTCCGTGACCCTTTGCTCAATCGCTGAGGTTTGATTTCTTACCCTCTCTTATCCCCATTTTCATACCCTTCCCAGGGATTAGTGATGGGGGTGAGGTTCCTCTAATCATGGTAAAGTATTAGCCTTCCACCTCCTCCCTTTTCCTCCCTCTCACCCATCCTTCTGTCTTCCTCGTTTCTCTACTTTTTCATCACTGATTGCCTTGTGTCCCTCCAAGTCTATTGTTGCTGTCCATCCCCAGGCCTTGGGCCCCATAGACACTAAACCTCATGCCCTAAAGATAGGAGGAAAGACCCTCTGTACAGTTATCCTTTACCCCTGGAGCACTAAAGCTCAGGGTGATACTAGAGTGAGGATCCCACCAGTTTTGCCTGGCTTCCTCCATCACCAGAGGCTTTAAAAGTACTTTATGGACAGTGGCTTACTCTCTCTAAGCCTGATACGGGTGAATGAGTGGTAAGGCTTTGGTAAAACTGAGGGACAGAGGTCCTTATTTGTCTTTTTTTTTTTTTCTTTTTGCCATTTGACCACAGCATCTGAACTTCTTTCATCCCTGGAATAAGTATTTTTTCCACATTTTTTGGATGTATGTATGGTAGACAATTTTTTTTTAAGACACAGAGATAAATGTTTTCCTGCTTTGGGTTACCTTTCCTTTCCCCTTTAAAAGGAATTAGCTATAGGACTGCTTTGTAAAGATGCTTCTTGATATTTTACTTTTGTTCCTTTTCCCTAACCTCTCCCTTTTCTCCCCACTTCTCCAGAAGGCATAACCTTCTCTCCACACCCCCTACCCCCACCCCAGTCCTAGGCTCCCTTCCCCTCCAACAAGACCTTCATTAGCTTATGATATTTGCTGCCGAGATGTTATAACAAGGACTCATTCGTGTATATAAGCTATTTCTTGATCCATTTAAAAGGAATTGTACATTGTGTAGAAAAAAAAAAAAACTGAAAAAGAGAAAAAAAAGCCCTAGCCATGGATATTGTGAAACTGTGTTACGTCATTTTGTAATGTGCCCGTTTGTGTATGATCCGTGCAAAAGGGTTTCTGGGGAAGGGGAGGGGGTAGGGAGGCAGGGCTGTGGAGGGTGGGGAGGGGAGTGGGCCGGGCCCAGCACACTGAGACTGGCAGCTGCTCCAACCCCATCCCTCCTTAGAGATGCCACCTCCCCCACCACCCACCCCTAATTTGTGCCTTGCCTCCCCACCCTGGAGTAGTCCCTCCGGGTCACCAGCACTGCCTTGGCAGAGCCCACTCCCTACCCTAACCTGCCCACCCTCCCTACCCCCCAGCATTAGGTTGAGACTGTGGGGAAGTGCTGGGGGTTGGGAGGTAGCCGAGGAATGGGGCAGTTCCCGGGGGCATTGAAACCAAGTATTATTATGAATTGTAATTGTATTTGCACTGTTTTTTTTCTCTGATTGCATCAGCATATATACAATATACCTATATAACAAAATTCAGTGTCAAGCTTTCTTATGCAAGGGATTTCCCCACCCCAAAAAAAGAACCTAGTTTCATGGGCCTTTGAGGGTGGAGTGTCAGGGGATGATAGAAATTATTTAAACAAGTCATCCTAAGAAAGTCTCCCTTAGGGGAGAGCCATATCCATCTGTACACGGTTTTAGGCTTTGTAAATTGGGGTGAGGCTGGGTTCCTGCAAAAGCTAAGACTCCTAGTCCAGAATGTGGAGAGTAAAGAGAACTGCAGCACAAAGAGGGTGGGATGGTGGCCCAGTCTGGAGACCTAGGGTTTAGTCTCAAGCTTTCCTGCTGACTTGTTATGTGACCTTTGGTAGAGCTAATTTTCGGGGTCTCAGTTTTATTTGTGAAGTGATGGCAGGCAGGGGAGATCCTCTAGCCATCAAGTCTATAAAGCTTCCTTCCCCACCTAAAAACAAAACAACTTGAGGTGAGGAAAGTGTTGAGCTGAAAAACCAGGGAGGAAACCAAAGTGTGGCTAGTGTTGAAGTGGGTATATATGTGACAGTGCCCTTGGAGAGCTGCCAGGTCCCTGCTGTTGCCTTTTGTTTAGGAAAGGCAGCAAAGTAACGTTTAGAACTTCAGTTAAATCTGGGACATCTTTGCCCTCATTCCTCTAGTTACCCAAGCAAGGGCAGGAACCAGGCCCCAAGCCCCACCTCACAACCAACTGCCCTCAAGGGTGGTTGACCAACAAATACCCCAGGTTGGTGGTCACTCACACCCTTTGTGAGAATGCAGATCTTTCCCCCATTTCTTGGTTGGAGAGCTCAGATACAGTCCACATCTTGTCTCCTTCCCTCAGATCTCATCTGAACCCCCTTAAAGGCAGCTCTCTCAACAGCTGTTTGCTTCAGGGGCCCAATTTCCCCACAGCCTGGGCTGAGTACTCCCACTGTAGGTTCTTGGCTGGTAAAGCCTGGAGAGGATATAGGATGGTGGGTGAAGCCCTGGTGAAGGTGGAAGGATAGATTGGTGGTGGGGGGTGGGGAGCAGGGAGGTGGGATGGGGAATGGCCTTCTCTGAATGGGGTGGGTGGGAGGGGAACAAGACCCTTTTGCACAACTCTTTAAGTTTCCTTTTTTAAAAAAAAAAAAAAAAACTCATTCTGATTTTCTGCATTGTGTTTGGGAATTAAAATGAAAAAACTAAGACCAATAGAAACTGGTTTTCAAAAAGGCAAATACACTCCCATCTGTTTCAGATGCTGCTGAGCATTTCAGCGGTGACAGATTCAAATAATAAGCTAATTTTTGGAGAAAGGATTAAAAGAAAAAAAAACTTTGTAATATTTATCACTTGCAAGCTATGTTTAATAAAGAAAGGAATGGTTTCTAAACTTTCCTGTGGCTTGTGCTTTAGTCATGGTGGAGGGTGGGGATGGCAGTTTGGTGGGAGAAATTTTAGGGGTGATTTGGAGACTGGCTATGATTTATACTCCCTGAAGTTACTGGGGTACCTTCATAGTTTGTGTCCTTCAGCTGTGAGGATTTAAAGCCCTTAACTATTTGTGTATTCTTGTTCCCCTCACTTTTATGTGGATCGTTGTTCTGGAAGCCAACGGATCCCACTTTAATTACCTGCTGACTTAAGGTCTCAAGGTATCCTGAAGGAGGCTGCATTTAACCCAGAGGCTGGACCTCCACCCTGTCCTAAGGAGAGGTGTACCCTAGTTGTCCTTGGCCCTTCTCATTGCGCTGCTCTAGTCTCCAGTAACAGTTCTTCGTAGCATGCTGGTCTCTCCAGGGGGAACCTTAAAACAGCCCACACTGTTCTTAGCAAGCTGCATAATATGTACTTCCTTAGTTGGAATGCAACATCCCCTGAAAGATCTGCAACTGCTCTGTCCTTCCATGTCACTCACCTCCACTCCCCCAAGTTCTCCTTTCAATCCAGAACATTATTAAGATCCTAATTTATTTTTTCCATCTTGGTTTAGTTCCAGCAAAGCATTTAGACCAGGCCCGCCCAGAGGAGAGGATGGCAGTTCCTCAGGGATCTAAAGTTTGGGGCTGTTCTTAACCTCTTGGTCCTCTGTCACACTGTTTAGTCAAAGCTGCTTCTGCTCCTTGGGCGGCTGGGGAGGGGCAAGACCCAGCCTTGCTGGAGTCTTGTCGTTGGTCCTAACATCATTCTACAAGAGCACAGGGGAGACAGTGATTGGGATCCCACCAAGACCAGCAGATTGAGGGAGAGCCTGGGGTTTTGGTTTTAGGGCATGGTAGGGCTGGACAAGGAGGGCCGGGGCCAGGACTGCCACAGGTCAGCAGGGGCAGAGTGGGAAAGACGTGCTCTTTGGATACCTAGAACGGAGGGGGATAGATGTGTAGGGTGTTTCCCAGCCTCTGTGCTCATTCTACAAGGGATTCAAGGCCACCAAAACCACAGCGCAAACCAATAGCTCCTTTCAAAAACAGAAAAATAATGAGGGGTGCCTCCTGAAAAGGGGCCAATGCTTTAGATCTGGAAAGGTGGAGAGGGGCATTTGGTTGCTGAAAGAAGCAGTGCACGTGAGCTTAGATGTTCCAAATGCTTCTAGTGTCGGAACAAAGTGGCAAGGAACTCGGAGCCCCTTTGCCCACCTGCCTTTTTAAACCATCAGGAACGCAGGATGCCTGTCCCTGAGTCAGACTTCAGCTTGGGCACAGGAGAAACAGATTTCAGACAGGAGGTTCAGGTTGGAGGATGAGCCCCTTGCCCTGCTTTCCTGCTTCGGGGAGAACCCTTAGAGCTATCTGTCTTTGGGGAGTTCGTATTTGGGTCATGAGGATATGTTCAGTGGGGTTATGAGGGACGATGAACAAAGAGAACTCCCACCTGAGCATGGTTTAGTTTTAAGTTACCTGGTGTGTTGGGGAGGACACAGATTCCACCCCCCCACTTCTTGAGGAGAAGGGAAAAGCAGACATCATGTCCTTTTTTCTTGTCCTATGGTCAGGCTTGCCCCTGTCCATTGAGGGGGCTGAGGGACCTTTGGTTCCTTCCTGACTCCAGGGTGGCAGGGAAAGATGAAGTAGGTTCTTAGGTAGGGCTGCAGTTAGTGACATCTGGGAGGGAGCCAACTTGGAGGGCCCTAGGCTAAGGGCGGCTGCTCCATGGTCACCAGAGGGGGAAGGCGGTGGTCAGGCCTCAGATCCAGGGCCTCAAGCACACCACTTTCTCCTCCCCAATCCCCCTCACTAGAATCCCCCTCACCTGGGTATTGAGTTCAGTCTTCTCCTCCGGCTTCCCTCCACTTGAAGCCTGGCTTCTGCTGCCCGGATGGAGAGAATGAGCCCCAGGGGCTTCCCTCTGGCTAGGCATCCATC
Organism: Moschus berezovskii; assembly: GCF_049115385.1. Classification (NCBI taxonomy): domain Eukaryota; kingdom Metazoa; phylum Chordata; class Mammalia; order Artiodactyla; family Moschidae; genus Moschus; species Moschus berezovskii. The sequence continues at coordinate 108,526,069 of NC_142463.1, read as the reverse complement.
AGCCCCAGCCTTTCATCCTGTTCTATACTCCCCAGAGACAGGAGAACCGGACCCTTCCTTGTGCACAGAGGAGCAGAAGTCCAGCTCAGGCCCCCTTCTGCCACCTGTCCTTTGCCTTGGGAGCCCCAGTGTTCTCTGCCCTGTTTCATGCAGCCACCAGGCCTCCTCCCACTCCTAGTACCACACAACTCTGAGAAGAACTGGCCCTCCCTCGCTGCCTCAGACTCCTCATTTGTAAAACAACATCAGTTCAGTTCAGTCGCTCAGTCGTGACCGACTCTTTGCGACCCCATGAATCGCAGCACTCCAGGCCTCCCTGTCCATCACCAACTCCCGGAGTTCACTCAAACTCAAGTCCATCGAGTTGGTGATGCCATCCAGCCATCTCATCCTCTGTCGTCCCCTTCTCCTGTCCCCAATCCTTCCAAGCATCAGAGTCTTTTCCAGTGAGTCAACTCTTTGCATGAGGTGGCCAAAGCATTGGAGTTTCAGCTTTAACATCAGTCCTTCCAATGAATACCCAGGACTGATCTCCTTTAGAATGGACTGGCTGGATCTCCTTGCAGTCCAAGGGACTCTCAAGAGTCTTCTCCAGCACCACAGTTCAAAAGCATCAATTCTTCGGCGATCAGCTTTCTTCACAGTCCAACTCTCACGTCCATACATGACCACTGGAAAAACCATAGCCTTGACTAGATGGACTTTTGTTGACAAAGTAATGTCTCTGCTTTTTAATATACTTTCTAGGTTGGTCATAACTTTCCTGACAGCATAGTCATGGATAAAAGCCCTTCCCCGCTCTTTGGACCTGTGCTGCCATAGTGCAGCCTGTCTTCCTAGCAGTTTTCCACATTAGCCATCCTGGCCCTTACCTATGTCTCCAGCCCAGGAGGAGACAGGAGGCAGATGATGAGGGCAGCCAGGCCCACGTGTATGCCCACCATCACAACCCCAGGCAGCGAGCTACTCTCATCATGGCTGCAAGAGCACCCAGCCTTGGACTCTGTGAATTCAGTGCCATCTATCAGAGGACCAAGAGGGAGGCAAAGTTCAGCCCCTCCTCCTCCTCAAAGATTGATGGCCATAGGTCCGATGGTAAGGACCTGCTTGGACCCCAGGCCTGCTACCCTGCTACTGGATCCCACTCCCCAGGGGTGGCCAGGGGCACGTTGTGCCGAGAGACAACATGGGAACTGCGCTTGCCATCCCATTGCCACTGAAGGTCTGGAGCTGGATCTCAAAGAGGGCGGCTGGCTCTGCCAAGGGCAGGAGATCATGAAGGGAACAGGCCTCCCTGGACTAGGAAGCTTAGTGCCTGAGGCAAGACCACACTGAGGAGGGGCACAAGACGGTTCAGGGCCTCACCCAGATCTGTGCAGAGAAAGGAACTGACAGTGCTAGCCAGAAGCAGGGGCCCTTCAAAACGGGCAGCAGGCAGCTTGCGGTGAAAGAGTTCAAAGCCTTGATAGACCCCAGCTGGAGTGGCAGCTCCCACAAGGCCTGTACAGAGGTGGCATTGAGCGCTTTGGTGGAGAAGCTGAGGGCAGCAGGGGCTGCAGAGGAAACGCGTTTGCCCGAGGCCAGGGGCTCTACAGTTCTGGGGAAGCTGTCGCTCACTGCTGCCCATGGTGGAAGCATGGATGGAGGCCGAGTCCTGGCTGGCACCCTCTGCTGAGTAGGCCCGCACATGGATGGAATAGATCGTGGTGGGCTCCAGGTTGGAGAAGACATGCTCAAAAGGTGCCTTTGCCCACGGCCTCTTGGAGCTCTGGACCAGCTGGCTTTGAGAAGCAGAGAAGTTTGGCAACCAGCATCCCTCTCCCTTATTACAAACATTCCCCAGCACCACACAGTGGGCCCAGAGCCCCAGCTAGGTCTCCAAGGAGAGAAGGGAGGGGGACTGCAGGAGCCAGGATGAGAAAGGCTGAGGATAAGAAGGGGGCTGAAGAGCAAAAGGAAGTACCAGAGGTCCAGGCAAGTCTGGGCATCACTAAGAGTAAGAAACTTGACCAGGGACTCCTGTCTATCCACCCACGCCTACCTCCCCCTGGCTGGAGGTGCACCACAAAAGTGATGATGTGTCCCCACTGGAGGGCAGTGGTCCCCAGGACACTCAAATGGCAGAGGTGGAGAGAGCCATCGCCTGCAGGCCCATGGGAACGGGGTAGCTCTGGATACCATCACAGCCAGGCAGGCACTGGCCTGGTTGGAGCCTGCACTGTTCTCTGCCATGTTATCGGCAGATGGCCTTGTCCTCTGCAGATGTCCGCACCAGGGAAAAGCAAACACAGCCACTGGGGCTCCTTCCCTCTGAGTCCCATGCTCTGGTGGAGTGGCAAGACCCATGGACCAGCCCAGAAGCAGAAGGACACACCACCCCTGTGCCGGTGTCGCTTGTTTGGAGCAGGCTGGGCGGAGCCTCCTGTGGGTGGAGTTAGCTGCAAGGGTTGTAGGCAGTAAATGCAGGATGAGAGTGCTGTATACAGATGGGGGTGGATGCTTGGGGCAGGTGAGGGCGCCTCGGCACACAGGCAGGGTGGAGGGGGTGGAGCAGGGGTACCTCAGGTACCTGTTTTCGTAGGTCAGCCAAATGTCATCCCCCGGACTCAGCCCCTTTCCATTCTTAAGCCAGACCAGCCAGGGCTCAGGGATACCCTGGGCTACACAGATGAACATGGTGCTGCTGCCTGGAGGCTTGGACAAGGACTGTGGCCACTGGACAAACTCGGAGGGAGCCAGGCAGGTGATGGCAGGTGGGAGGTGCCGTGAGGCCTTGCCTCTCACCCTCCTCCTGCTCCTCTCCTCATCCAGGTTCCCGTGGCGGGTGGGGTGACCCAGGACCCTCCCTAGCTGGCCCTTGGGGCTCCCCCTGCACAAGCAGGATGCCCTGTGCTATTGTCAGATCTGAGTTCCAGGCCGATTGACCACGCAGACAGACACTCGAGTGCTGGACCAACACTTCGGAGATCATGAAGTTTCCCAGGGCCCAGGACTTGGATGCCCTCTACGCTGATGGAGCAGCCACCTGTGGGAACACAACTGGTCAGAGCTGGGAAGGTGCAAAGTGCTGGGGACTCCGGAAGGCGGGACGGGGCAGGACGGCTACACACCCAGGCGGCTCCAGGAAACCAGTGGCCGTGGGTGGCCTGAGGCAATGCATTCCAGCACTGTACCCTTGGGTTCTGAGCCCCAGACGGGATCTCTGGCTCCTGCAGCAGCTGTGGGGATCCCACTGAGAGGGGGAAACAGAAAACTGAGGGATCAGGAAACAGAACTCTCCCCTTGAATCCAGGACACATTTCTGCTCCCAGAGGCCCCTTCTAATCCTCAAGTGACCAGACCCCAGAGGTGTTGCCGTTTTACTCCTGGTTTACATATAAAGGAAATTACTTGCCCAAGGTCCTATGGAAGTAAATAGAAGTGTGTGTATGTGTGTGTGTGTACATGCGTGTGTACTAAGTCACTTCAGCCATGTCCAACTCTTTGCAACTCTGTGGACCATACCTGTCAGGCTCCTCTGTCCATGGGATTCTCCAGGTAAGAGTACTGGAGTGGGTTGCCGTGCCTTCCTCCAGGGGACCTTCCTGACCCAGGGATCGAACCCATGTCTTCCTGAGGCTCCTGCATTGCAGGTGAGTTCTTTACTAGGGAATCCCACAAATAGAGGTATACTTCATTTTATTGTGCTTCACAGATATTGCAGTGGTTTTTGTTTTTGAAACAAATCAAAAACTTGTGGCAACCCTGCATTGTCAGATGATGGTCAGCAGTTTTAGCAGTCAACTTTTTTATATGGGGTATGTACGTTGTTTTATACATAATGCTATTTAATAGGATACAGTATAAACATGATTTTTATGTGACCTGGGAAACCAAACAATTCATGTGGCTCACTTTATTGTGATAGTCACTGTAGTCTGGCACCAAACCTGCAGTACCTCTGAGGTCGGCCTGCATGAGAGCTAAGGAGCTTTGGTGTACAAAGCAGGCCCCAAGTTAAACTGGAGGGGTGGAGACAGGAAGGGGTGTCAGCAGACCCCCCACCACCACAGAGTGCCCCTGGAGGGCCTGCAGCAGTGTCAGAACGTGAACTGACCAGGTAGGGAGGTAATGGGGGATACCCAGGGACCTAGTCCCCTTCCCTAAGTCACCCACAAAACTGGCAGTCTCTTTCCCTTAGAAAGAGAGCCAGGCCCTACTGCAAAGTGATCATGTCTCAGCTGCTCAAAAGGGATGCAAAAGTTTTCTGAAATACACTGCGCTTTGGGTCTAACAGCATCTTCGTTTTCTGGCACCCTCTCCCGTCTTTTTAAGTGAATCAGCGCGTCATCACTGGGGGCTGCCTTGTGTTAGGTGCTGTTCTCACACTGGGAGCATAGCTGTGAACAGCAAGGGAGCAGGCCTTTGTCTTCCTTCATCCTGTCACCCCCATTCTTGCTTTGCCACTTTTTATTTTATGAGATTTTGTAACACATATTTATTTAACCTTTTCATAAATGTCCTTTATTAAAAATTTAGGAATTCCCTGGCAATCCATTGGTTAGAATTCTGTGCTACCACTGCAGGGGGGCCTGAATTTGATCCCTGGTTGGGGAAGTAGGATCCCACAAGCCATAGCATGACAAAAACAAAAAGCTTCTCATACAAAGTTACATCTCTCAAAGTTTCTGGGCTTCCCTGGTGGTGCTAGTGGTAAACAATCTGCGTGACGCAAAAAGTGTGGGTTTGATCCCTGGGTCAGGAAGATCCCCTGGAGTAGGAAATGGCAGCCCAGTCCAATATTCTTGCTTGGAAAATTCCATGGACAGAGGAGCCTGGCAGGCTACAGCCCATGGGGTTGCAAAGAGTCAGACCTGACAGAGCACACACACACAGACACACATGCATGCACACACACACACACACACACACGCGCGCGCATACCGGTGACTCAGCTGGCAGAGAATCCACCTCTCAACACAGGGGACTTGGGTTTAACCCCTGGTCCAGGAAGATCCCACATGCTGCAGAGCAACTAAGGCCATGCTCCATGACTGCTGAGCCCATGCTCTAGAGCCCAGGAACTGCAACTACTGAGCCCACATGCCAAAAGTACTGAAACCTGAACACTCTAGAGCCTGTGCTCCACATCAAGAGAACCCGCCACAATGAGAAGCCCATGCACTGCACTAGAGAGTAGCCCCCACTCACTACCACTAGAGAAGAGCCCATGCAGCAATGAAAACCCAGCATAGCCAAATATAATTGGTAAAAAACTCCTCACGGACCGGCATACAGTCTTACACATCTTTAAATCTGGCTCAAAGTCTAGCACCGTATTTCACCCATTCTCCATTCAGCCACCACCGTGTACTGAGGGTCTACTTTGGACCAGGCACTCCTCAGTTTGCCTCCCAAAGGCAAACTCTAGCTCCGGCTGTGGACTGTCTTGAAATGTCCTGTCCTTGGCCGAGGAGGCCATGTTCCACCTGGTCAGACCGTCTAGTGAGCAGAGCTGGTCCAGATGACGTCCATCCCTGGCTGAACACCTCCACATGCCAGGCTCTATACTGTGAGCCCCACAGGCACTGTCCCCTTTAGTCCTCACTACAAGCCTGTGAGGCCAGTGCTTTCACTTCTCCCAAGTTCACAGACGAGAAAACTGAGTGTCAGAGAGGGCAAGTGACTTGTTCAACCCCAGAGGGCCTGGCAGAAGTGGAACACAATCCTGGGTCTTGGAAGCACTGCTGACAGCATTCCCTCCGGGCACTGTGAGCTCCTTCAAAGTCCGGGAAATACCGTGTCCCTGGTGCCCGCCCAGGGTAACGCCTACCCCAGGGAAGCGCTCTAGGAGTGGATGGCTGGGACCTTGGTACCCAGTTCCTGTCTTCTGTCCCTGGGGAAATGTCTACACTGATCACAGCTGCTTCTGTGAAATGTAGGCTGTCATGTAACTCGGTCACTGGCTGATCCTCTCTGCCCAACAAGCACCTGCTTGTCATCTGCCTAAAGCTCTCTGACCATTCAGTTCCCTGCCTCTGCGGCCAGCAGGATGGAGGACCCGTGCCTGCCCAGTCACTTGGCCAGGAGCACTGATCATCATGGAAGCTTGGCATCCTGCCCTGCCCTCATGCCCGGGATGGTCGGCGGGAACAGGAAGTGGAAAGCCACAGGAACCTCACCCCAGCTTCCCTCTGCTCTCAGGGAGGAGCCCCTGCTCCCCACTCTCTGCTTTCAGTTTCTAAGTCAGCTCCAGATGAGACACACCACAGATGTCCCCTCCTCTCTCGGTCTTCAGTTTAAAAATTAGGCATCTTTTGGTGGAATTTGGCCTCGACGCTTGCCCGAGGTTCACTTGTTATCTGTGCCGCGGGGGCCCCCTAGTGGGTCAGTCAGGCGTGCTTTCCCCTCACACTCCGTGGCATCTTGGCTTCAGGCCTGTGGCGTGAGTCTCACCTGTTTGCCACTGGGTACCATCTCTTCATAGGTTCTGCTGCAACCCTCATTTTGGGCACAAAACTCTCCCACCCCACATGGCCTGTATTTCGGGTCATTTTGGGCATTTCATCTCAGGTAAAAGGCTATTTTCACCCAAAGGAGGAAACACGCAACTGTGTGTGTGCGCGTGCACACATCTGAGCACACCCTGCACAAACACAAATGCGCCCAAGCATCCGTTCCCAGCTGGGTCACAGGAGCCCCAAACCCATCAAAGGGCTCCCACCACTCTCTGGGTCAAGTCAAACTCCTTCTCATGATGGGCCCCACCTACCTTTCCGACATCAATTTTTTGTTGCCTTGAATTCTCCGCATTCTCTGGCCCAGCAACGTGGAACGGCCTGCATGGACTGCACTACCGTAGCCCTTGTGCTTTTACGGGAAGCACTGCCACCCTCCCCGTCTTCCTGGCCTCGGCCTGCCTCTCTGCTCACCCTTCCGCACTCAGCTCGGCATAGCTTTGCCCATAGTCCAAGGCTGGGTTAGAGGCCTCTGCCCTGGGTTCCCACAGCACTTCCCTCTCTACTCAGTTGCCAGCTCTGGGAAGCTGGTGGCGGACTGAGCCTCTTCCACCTGCTCACCTCTGGATTGCCACGCCCAGCACAGTCCTTATGTGTAGCTGGCGCTCAAAGTATCTGTACCACATGCGACTACATCAGCCACACCCACTCCCTGTGGCGCCAGCTCCCACATCCTCCTCTGCCCAGTGCCCGCTCTGATCCCCCGGTCCTCGCTTACCTTTCAGCACCAGCCGAGCATCCTGGCTGTGGCGAGTACTGGCCACACTGTGAGCCACGCAGCAGTATGTGCCCAGGTCAGCCTGGTTCACGCTAGTGATGCGGAGGATGCCGCCAGGGGTCTGTGGCTGGGCAGTGGCCCACAGCCTGTCACCCCGCCACACTCCTTACTATGCTCACCTGTGGTCAGCGGTACTCAAGGTCATGCCGTTGTGTTCCCAGGAACTGGAAGGCTCAGGCTCTCCCCAGGTCATGCACTGGAAGCGGGTGAGTCCGCCCGGCTCCTCCTTGACAGACTCTGGATGTTGATAGAAGCATGACAGGCCTAGGACAGAAGGACCACCTGAGCACCCAGAGAGCTGGCCCCCACTTCTGCCACCAGCAGCTCTGTCCCAGAGCCCCAGCTCCCCCTCTGTGCCCACGGTCACCACTCTTCACTGACTGCCTTCTTGCACCCCTGCAGTCTCGCGTCTGTGATCTCTGGAGGCCATGAGCACTCTACCTTCATGACATTTAAAATTACATTTTACATTTGCATTGGTATCAACACAAACATAATCCAGAACTATAAACAACTCACTATTATATATTCGTTATTCATTTTTTCTTCTGGTTTTAAAGAAATTATAGTTAAAACATGTTTGTGACGCCCTGAAAGGGCCCTCAGTGCATGCTGTGTCTAGTGGCCAAGTCGACACTGCCCAGCCCACCCTGGGCAATTCTGTGCCCTGTGGGCGCCATCTGTGGGTCCCCCCTAACCCTCACAGGAGCAGCCCAGTCACTTATTGCCAGTTGCATCTGGGCCGACCAGCACCAGGCAGTTCTGGGCCGCACAGCGGTACTTGTGGGCACAGGAGGGGCGTCTCCAGTGAGAGGGCGGGGCAGCCGGATGCAGGGAGCCATTGGGCATCAGGGTGGTGCTGCTGGCATTGGTCAGGGCCAGTCCGTCCCGCTGCCAGGAAACGGGCATAGGCGGCTCACCCTCCACCTGGCAGGGCAGCACCGGCGGGCGCTCCCGCACAAAGGCCAGCTCAGAGCCTGCAAAGGGACCCGTGGGGACAGCTAGCCAGGCTTGGGCACACCAACCTCCTGCAGCCCACCACCGCCCCTCAGTTTTGAGCCCCTCTCGGCCTGGGTGAGGGGTGGGGAGGCAGGACTTTACTTTGGGGAACCTTGGGGAAGCACACAAGGGCCTGGCAGTTCAGTCCAAGGGGCAGGGCCGCCACTGTCCGGCTGGGCCACTGCAATCGATGGCCTGTTTCGGCCGGACCCTGGCAACAGGGAGGGGGCGGGGCAGGCACAGTGGTGAGGTCAGGGGCCCAGGCGTGGGCACTGTGCCACCTGGGGGCCAATGGCGTCATCCCCTCCCTCCCCCACTGGCCATCTGCGCGTCTGCCTGCAGGGTCAGCTTCCCGGGACTCCTGGCTCTCTCTTCCCACTGCCGAGATCCCAGCCCCTGGGTGGGGGAGGAGCACACTCGCATGTTCACTCACACTTGGACTGAAAGCCCAGCCTCACAGACCTGGACAATGCTTCCATCCCAGAACTGTCCTCTCACAGAGGACTCTCACATGGAGACATCCCTACAGACAAAGTCACAAATGCACAAGCACGGGATGGCAGACACCAATGTTCCAGGCCTAGAAATGCAAGCTCAGAGCCGTGAACCCACGTGAACAGACCACCCTACACAAACACCCGTGGATGCAATGACTCAGCCTTCTAGGCTGAGCAGGAACCTGCCCTGCAGATGGGGAGGCAAATGGCAACCTTTGAGGGAAAGACCCCACAGGCCTAGTGTTCAGCCAGCCTCAGACATCTGTGGGGAAACCTCCTGGTCCCTGCCTCTCCAAGACCCTCTGCTCCACAGCCCCTCCTAACCTGCGTTCCCTCAGCTCTCCTTCAGCCTGGCACCCCCAGACTGCTCTCACAGACCCTCCCTCCACCTAGCTCTTGGCTTTTCAGCACCTCTGCTCTCATCACCGTGGTGTCCCCGCACCTCCCTCCCCCATTTGCCCCTGGCTCGCCCAGCCCAATGTCTTCTCCCTTATCCTCCCGTCCGCCTCTCTCTCCCGGCCTGCCCCTCCTTCTCTCCCACTGCCCTCCTCTTCCTTCTCCCTCCATGTCCTGCAGGCCCCAACCCTTACCCCAGTCTTGGAGCAGCAGCAGCAGCCCTGGCCCCATGTCCCCACAGGTTTGGCCCTCTCAGTCCTGGGTTGTTCCCCAGGCAGCTCTGATCTTCTGCCTTCAGCCTGGGGTCCCCTGGGCTGTGGGCATTCCCCACACATGCACTGAGGGAGCTCAGTGCAGGGGCTCAGGATCCAGAGGGCTGAAGTCTGGGGCAAAGGTTGGAGGCTGCTGTCTTTCCTGGAGGTGGGTCTCTCTCTGCTTTCAGCCTGAGCCCCTCCCCACCCCCATCCCCAGTGTCCCCTCCTTCCAGGGCCAGGACCCTGACACTAAGACAGTTGGAGCAGGGACAGGGGACAGGGTGGAGGCCAATGAGAGGGCAAAGTTGGGGTCAAACCTGTCCCTTTCCCAGCCTCAGATCTACCTCTTACTCCTTCCAAACATTGATTGAATGAGTGAAGTTCGCGTGGTGCAGGGAGGCATCTGTTTCCCATAAGCCCAACTCTGGGGATCCAGGGCCAGAAATGGGAGGCCTGGAGTCTGATGTGAGCGTCCTGGGGAGGGGTGTAGAGCCCCCGCCTTCCCCGATGAATCGCTGTCCCAGGTGCTGAGCCGGGCCTGTAAGGGAACTCATCCCATTAGTTCGGTCATGGCTGCAGCAGCCCCCTCACCATTCATAGTGTCACTTTCCAAAGCTGTTCTCTCCACACTTGTTGGGACAATGGATTGGGGCCCTGGTGACAGGAGGCACTGGTAGGCTGGGTTGAAGACCCAGCCTCCACTCCCCAATCTGAAAGAGAAAAAAGCAACCTGGGCTCTCGCCTCTTGCCATACTGACCATCTAAGCAGGCGAAAAGTGTGTGTGGGGGGGTGCCTTTTCACCAGAGGAGAAGGCCCTAATTTTCAGACTTAACTATTTCTGTAGGACCCCCTCACCTAAACTGCATCCTCTGCCCTCCAAAAGCAAAGTTTCTGGAAAGATGAGAGGAAGTATGGGGAGGGGGGAGGAGGTTGTCTGTGAGAAACGATGATGAGAAAAAGCAAGAGTGTGGAATCTAGTTGGGGCAGAACACAAGGCCACAAGCAGCCAGGCTTCTGGCCCCAGAAGCTCCAGCCAGTCTGGCCGCAGACCGAGTCCCCTTCCCCTTCCTCTTTCTCCTTGGCTTTACCCAGTTCAGGCTGTTCCCCTCATCTCTTCGGCACAAGCTCCCATCCCTGGTCTTCTCTCTGACATGTTCAGCCTCCTCCCCAGCTCCCTACCTCATGCAAAAGCATTTTCAGAATCAACTCACTCAACACTGCCTCTACCAGCTCAACCTCCTCCTCTGAGACCAGCAGTCCAGGGTGGGTGATTAAGCCTGAGCTACCCCTAAAAGAGACTGTGGGAAGAGAGCCTGCAGCTTCCCGACTGGGCCTTCCTCACCAGCCCTGCACCTCTCTGTCTTGGAGCCTCCAATTCAGGTTCTCACTCTTTCTCCAGAGTGGCCTACTGAGTCAGTGCAGCCTGGATGGGATCACAGGCTCTGAAGTATCAGGAAGATGTGGTTCAAGTAACTGGTAAGTTGTATCCTTTGTAGGAAGCTTTACCTGGTGGCTCAGATGGTAAAGAATCTGCCTGCAATGCAGGAGACCCTGGGTTGGGAAGATCCCCTGGAGAAGAGAATAGCTATCCACTCCAGTATTCTTGCCTGAGGAACCCCATGTAGCCTGGGGGGCTACAGTCCATGGGGTCGCAAACAGTCGGATACGACTGAGTGACTAACACTTTCACTTTCCTTCTTGAACCTGTTTCATTGATAAAAATGGGGGTGGATATGATAGAAACCACCTCCGCCCATGCCTGGGAGGATTAAGTGAGGCAACGGCTTAGGATCATGTGTGGCCCAGATCAGCATGTGCAGTGTTTGGTCATGCTCCTCTGTCTGGTTTTCCTGCTGTCAAGACCTCGATCCAGTACCTACTAACAAGATGTTTCCTTATTTCCTGCGTCTACCTTGTCACCTCTGCATTCACCAACGTGGCCCACAAGACAATGAAGCATCATCAATACAGAAGACCTGGGTTCAAGCACAAGCTCTGTCCTTAACCCACCATCTCGCCTTCGGCTGGTATCCCTCACCTCTGAGATACCCCACCTGTAATGTGGGAGGAAGAGCAAGACCTGCTTGTCAGGATTGTGATGATCAAATGAAAGGCTTTGCACTTTAAGGGCCCAGTGCCACTCCTCTTTTTTAGAAACAGTTTGGGGACTTCCCTGGTGGTCTAGTGGCTAAGACTCCGTGCTTCCAAGGCAGGAAGCCCAGGTTCCATCCCTCTCTAGGGGAACTAGATCCCTTTTACCCACAGGCCACAGGTAAAAGCTGGCATGCTGCAACTGACCAAGACCCAGCACAACCAGATCAATAATACAATTAACAACAAAATAAGAGCACAGTCTGAGAGAATTTACAGAGCTTAAAGCTCATCCATCTTAATATGTACAATATGATCAATACTTTTAGTATATTTAATATGAATCAATACCTTTAGTATGTTTTACAGAGTTGCACAACAGTTACCACAATATACTTTAGAACATTTTCATCATTTCCAAAAGGAACACTGCACCCACTGACACTCCCACCCACCTCTCCCCCATGCCTCCCCTGCAGGAGACCACTCTACTTTCTGTCTTTGCTATTCAGGATGCCTCTTATAAGTGGGCTCACACTACATATTTTTGTATGTGCATGGCTTATTTCACTTAGCATGATGTTTTCAAGGTTCACTCACATTGCAGACATGTGTCAGCACTTCATTCCTTTTATGGCTGAACACTTTTCCGTTGTATGGCTAGACCACAGTTTGTTTATCTAGTCACTAGATGATGGACATGTGGGTTGTTTCCATTTTCTGGGTGTTCTGAATAATGCTGCTATGAACATTCATGTACAGTTTGTGTAGAGACATGTTTTCAGTTCTCTCAGGTCCGTACCTGGGAATGGGATTTCTGGGTCATACGGTAACTCTGCATTTTGAGGGACTGTCAAGCTGTTTTCCAAAGTGACATTCCAAGCACTTCTTTTTATAACCCTCAAGATAGAAGTTAACTTTCTACTGGTGCCAGGACCCTTTGAGATTTGGTGAAAGCTTTCCCCAACCTCCAAGGAAACTTACATTTGCATACACCCCAAGCCCCAGGTTAGGAGGTGCTGTCCCAGGAATAAAGGTCCAAATGGCCGTATATATATATATATTTTTTGGTTGCACTGCATGGCCAGTCATCTGACTTTAAAAGAAGGATATTACCCTGGATGAGCCTGTGGGTACATGTAGTCACAAGGGTCCTTAGCAGTAGAAGAGGTTGGCAGAAGTCAGAGGGAAAGGTCAGGGTCATGTGAAGGGAGAAGGGGCTGAGCTGTTGTTGGAGACAAGGGATCAGATAGCCAAAGAATGTGGATGACCTCTAGAAACTGGAAAAGGCAGGAATGGAGTCTCCTCTGAAACTGGTTTTAGAAAAAGCAGAGGAACCAGAGATCAAATTGCCAGCATCCGCTGGATCATGGAAAAAGCAAGAGAGTTCCAGAAAAACATCTATTTCTGCTTCATTGACTATGCCAAAGCCTTTGACTGTGTGGATCACAATAAACTGTGGAAAATTCTGAAAGAGATGAGAATACCAGACCACCTGACCTGCCTCTTGAGAAACCTGTATGCAGGTCAGGAAGCTACAGTTAGAATTGGACATGGAACAACAGACTGGTTCCAAATAGGAAAAGGAGTACGTCAAGGTTGTATATTGTCACCCTGCTTATTTACCTTATATGCAGAGTACATCATGAGGAACGCTGGGCTAGAAGAAGCACAAGCTGGAATCAAGATTGCCAGGAGAAATATCAATAACCTCAGATATGCAGATGACACCACCCTTATGGCAGAAAGTGAAGAGGAACACAAAAGCCTCTGGATGAAAGTGAAAGAAGAGAGTGAAAAAATTGGCTTGAAGCTCAACATTCAGAAAACTAAGATCATGGCATCTGGTCCCATCACTTCATGGGAAATAGATGGGGAAACAGTGTCAGACTTTATTTTTTGGGGCTCCAAAATCACTGCAGATGCTGATTGCAGCCATGAAATTAAAAGACACTTACTCCTTGGAAGGAAAGTTATGACCAACTTAGATACTATATTAAAAAGCAGAGACATTGCCAATCAAGGTCCGTCTAGTCAAGGCTATGGTTTTTCCCGTGGTCATGTATGGATGTGAGAGTTGGACTGTGAAGAAAGCTGTGCGCTGAAGAATTGATGCTTTTGAACTATGGTGTTAGAGAAGACTCTTGAGAGTCCCTTGGACTGCAAGGAGATCCAACCAGTCCATTCTAAAGGAGATCAGTCCTGGGTGTTCATTGGAAGGACTGATGCTAAAGTTGAAACTCCAATACTTTGGCCACCTCATGCGACGAGTTGACTCACTGGAAAAGACTCTGATGCTGGGAGGGATTGGGGGCAGGAGGAGAAGGGGATGACAGAGAATGAGATGGCTGGATGGCATCACCGACTCAATGGAGGTGGGTTTGAGTGAACTCCGGGAGTTGGTGATGGACAGGGAGGCCTGGCGTGCTGTGATTCATGGGGTTGCAAAGAGTCGGACACAACTGAGCGACTGAACTGAACTGAAGCCTCCAGATAGGAACGCAGCCCTGAGAACATCTGGCTCTTAGCCCATGGGACCCGTGTCTGAACTCTGACTACAGAGCCTAAGCGAGTGTTGGTGTTGTTGGAAGCCATGACTTTTGTGGTCACTTGATACATCAGATAGAAAGCTTTTCAAGATCCCTGTCTATTCTATCAATGACACTGTCGCCTGATGACTCCTTATTTCGGGTTTCCCGGGCATCTCCCCCACCTGAGCGTGAGTTCCACCAGGGCAGGAGCTTTGCATGATCCCCTCTGGAGGCCCAAAGCCAGAGCAGGTGGCACTCCCTGTCAACACGGGGTAAGAGGAAGATGATGGGAGAGCCAGCCAGCCTTGCAAAGTCATGCCCAGACCTCCCTCGACTCTGAGCTGCATCCTTCTCTCCCTTTCATGGACACCCGATAGGCGGTCCATGAGCAGAGCCGGGCAGAAAGCGGGTCGAGGCGGCTCCAGCCCACCACCTATGCACATGAGCCCTAACACGGCCCTGACATTGCCCCACCCCGAAGAGTCCCTCTCCGACCTGGCTCCCCACGCTCCATCAGAGGAGTGTCCCCACCCCGGGATGTTTCTCCCGAAGTTCAGGCTCCGCAGGACATGGTCCCAGACAGTGTCTCCACTCCCCACCAGCTCCCTCCTCGCCTTGGTCTTGCCAGTCACTGGCCCTTCCGGGTCTCTGTCCCCCCGCTGGGCTCATCTTCCCTCAGTCTTCCCTTTCTTTGCTGAAGCATTTTCAAATAAATCCTGGACATCATCTCATTCCACTCCTCTGTATTTATTGTGTATCTTTTAAAAAATGCAAATTTTTCCATAGCCATAATGTCATTATCATATCTAACAAAAATAATGCTACCAAGTCCAAGCTCCTACTTTCGACTGACTGATCTGTCCAGTGAGAAGCTGATGAGCTGTTGGGGCAAGGAGTAGCAACTTCATTTAGAAGCCACCAGAACTTGAGAAGGTGGCAGACTAGCATCCCAAAGAACCACCTTCCTAGTTAAGAGTTCAGGATTGTTTTATACTGAAAGGGTAGGGAGTAAAGTCCTGGTTCCAGCCATCCACTGGAGGTGATACCTTAACTTCTTCCAGCCAGTCATTCCCAGGTGGAAAAGTGAGCTAAACAACGGTATTTTACCTTAATGCTCAAGGTTCCCATTAGGTGTAACTTAAGTTTATAGGCAACATGCCTTTAGTGACTGTCTTGGAATACAAAAGTCTTTTCCTATTATAATTCTCCACTGTCAATGATCCATTCCACAGTCCCCTGTGAAAGGGATGAAGACTGCTCTAGGCCTACTGGACTGTGCCTAAGAAGAGGTGATTATGGAAAGGAATTGATCAGTCCTGGATAGTGAATATTCTTTAGTCGTTTAGTCAGTAGTACAATCCTCTTTGGAGAAGAAAATGACAATCCACTCCAGTATCCTTGCCTGGAAAATCCCATGGACAGAGGAGCCTGGTAATCCTCTTTCCTTTTTTATATACAACTATTTGAAATTTGGAGAAGGAAATGGTAACCCACTCCAGTATTCTTGCCTGGAGAATCCCATGGACGGAGAAGCCTGGTAGGCTACAGTCCACGGGGTCGCAAAGAGTCGGACATGACTGAGCGACTAAACGGAACGGGATTTTTTTTTTTTTTTTTTTGGGGCTTCCCTGGTGGCTCAGAGGTTAAAGTGTCTGCCTCCAATGCGGGAGACCCAGGTTTGATCCCTGGGTCGGGAAGATCCCCTGGAGAAGGAAATGGTAACCCACTCCAGTATTCTTGCCTGGAGAATCCCATGGACAGAGAAACCTGGTAGGCTACAGTCCACGGGGTCGCAAAGAGTTGGACACAACTGAGCGACTTCACTTCACTATTTGAAATTACGGAGAAGGCAATGGCAAGCCACTCCAGTACTCTTGCCGAGAAAATCCCATGGATGGAGGAGCCTGGTAGGCTGCAGTCCGTGGGGTCGCTAAGGGTCAGACACGACTGAGCAACTTCACTTTCACTTTTCACTTTCACACATTGGAGAAGGAAACGGCAACTCACTCCAGTGTTCTTGCCTGGAGAATCCCAGGGACAGGAGAGCCTGGTGGGCTTCCGTCTATGGGGGTCACACAGAGTCGGACACGACTGAAGTGACTTAGCAGCAGCAGCAGCAGCATTTGAAATTAAAAGACGCTTACTCCTTGGAAGGAAAGTTATGACCAACCTAGATAGCATATTAAAAAGCAGAGACATTACTTTGCCAACCAAGGTCCGTCTAGTCAAGGCTATGGTTTTTCCAGTAGTCATGTGTGGATGTGAGAGTTGGACTGTGAAGAAAGCTGAGTGCCAAATAATTGATGCTTTTGAAGTGTGGTGTTGGAGAAGACTCTTGAGAGTCCCTTGGACTGCAAGGAGATCCAACCAGTCCATTCTAAAGGAGATCAGTCCTGTGTGTTCATTGGAAGGACTGATGCTAAAGCTGAAACTCCAATGCTTTGGCCACCTCATGCGAAGAGTTGACTCACTGGAAGAGAGTCTGATGCTGGGAGGGATTGGGAGGAGACGGGGACGACAGAGCTGGATGGCATCACCGACTCGATGGAAGTGGGTTTGAGTGAACTCCGGGAGTTGGTGATGGACATGGAGGCCTGGCGTGCTGTGATTCATGGGGTCTCGGAGAGTCGGAAACGACTGAGCGACTGAACTGAACTGATTTGAACCTAGGGCTTCCCAGGTGGCTCAGTGGTAAAGAATCCGCCCACCAATTTAGGGGACATGAGTTTGATCCCTGGTCCTGGAAGATCCCACATGCTGTGGGGCAACTTAGCCCATGTACCACAACTACTGAGCCCTTGCTCTAGAGCCGGGGAACCACAACTGCTGAAGCCCGAGCACCCCAGAGCCTGTGTTCCTCAACAAGAAAAGCCACTGCAATGAGAAACCTAGACACCACAACTAGAGAGTAACCCCCGCTTGCCACAACTGGAGAAAAGTCTGAGCAGCAACGAAACCCAAAAAGAAATACCTCCTTCTATGTACATATTTTCTGGGCGTCAGCTCTTAGTTGCGGCATGCAGGATCTTCACTGTGCATGCAGTCTCTCTAGTAGCGCTGAGCTGGCTTAGGTGCTCCACAGCACGTGGGCTCTTCCCAGATCAGGGATCGAAACTGTGCCTCTCGGATTAGCAGGCAGATTCTTCAGGGAAGCCTGGAGGCCTTTTATTTATTCATTTATTTTGTCCAGATTGGATATGCTTCCACCGATCCTGAGAATGTGTCTAAACACTAGCAGGTATCTGAAGTTTCCTGCTGCTCGAAGCATTTAAATCTGTTTGCCAGTCCTCGGTGTGGCAGGTTCCTGCGTTGAGTCCTCACCTGGGGGGGTCTAGCAACAGTCTCTGGGTTATTTTTTAGCACAAATGATGCAGTTCTGAGAGATTGCTGAAAGGCCTTTTGTAGGCTAGGCCCCATTGTATACTTTTGACTCCGCTGTAGGGGGCCTCTCTCACGTGATGGGGACCACTGCAAATGTGCTGCCACAGTGTCCAAGAGTGCCTGAGGGATCAGAGCTGTTCCCCGTGCCCTACATTTGCAGCCAGGTGAGGTGCGGTCAGAGCAAAACCCCACACTGGTCCTCTCTTTGTCCTTTTCCGAATGCGCTGGCTGGCATTTCGATAATACAGTCTGTGGGAGGAGGGATGCTATCGCGGCTCGCTAATGGCCTTCCTTTGCTGCTTGGTCAGCTGCCCGGTTGCCTTTCACATGGTGAGGGACATCAGGGAGAGGTGCTCTACTTGGCATTCTAGAAGTTGTAAGAACCAATGATTCTGTACTTCTCCAGAGATTCCATGCCTGGGATGGATGGAGCGGCATTCTGTGCCATCTTGGTGTTAACCAGACTATGATGCACCTGTGTTTATCAGAAAGTCTTCGCTCATCTCCCACTGCCCAACTTGCCTGGAGCTCCTGTGGGGAAATTGGAGTTGGGTGCCTCAAGTCCAAGGGAGCCCCTGGGCTGCTTCTTTAAATCACTGTGTTCCTCTCTTTCTACCACGCTGCTGCAGGAAGGGGACCCTTCCAGGGCCCAAGAGTGGGCTCTTGTCTAACACTCAGAAATTGTCAGAGATGACATCTGCACTGACAGAGACTTCGTTGGGAAGGGGCACCCGGGTGGAGAGCAGCAGGGGGAGGAGGCCCGGGAGGACTGCTCTGCCATGTGGCTTGGAGTCTCAGGTTTTATGGTGACGGGGTTAAGTTTCTGGGTTGTCTCTGGCCAATCATCTTGCTTGGCCCATATTTGGCCTGACTCAGGGTCCTTCCTGGTGGGGCTCGTACCTCTCAATTAGGATGGAATCCAGCAAGAAAAATCCTGGGACATTGGCAGGACAGTATTATGGAGTAGCATCTCCTCCCTCCTTTTGGCCCCTCCAGAATTTTCCCCATGTTAGTTTTTGGGGGCAGCACTGTGTTCCTGATTGGGACCTCCTGTTGTGAAACAGCTCGTGCAGGTTGTTATCATCATGCCTGACCAAGGCACGTGGTTTTCCTCAATGATTCCCTAATAATATGAGAGGCTCCTGTCTTTTTATTGTTGTTCTTATGTTTTAGCCCAGGGCAGTCTTTTTCTGTATCCTTCCTCCTGGCAGTAAGCACATGGTTCCCTCCCCAGCAGCATGAGTCTCTTTGGGTTACTCGCCTTTAGGAACCCCGTGCGATGGTCAGAAAGGAGGCGTTGCCCTTCGCACCTTCTCTCTTCCATCATCATTCCCTGTTGTTGCTACCACCTGAGAAGGCTTCATTCCAAATACGCCAGCTAATTTTGCCCCAATCTGTATGAGGTGTTTTGCCCAGAAAAGGTCAAATTTACTCTTCTATTATACTCAGAGGCCTCGGGATCTGCATCAGTCTGTAGGCCTGGTAATACATTTTTGCCAAATTTCTTGGATTTTGTTCAAACTCTTCTGTTTTGGTTCCCCTTACAAAGCCCTGGCAGGATATATTTATAGTAGTGCTCTAATAAGGGCTGCCGCTGCTGCTGCTAAGTCACTTCAGTCGTGTCCGACTCCGTGTGACCCCATAGATGGAAGCCCACCAGGCTCCTCCATCCATAGGATTTTCTAGGCAAGAGTACTGGAGTGGCTTGCCATTGCCTTCTCCGCTAATAAGGGCATTCCTCCCTTATTGTGGTCCCAATGTGGTTCAGCTGTGGGTACTGCCAAACGGGCTTCTGGTGTGCCATTTGGATCTGTTAGGTGGAGCCGGTACACTTCTCTCTTGGACTTATCAATAACTATTTCATCTAGAGGATCCCCTCTCTAATAAGGGCCACCAATTAGACAAGCCTGACAAGGCGAAAGCCCGTGGAAACATAGCTAGCTGGCCATTTGCATCTAGGTCCCCTCACTAACCGTGTAAGGAAACTGCCCTGCCCCCGGAGTGACTCCTGGCCCAAACTGAGTGCCTTGTTGGGTCTTGGATGGTGATACCACACCAGGCCCCTGTGCCTCAGGGATTTTCTAATTGATCCCTATAAGGAGTGGGAGCTAGTCGGATCACTTCCGGAGCCCCAGGTTGGGAATTGAAGCTGAACAGGAATGGGAGGTGATGGAAGGAGAGGATATATTGGCATAGCAGCTGGAGCAGCTGGAGCAGCTGCTTGGCCCAAGGTTGGAGCAATCTATCCTCACCCTTCTTTCCTCTCTTCCCTTACTATATGATAGACTTTCCTTGGGCTTCTTTTACCATAAAGTGACACTGTCTGACTTTTTCTTACCCTGATGTAACAGCACAAATGCTTGCGCAGAGAGGCTTTCATCATTCTTCCCCGCTTCTTCACAGAATAGCTATGTTATTGTTTTGCTGTGTAGTCGCTAAGTTTTGTCTGACTCATTCAAAGGCCACTATAAAACCGTAAATAACAACTGACCATCTCTATCGATCAGAAGGGTGCCTTTTGCCTTGGCATCCACCAACCAGGCTGGGTTCTGAGCTGGGGTTTCTCGTGATTTTAGGAACCAAGTGGAACCTTTCTCTTCTCTCTGGGAATGTCCTTTCCTCCACTGACAGTCTAAGTGGAGACATGATACCAAAACTAAATGGAATAAAAAAACCCAAAGAACAGAAAACTCTGAATTTACCCTCAAGTTTGGTCTCGGGGTTTGACATGTCATAAGAACCATCAGCTAAAACCGTGTAATGTGACTGTTTGGAGAGCTGTTGGATCCAGACCGTCAACATAGGAGACCAGAAGCAATGCAGCACAGCAAAGCTCTGGTCTCTCCAGGGGTCGTGTAGGGATGTGAGAGTGGGACCATAAACTGAGCGCCGAAGAGCTGACGCTTCCAAACTGTGATGCTGGAGAAGACTCTGAGGGTCCCTTGGACTGCAAGGAGATCCAACCAGTCCATCTAAAGGAGATCAGTCCTGAATATTCATTGGAAAGACTGATGCTGAAGATGAAGCTCGCAATGGCTGATGCAAAGAGCCACTTTATTAGAAGAGACCCTGATGCTGGGAAAGATTGAAGGCGGAGGAGAAGGGAAGGACAGAGAATGAGATGGTTGGATGGCACCACCTGACTCAAAGGACACCAACCCGAGCAAAGAGATAGTGAAGGACAGGGAAGCCTGGCGTGCTGCAGGCTATGTGATCACAAAGAGTCGGACACGACTGAGCGACTGAACAACAACCCAGCAAAGGTGACAGGACAGAGTCCCAAGGCAGCCTTGCCTAAACCCCCTGTGGGATCATAACAGGTACTGTGGCTACACATTGTCACGGTAAGACACCAGCTGCCTCTCAGTCAGCGTCACAGCTGTCATCAGATCGCTCATTCAAAATGCGCCCCAGACGGCTTTTTTTAGGGATAGTTAAAATATCCCAGTTTTTAAAGACAGAAATACAAATGAAACAGAAGTGGCACACACATGCCCTCATACAAAGAAACAAACCGACCAGTTCACAAACTGGGTAACATATCTAGCAATTATTTCCTCTAACTGGGTACTCCACTCACGTGCAAAGCAAATTGGCTTATCCCACAGGAAAAAACTCAAAAGATGTAATCAAATTTCAAGTTCTAGCTCTGCACACCAGAGCGGCTTACCCAACTGTACTGAGCCCATCAACTGTACACACCAGAGCAACTTACCCAACTGTGCTGAGCCCGTCAACTCCCAGATCTTGATTCTTTGCTCCCACTACCAAGCCCTGGAGTAGCCAGTGCCATTTTGGGGAACTTCAAGGGGAAGATCCCAAGACAAGAGGTCCTGGCAGCTGCTCGGGACTTACTCCAAAATTCCCCAACCAAGTCAGAGGGCCATGAGCAGCAACGGTCCTTGATGGTTTCACCAAAATTTGTTACCGAGTCTAAGCTCATACTGCTCTCAGAATGACAGGCCAGCCAATCAAGAGATGGGTTGTTGCAGCAAGGAATGGCGACTGTATTCAGAAAGCCAGGAGACAAGAAGACAGCAGGGTAACTTCCTAAGAAACCACCTTCCCTGAGTTAGAATGTAGGCATCTTTTATACTAAAAGGGGAGGGGCTGAAGTCCTGGTTCCAGGATGTGTTAACTTCTTCCTTCTTGCAACCACTCCCAGGTGGGCCTGGTGAGGCTAGTTGTTTGTGAGCTAATCAAAGGTATTTAGCTTAATCCTCATTCCCAGGGAGGCAGGAGTCCCAGAGATGGGCCAATATGCATAATCTAAACTGACAGGCAACATCCCACTAGTAATTAACTTGTAACAGAATAATACTAGAGGCTTCCCCCATGGCTCAGTGGTAAAAAATCTGCCAGCAATGCAGTGAGCCCCAGGAGATCTGGGTTCGGACCCTGGGTCAGGAAGATCCCCTGGAGAAGGAAATGGCAATCCACTCCAGTATTCTTGCCTGGAGTATCCCATAGACAGAGGAGCCTAGGGGGCCACAGTCCATAGATAGGGTCACAAAGAACTGGACACAACTGAAGCAACTTAACACATACACTCAGAATAATACAGTTTCTTCCCTAGCATAGTGACAATAATTTCTTAATATCACCTAGTAACTAGTTCATAATCAAATTTCCCTGATTGTTTAAAAAAAATGTCTTTTTACTCTTTGGACCACTCAGAACAAGGTCCATATTCTATACTACTTTTGGTTATATCTTAAGGATCTAATTGAGGCAAGCCTTGCCCACCCCCTCCCCCCACCAATACCTCTCTCATACATCATTGAATTATTGAAGATACTTGATAAATTTTCCAGTAGAAGGATCTGCATTCTGGATGTTTGATTTATTTGGTGTTATTAAATATGTTCCTCTGTAAATGGAAGTTGGCCCTAGAGACTTGGTTAGCTTCATGCTCCACTCTTCAGAAAGAAAACCTTACAGGCAGTGCTGTGTGCTGCATACTGCATCTCTTCAGGAGGCAAGAAATGCCTTGTGGATGGGGTTCTACATGGAAAAAGCAAGAGAGTTCCAGAAAAACATCTATTTCTGCTTCATAGACTATGCCAAAGCCTTTGACTGTGTGGATCACAATAAACTGTGGAATATTCTGAAAGAGATGGGAATACCAGACCACCTGATCTGCCTCTTGAGAAACCTGTATGCAGGTCAGGAAGCAACAGTTAGAACTGGACATGGAACAACAGACTGGTTCCAAATAGGAAAAGGAGTACGTCAAGGTTGTATATTGTCACCCTGCTTATTTACCTTATATGCAGAGTACATCATGAGGAACGCTGGGCTGGAAGAAGCACAAGCTGGAATCAAGATTGCTGGGAGAAATATCAATAACCTCAGATATGCAGATGACACCACCCTTATGGCAGAGAGTGAAGAGGAACACAAAAGCCTCTGGATGAAAGTGAAAGAAGAGAGTGAAAAAGTTGGCTTGAAGCTCAACATTCAGAAAACGAAGATCATGGCATCTGGTCCCATCACTTCATGGGAAACAGATGGGGAAACAGTGTCAGACTTTATATTTTTGGGCTCCAAAATCACTGCAGATGCTGATTGCAGCTATGAAATTAAAAGACACTTACTCCTTGGAAGGAAAGTTATGACCAACTTAGATACTATATTAAAAAGCAGAGACATTGCCAATCAAGGTCCGTCTAGTCAAGGCTATAGTTTTCCAGTGGTCATGTATGGATGTGAGAGTTGGACTGTGAAGAAAGCTGAGCACTGAAGAATTGATGCTTTTGAACTATGGTGTTAGAGAAGAGTCTTGAGAGTCCCTTGGACTGCAAGGAGATCCAACCAGTCCATTCTAAAGGAGATCAGTCCTGTGTGTTCATTGGAAGGACTGATGCTAAAGCTGAAACTCCAATACTTTGGCCACCGCACGCGAAGAGTTGACTCCCTGGAAAAGACTCTGATGCTGGGAGAGATTGGGGGCAGGAGGAGAAGGGGATGACAGAGAATGAGGTGGCTGGATGGCATCACTGACTCAATGAACATGAGTTTAGGTGAACTCTGGGAGTTGGTGATGGACAGGGAAGCCTGGCATGTTGTGGTTCTTGGGGTTGCAAAGAGTCGGATACGACTGAGTGACTGAACTGAACTGAAGATTGACTGGTGGCTTCAGGTGGTGATAACCTGACCGATCCCTTGTAAAATTCCCTTTCAGGCT
This sequence comes from Moschus berezovskii, assembly GCF_049115385.1. Lineage (NCBI taxonomy): Eukaryota > Metazoa > Chordata > Mammalia > Artiodactyla > Moschidae > Moschus > Moschus berezovskii. Next base: position 108,502,457 of record NC_142463.1, on the reverse strand, counting down.
TTCATCTGATAGTTTTATTCATTGATGATAATTTCCTGCCTCAAATTTATTAGTGGTTGCAAAATGATAATCTTAAAATTCTATCATTTTTTTCTCATTAATTGGAAGTCTTTTGTTAAGAACTTTCCCTCATCAACTAGAATTTGGTGACCTTGAAATACAATGTTCGCAGTAAAGGAGGGACAAATGCTTACTGAAGGATAAATGCAAATTAAAGGACAAACTTCTTCCCTTGAATGGCCAGCCTTCAGAGGAAGGCGTTGGTGCTCTACTGCACCTGTTTCTCTGACCCGTTAGCCCCGTATCCTCCCAGCCCCTTTCACCATCACTCTGAATGGCTACATTCTGTATGCTCAGTGTTTCGAGCGCCTTCATTAGTCTTCTCCCCAGTTTAGATCGCCCTATCTTAGGCGATGGCAATGATGGGAGCGTTGTGTGCTTTTGCTGTTCCCCCATTTTTTGATATCTTTGCTTTCCGGCACAAGATGCCCCAAGTCTCATCCTGAGTATCTCCTGTTGACCTGGAACCAACCTTTCCTCCAAGGACGTGTGCGCCAGGACATCTCACTGCTGTCAAATAGTCTGTTGCTTCTAGGCTTTTTGAGTGACATTACTTCACTTATTTTATACTTATATCTCTTTTTCTCTGAAAACAGTGATTCTTAATGTTTATGATTATACAATATGCCATAAAATAGTTTCAAATAATGCCTATTTTACTATTAATATGTACACTACCAAATGAAATGCAACATATCTTCACATCTTCATTTGTCCTTGGGGAAAAACTAACTCTTGCCATATTCTCCCTGTATTTTAAAAGAACAAACTGCTTCATCAAAAAATAGACAAACTGTACTTCATCAAAATTTAAAATCTTTATGTTTCAAAGGACACTATCAAGGAAGTGAAAAAACAAAGGAACTTGAGTTCAGAATATATATTAAAAAAATAAAAATAAAAACCCTAACAAAACAAAGAAATCTCACAACTCATCAATAAAATGGCAAAAAAACTCAATTAAAAAGCAAGGAGATAATCTGGATAGACATTTCTCCAAAGAAAATATTCAAATGGCCAGTACGCACATGAAAAAATGTTCAATATTATTAGCCATCAGGGAAATGCAAACCAAAACCACAATAAGATACCTATCTACCCCACTATAATTGCTGTAGCCAAAAGACAAATAATAACAAGTGGTAGTGAAGATGTAGAAAAAGTGAAACCCCCACGCCTTGCTGCTGGGACTGTACAAGGGTGCAGCCACTGTGGGACAGTTTGGCAGTTCCTCTCGAAGTTAAACACAGAGTTTCTCTAAGACCCAGCAATTCCATTTCTAGATAGACACCCAAAAGAGCTGAAAATATTATGTCCACACAAACACTTGTACATAAATGTTTACGGCAATATTATTCAAATAGTAAAAAAGTAGAAACAGCCCAAATTCCATCAACTGATGAATGGATAAACAGATTGTGATACATACATCCAACAGAATGATTATTTTGTCATATGAAGAAATGAAGTACTGATACCTGCCACAACAGAGATGAATCTACCTGAAAAATGTTACACTAGGTGAAAGCCACTGGTCACAGAGCCACAAGAAGTCCGTTTATATGAAATGTTCAGAACAGATAAATCCACAGAGAAAATGCAGATTGGTGGCTGCCAGAAACAGGAGTGACAGGGAGAATGCTAATGGGTAGGGACTTCCTTGAGGGGGGATGAAAATGTTCTAAGTTAGGTAGTGGCTATGGCTGCACAAAACTATGAATATACTAGAAACACTAAACTTTTGAAAAGGGTGAATTGGATTACATCTCAAAAAAAACCAAAAACAATTTTCTTCCCAAATGTGTTTCCTACAGGTCCAAAGAAGAAAACTTCCGTTACTTTGACCCTGTTCTCCCACTTGTCTCTTGATTTTAGCCAGAGCTGAAGGCAATGGCACCCCACTCCGGTACTCTTGCCTGGAAAATCCCATGGGCGGAGGAGCCTGGTGGGCTGCAGTCCATGGGGTCGTGAAAAGTCGGACACGACTGAGCGACTTCACTTTCACTTTTCACTTTCATGCATTGGAGAAGGAAATGGCAACCCACTCCAGTGTTCTCGCCTGGAGAATCCCAGGGATGGGGGAGCCTGGTGGGCTGCCGTCTATGGTGTCGCACAGAGTCGGACACGATTGAAGCGACTTAGCAGCAGCAGCAGCAGGCTTCCCAGGTAATTCCCAGTAATAAGTCTGCCTGCTAATGCAGGAAACGTGGGTTTGATCTCTGGGTCGGGAAGATCCCCTGGAGGAGGAAACGGTAACTCACTCTAGTATCCTTGCCTGGAGATTCCATGGACATAGAAGCCTGGCGGGCTACAGTCCGTGGGGTGACAAGGACACGACTGAACACACAGTGCATGCACACACCCGGGGACGGGGCAGCAGTGCGCAGGCGCCTTCCTCCGGCGGGCGGGGAGGGGCTCGCCCCGCCCCGCGGGGTGGCCCCGCCCACTCCCTGGCTTGCCCCGCCTCCCCCGCGGATGCGCCGGCGCCCCAGGTTCGGTTTCCGTGGGTGTGCGTGGCTGCTCCTGGGAGCTCACTGGCGCGTGGGCCCTCGGCACTGAGCAGGACCTGGCGTGTTACTGCCTTTCCCCACATAATCGACTCAGGCGGCGCCGCATCCCGGGTGCTTTTTGCCAAGCCCTACTGGGAGCGGTGGCCAAGCGTCGCCGGGCCGTCCCCCTGGCACTCCCTGCCCTCGCGCGCGGGAAAACTGCTGCCCAGCGGCGGGGTAGGGGCGAGGCCCTAGAACAGGGCAGTCTTTCTGTCAAGGGCCACACAGTAAGTATTTTATGCTTTTCAGGCCATATGATCTCTGTCACAACTACTGTGTTTTTGTAGCAAAGCAGCAGCCATAGCGAGTATGTAAAGGAATGCACGTGGCCTGTTTCATTAAAACTACGTGTGGACTCTGAATCCCATACGTGTCGTGAAATACTCTTCTTTTGCTTTCTTCAACCATCTAAAAATAAAAAAAACAAACATTCTTAGCCTCTGGCTGTAAAAGAGTGTGGTTTGCCAACGCCAGTGCCCCTTTACTGGTTCCTGTATTTGTCGAGGACTCGCGGCCTAAGCAGCCCGGGGAATTCACTGACACAGAGCTGAGAACATTGCTCTAACTGAAGATGAGGTTAGACAGCTCTCTGATTTCACCATCCTCCCTTCCAGCGCCCAACATGTCAGGGACGAGGGCCCTGAGAAAGGGAGCTTACCACTTGAGGACCAACCTATCTCAGCAAATTTCTCATAACTCCATTTTATTTTATTCCCTTGGACATTTTTGGTAGGAAAACATTTCTTTTGAAGTTTATTTTATATTTGATTGTGGTAAATGGAAAACCTAATTCTTTTGGATCCAGAGTGTGCCTTCTTCCAGCGTCTCAATTTCAGAGGTTATATAACCTCCGCAACAAAGCTGGTTCAAAGAGCTGCGATTCTGTCTGGAGGACAGCATGCCAACCTCAGCCATCTGGCTCTGCCCATTGGAACAGAAGCCCCTCTGCTGGCTGTCCTCTCCAAAGTGCAGCAGCTCAAAAGCAGGCATCAGACAGGGACAGCTGATGTACTACATTCAGTATCTGTGGGTCTGCAGAGGGAGGCGTGGGGACAGGATTTAGGCCAGCTCTATTTGGTGGAGATATAACGTGGCTGGTCTGTAATTCTACATTTTCTAGCAGCCTTCTTTTTGTTGTTGTTTAGTTGCTAAGTCGTGCCTGACTCTTCGAGATCCCATGGACTGTACCTGCCAGGCTCCTGTGTCCATAGGATACTCCAGGGAAGAATACTGGAGTGGGTATTCTCCAGGGGATCTTCCCGTACCAAGGATCAAACCTATGTCTTCTGCATTGGCAGGCAGATTCTTTACCGCTAAGCCACCTTTACAAAAGGGAAACCCCCTTTACGAAAGTAAAAATAAACAAGTGGAATACATTTAATATATTTTAACCCAATATTTTGACATGTAGCAATACAGAACAGTTATTAATGAAATATTTTTTTACCTTTATTTTGGGTCCTAAGTCTTAGCAACCTGGTATGTGGTTCATACCTCTCGTTGCGGATCAGCCACATGTCAAGCACTCACTAAGCACTGTCTGGTGGCCACCATACTGTGCAGTAGAGGTTTCAACCAAATGAGACGAGCATTGGGTGCACCTCTGGTCTGTCTAGTCTGTTGGTGATCTGGACTGGGTTTGCTGGTGGAGGGTGGGACAAGGTGTATGTTTTGGAATAGGAGGGTGAGCCATAAGGACCCAAGCTAGGTGATGGGGTGTGTCCCTTGACCTCTCACGTTGGGAAGAGGGTTTGGAGGGGGAAAGATAATCCAAAAGAAAGTAGTAGAATTTTTTGTGGACCCACAGCTTAAAACAGAAGGATAGTTTAGTTCTAAGACAAGCAATAGTTTCATCATTTCAAGCTTTTTAGGTGATTAACTTTTTTAAGCTATTTTGAATCAGTTTTAAGTTTGCTTTTTTTTAAATTTGGTGATGCAGTGCAACTTGCGAGATATCAGTTCCCCAACTAGGGACTGAACCCAGGCCACAGTAGTGAAAACGTGAATCCTAACCACCAGGGAACTCCCTGATGATTACCTTTTTGACACCTCATTCAGGGGCTAAGGAGAGGCCCTTTTTCTTTTGATTTCCCCATCCCTCTGCCACCACAAGCATACATGTGTTTGGAGCCCTGCTCCAAGGAGGGCTTTCAGGCAAACTCTCCCCAGAAACTGCGCTGCTACTTCTGGGAATACAGAACTAAATGTGGGTAAAATTTGGAACATCTGAGTGGCACTGAATAGCTGCACCCCTCCCCCTCATGGAATGGATAACAAAGTCAGTTTTGAGGGGTGAGGGGTGTCTAGAGGGTCCTTTCCCCCAAAATGAAGCCTCTGTTTTGCCCATTTAAGACCCTTCCCCAGGCCCCAACCACAGGTGAGTTTGTGTAGATGTTTGGCTGCCCACAGGGGGCAGTGTTTCCAAACCTCTGTCCACTTAGGCCATTGAGCGAACCCCTTGGGACCTCTAGCTCCCCAGAGGAAGCAGTGGGGGCCCCATGCTCAGGGAGTGAAACTGGGACAGAATACCCACAGCACAGACATCAGTCATCAGGGGTTTTCCAGGGACAAGGATCACACGGGGTCATCCGAGAGGAAAAATACTGAGGTCCAGACACTGAGCTCAGGCCCAGAGTCCGGGCAGGAGCGCCTGTGGCTCTGACCAGGAGAAAATGTCAGTGAGAAAAGCTGTTCCACAAACAGACAGGAAAGCGGATACTGTGGAGCAGAAAGACAGAGCCAGAGGAGCGCTGGACACGTTTATTACAAAATAAAGATTACAGATCTGGTCTAGAGAAGATGCCTAACAGCAGGTCCCCAGCCACAGGGCCCCTCCGTCAGGTGCACTGGCATGGGGGCGCTCAGATGCGGAGGTCCCCGGCCAGGAGGGCGCTGTACCGGGCCGGCGTGAGCGGCAGGTAGGCACCCCCCGCCTGGTCCAGGATGTAGAGTGGGTCGGGCAGCGCTCTTGGGTCAAAGCCCTCTTCTGCCATCCGAACCTTCTGCTGCTTGAAGGTCTCTGTGGTGGGCAGGGACTCCTGGGGAGGGAGGGCAGAGGAGGCTGAAGGAAGGGGCATTGGCCCCAGCAGTTCGGGGGAACTGCCTGAGTTCTGTGAAGGGGCAGGTCTGGGGAGAGGAGATGAGGCCCAGGTTTCGAGGAGGGGGTGACAGGGAAGAGAAGGGGCCAGGCCTGAAGGACAAAGCGGGTGAAAAGCATGTGTCCGGGAAGGAACTGTGTTTTCTCTTCACACAGTATGTGGGGGTCCTCTGTGGGGTTTGGGAGCCAGTGGCTGCTGCAGATATACAGGGTGAGAGAAAGGGTCAGAGCTGGGTGCTGCTTACCTGGAGCCTTAGGAATCGAGGCCGGGCATAAGGTGGCAGGTTCTCAGAAACATGGGCATAGAGCTGCGCAAGGTCCAAAGAGTATGGGGGACGGAGAGCCAGGGCTGCCATCCCAGCCCGGCCTTCATGCCCTGGTGGGTGTGGGGGCAGGGTCAGCCGTGGGAGCTGACCCCACGAGGCCCTCTGCCCCCTGCACCGAGGTAACACCACTTCCACGCAGTGGGCCTGGGGCCCCGGGCCCCTACCCCCTGCCTGGGCACCTGGCACAGTGACTCCATAGACGTTCACCTCCTGAAGAAAGTCCAGGGCCTCCAAAGCCTTGGCCACCTCGGTGGTGGCCACATTCTCCCCCTTCCACCTGCCAGAGATGGGAAACTGGGAGTCGGGGGGCAGGGCCTCCTGAGCTTGGTGGGGAGAGAAAGAGGCCAGGATGAGGGCGAGATGCCAGGTGGTCTCGGGGAAGAAGTCAGAGGCTGGAGAGGAGAGGTTGGTGAGAGACTGGGCTGATGCATAGCAGAGGTTTAGAGGGTTTGGGTCCCAGAGACTCAGATGCCAAGGAGAAGAATCAGAAAGTGAGGGGCAGGTACCTGAAGGTGTCTCCAGTGCGATCGTGGAAGCGAAGAAAGCCCTGGTTGTCGCAGACTAACAGGTCCCCAGTGTTGAAGAAAACGTCCCCAGGCCGGAAGACGTGCCTCAGCAGCTTTCCCCGGGCCAGCTCTGGCCCCCCAGCGTAGCCCAGGAATGGCGACTGCTGGCTCACAGGGGCCACCAGCAGGCCTGGCTCACCTGACAGAGCCACCGCGGTCAGGGGTGGCCGCCCCCCACCCCACTCTCCAAGTACACCACCCGCGCCCACCCCACCGGGACACAAACCTGGAGACGTGGCCACACAGTGCCCCTGGGTGTCCCGAATTGGCTCCCCTGTGGTGACATCATAGCGAATCAAAGAGAAGGGGAAGACATGCTGGGGGAAGGGAGACCCAGGGACTGGGTCATTTCCGGTGCATGAGGCCCTCCCCACTAACTCCCCCACCACTGTCCCCCAGATTTCCTGGTTTCCTCCTGCAACACACCTTGTAAAGCCAGGAGGCACGCCCCACAGCGCCCTGCTGTCCGGTGTAGTTGAAAGTGGCCACGTTGCCCTCGGTCAGTCCGTATGTCTCCAGCACCTGCAGGGGCCCGAAGCGCCGCACAAAGCGCTCCCAGGTGTCCGGCCGCAGCCCACTTCCCACCACCAGCCGGACCTTATGTCCACGTTCTGCCTTGTTCTGAGACAAGTGGGGAGAGGGGCAGGAGCTTCAGCCTCCAGATGCCAGCCAGCTCCCCGGAGGGGAGCCCTGTTTCCCATTCTCCTCAACGCCCTCCACTGTGACCTCCTTCAGGTGCCCTAAGCATCCAAGTCCGACCACCCAGGCTCCTTCTCCCCCCTTCCATTTTCTTCTGCTTGCTTCCTCTCTCTGACTCCCAGACAACGGTTTCAGTGCCCCCTGGCAACTGCCCATTTCCCTGTCGCCGTGGCTCTGCCCAGGATCTGCGCCCACGCACCGGGGGCTGGTTGACAAGGTATCGGCATAATTCCCCGATGTACTGGAACACTGTCACCTTGTGCTGCTGGCAGTCCTCCCAGAACTGACCAGCTGAGAACTTGGACTTCAGCACCACTGTGGCCCCTGCCAGAATCAGGGAGGGAGAGGAGGAAGGAAGGAGGTGAGGTTAATAGCTGGAGGCGGGCGTGGGGTCCTGACTCGCTTCTTCCCAGACCTTCACTATAGTGTAATTGCCTGAAAGACCAGACTGTGACATTTATACTTGCCACAGGCCAAGCTGGCCATCCTTTCCCACCGGTAATTTAGGGAGGTTAGCGCCCTGTCCCCACTTCCATCCTCACGCAGTTGATTCTCTGAACCCTGCCCCCAGGTCCCAACCCTCTTCTCCATTTGCCCCTTCCTGGGCTGACATTCACAGCCCTCCCATCCCCTGGCCTTTGGAGCCTGGAGTTCTGCGAACTGCATGCCCTCCCCTGGTTGCTTAGCCTGTAGGTCTGTGCAGGTGAAGCTTCTCCATTGAACCAGGAGCTTCTGGAGAGGTGACCCAGCCTCGTTCCTCTCCATTCTCTACCCTGAAGGGCTCAGGAAGCATCCCCAGGTGAGCACACCACAGTAGGTACTTAGAGGTTTGCTGGCATAAACACTTGCCAGAAGGCTGAATGAGGGATTGGGGTGGGGGAGACTGACCAATGCCCAAGCATCCCACGATGCCCAACAGGGAGCCAGACATGTGGTAGAGTGGGAGGGTGAGGTAGATCACATCCTCCTGGTGGGCACCGCACAGCTGGTAGAATCCCTGGCATTGCAGGACCTTCAGGTGACTGATCCGAGCAGCCTTGGGGAGGCCTGGGGGTGGGGGTGGGGGAGGTCAGGGAAGGGTCTGAACCCAAGCCTTGTCTCCCTCTTTGCCCCTGCTGGGTTTCCCACAGCAAGAGGCAGAGGCAAGGCTGAAACTGAGAAGGCAGGCCGGGATGTCCCAGAAATGAGGGACGTTCAGGGAAGTGGAGAAATGAAGACGGGTGGGAGGACTGGTGAGGTAGGGGATACTGGCCCCTGGGATCACCCTTCTCTCTGGGGGCTTTGGAGGAGTGGCCTAGGAACTGAGGAGGTCATAGTTCCTGTTCCTAGGCCCCTGCCTTCCTTGGCTTTAGATTCTGGGAGGTAAATATCCTCACCCGTGGTGCCTGAGGTGAAGATATACAGGCACGTGTCCGTCATGTTCTGGGGGGCAGACAGGTATCCGGGCACTGGCCCATCCACTTCAGCTGAGGCCTCAGCCAGAAAATCGCTGATTCCAGCAGGACGGGTGTCAGAGCCCACAGCCCACAGGTGAAGTCCCATGGCTCTCAGGGCCGGGAGATCAGGCTCCAGGGACTCCAAGAATTCTGGATGGGGTGGGAAAACAGCCCCGCAGCTCTGCCCGACCCAGAAGAGTCCCCACCCTTTACCCCATTTGCGCCCCCACCCCCGACTCGCGCAGCTCCCGAGTAAGGCTGCAAAGGACAGAACCGACGTCCCATCATGGGCCTGGGACCTGGAGCCCAAGTCTTGGGAAATCCTTGGGAAACCAGAGGGAGACGCAGCTGCCTCCCGTCACAAGCCCCAAGAACTCTTTTCCGCACCGCGTCCGAACCCCTTGGAGAGAGGGCGGCCTCCTCCGCAGACGCCTGCTCGGCCCTCGGCACGCCCCTTTCCGCGGCTGGCCCCGCCCCCGTCTGGCGGGCGCTCGGTCCTTACCTGGCGCCAGCACCAGCGCGCGCGCGCCGCAGCTGCGGAGGCAGTGCTGTAGGGGACCCCGGCGCAGGGCGGTGGGCACAAAGGCCGTGCGCAGGCCGGCCTTGGCCAGCCCGAACCAGAGCCACAGGAACTCAGGGCAGGCGGGGAGCAGCAGCGCCACGGTGGCCCCAGGTGCGAGAGGGGCCGCGCCATCCCGTTCCCGCACGGCCCGCGCCGCGCCGCTTCCGGCCGCCTGGTCTCTCGCGCAGAGCGCCGCCCGCTCGCCTTCCCCGGCGCCCCCCGTGCCGCCGCCGCCGCCGAGTCCCCGGTCCCAGCCTCGCGCGCGCAGAAAGGCGCGAGCAGCCCGGTTGCTCTGGCGCTCGGCCTCCGCGTAGCTAAAGCGCTGCGCGCCGTGAATGAGAAAGGTGTGCGCTGGGCGCTGCCGGGCCAGCTGCGCGAGGCGCCAGGCCAGGCTGCAGCCCCCCTCAGGACCTCCTGGGTCGGCGGCAGCCGCGGCCAGAGCGCGCGCTCGAAGGGCCCGTTTGCAGCGTAGAGCGCGCATCGTGAAGGCCAAGTCTGCCGCGAGCCAGCGCAACTGCGACCACAGGCGCAGGGGCAGCAGCAGCAGCGGCAGCAGCAGCAGCAGGGGTAGCAGCAGGAGAGAGGCCATGGTGCCCGCTTCCTCCGCTCGGCCCAGTCTGGCCCCAGCAGTCCCAGCAGCTCGCAGACAGGCCCGATACTCCCTTCCGACAAACTGGGGCCGCTGGTCTAGCGCTCAGACCTCTCCTTCCCGGGAGCGCGCGCGCTGGCACACGCCCCTTCCCACCCAGTCCCCCTCCCCACGGGAGGAGAGCGGAGGAGTGCTAGCGGGGGGCGGCCCGGCAGCCCGGCCCTTCCCAGAGCTACGCTCCGCCCCAGGCGCGCTCCCTCCAGGACCTCTCGCGGCCCGCACCCTACCAACTCCTGGGCGGTGCTCAAGCCTTCTCTAAATCCCACGGTCGGGTCTGTTTCAGGGTTTTCTCTAGGACAGTCTAGACCTCTGGCTGGGCTTTGGACCCCCCGGTCAGACAGCCAGGGTACTAAGAGCAAGTCCATCATTCCCTTTTCCTCTCGCATTTTCACCGGATGACGGGTGAGTGGCACTCCTCTCCCAGGAGACTGAAGAACTCGGCCTCCTGCCCACATGGTGCTGCAAGTTGCGGCATGGCACGTTGGCCAGACCCATGCCCTCCCTCCAGCCGCCAGCAGCGGCAACCCCAGGAGCTGGGTGGGGGCCGAGAGTGAAGTAGGGGAGAGGTGGAGGCCCAGCCAGCCAGATTTCTGGAGGGGCCACGGCGGCGGAGGCCCCTCCCTTTGGGCAAAGGGACAATAATTGGGGCCAGCCAGCGAATGCTTTCCATCCTGGTTTTAATTGGGGCAGAGGAAACAGGGGAAGGAGAGAGGGGAAGGAAAAGAGGCCTCCGGCAGTTTAAGCTTTCAAAGGAAAGAGCAGCAGCTTTGAGGGATGGGAAAACCTGGATTCTGTAAAAGACAAATTTGCCGGCTGAACAGGAGCTGTCTGCAGTCAGCCCAAACTACACTCCTTTCTCTTCAGCCTGCCACTCAAGCTCCCAGGACAGCAGGGGAACAAAAGCATAATCAAGGAGCTTTTCTGCTGGTATACATGGATGGGCAAGTGGCTAGACAGGAAGAGGGTTCCTTCGCTGAGGTAGCTGAACTCTACACCAGGCACACGCATTAGCAACCCCTGCCCCACCCAGCCCCAGTCCAAGCAGGTAGTCCTCCAGTAGCTGGTAAGCATTAGAGTATGACACACTAGCTTCTAGAAGGCAGCTGTGCTCACCACAACACCACCAATGTAACACTAGCATTCTGGAAGCTTCTGGAAGCCTCTAGATTCACGAGATGGATAAGGACAGACAGGCTTCTGGGAGATGGTACAGCATCGATTTCTGCCTGGACAGGTCAGTGCCTGGCCTGCATAGCCAGCAGCAGCAAGAAGGATGTGAGGGTTAAAGCCAACTCCCTCCTGCTCTGGACAAGAAGGGGGCGGGCAGGAAGCGAGAAGGGGAAGAAGGGTGCCAATGACGTCAAGACCACCGGGACATGCACAGGGCAGGTGGGGGCAGCAACTCTGGCACAGAAGAGGTTCTGGCTTGTTTTATTGTCATTTAAAAACAACTTTTAAAATGCGATTATCTCTGCCAAAAAAAGAAAAAGACAGACAGATCCATGGAAATGGGACCATTTGACAGTTCTGTGGACCATGTCTCTGGGACTCCCAGGGCTCTGGTCCGGTGTGAGGTGCCAACTTCGGGTCAGCACAAGCCTCCAGGGCAGCCCGGGTGGGGCTGTGGCCTCCCTCTCAGATTCCTTCCTGAACACCTGTGGCATCTGGCCCTCGGAGAGGAAAAGGCAGCGTGAGCACATCACAGATTAAATGCTCATTTCACACTGATGTACAGAGGGCAACTATTAAATGCCTGTTCAGAGCAGATCAAGACCCGAAAGGGGAGCGGGGAGGGGCTCACACACAGCTTTTATTCTCATCCTAGCCTCTGTGGCCAGCTGCCCCTTGGCCATTTCTCTCCTCTATTGAAATAGCTTTTGGGGAGGCTGGGGGAGGGGGCAAGGACTTCCACCACAGTCCAGGCTTCGCACAGCCTCTGGCTTCAGTGGGAACCCGAGTATCAGTGGGAGCAGCAGTGATGGGGCTGCAGGCCCAAGAGAAGAGGGGGTGGGGCTGGGGGCTGCATGGCAGCTTCTCGGGCTGTGCTCCAGATGGGGACAGGCTGCTTCCCCTACGATCTCCCCAGCCTCTGTTAACCTCTGATTCACCAAGGAGGGGAGGGCAGTCCAACTGGGGGTGCACAGGGAACAGGGCCTCAGTCACTGTCAGACCCCACTGCAGAGGACCCTTTCCGTTTCCGCTTGGTGGGCTTCGGTTTTGTGTCTTCTTCCTCCTGGGGGAGAGGGGACGGAGAGTCGCTAGCCTGGGCAGCTGCCGGGCCCAGCTCTGCCCGCACCCTGCCTCTCCCTGCATCCCGTGCGTGGTGTGCCCGGCCAGGGGTCTCACCGAGGCGCTGCTGGAGCCAGACTCCTCCTCAGCGTTGGGCGGCTGGGTGGCATTCTTCCGACTTCGGGGGCTGGACAAAGTGGCTTTTCGCCGGCTCTTGGGTGGCTTGGTGGAAGAGTCCTCGTATTCCTCAGCCAGCGAGAAGAGATCGCTGAACCTGAGGAGGAGGAGCGCTCGGAGAGTGGGCGTTCTGGCCCCAGGGCCATCCTCCCACCCTTGTCTCTGCCCTCACGCCAGGGTCTCTCACTTGTTTTCAAGCACCTGGTCTTGCCGGAGACTAAGTCTGTGTCCCCAGCAGGCCACCCCCACCCAAGCCCTCTCCCACTCCTCAAGGCCACAAGTGCAAGGAGCCTCACTTCATCTTGTGGGCTTCGTCACAGCTCGCCTGGACATGCTGCAGAGCCTGCAGAATTGGGGTCTGGCTGAAAACTAGAAGGGAGAGCAGGGAAGAGGAACAGTGAGGAGTCTGCGAGCTGCCCCACCCGGATCCACAGGTGGTCTGAGTTGGGGCAGCACCACACACGCAGACTCGGAGAGGGTGGGGAAGCGTACAGTTCTGCTTGGTGTTGGTCAGGTTGAGACGCAGATTGTCCAAGTGCTCTAAGATCTGCTCCAGAGTCAGCTGGGCCAGCTTGCTGCTGGAACTCCTCAGGCTGCAGGGAAGTCAGAAGAGTGAGTCTGAGCTTGGGGTGCGGGCTCCAGGAGCATGGACAGCCTCCCCCACTGGGGTTCCTCCTTAGGACAGAGGCAGCCCCTACAGAGAAAGGGAGGGCAGGACTGGGAGGGGCTGGACAGGGTAATGGAAGTGTCCTTAGAACAGGGACCAAAGACAGGGCACAAGAAAAAGAGGCGGAGGGGCCACAGTGGTCCTGCACGCCAGGCCGCTTCACACCACTAGGTGTCGCCCGCAAGCCAGGCACGACCAAACTGGACCGCCCTGCTGCAGAGGGTCCCACCTCTGCCTCTTGCGCGGGAGGCTGTTGTTCTTAATGAGCAGGGACTTGATATGCTCAGCCAGCAGCTCGTCATGCTTCATGCACCAGTGCCGCAGGATACTGGTGGTGAACTGGTCATCAGGGTGGCAAGGCCGGCTCAGCACCATCTTCACCATCTCCTCACTGGGCCTGGAGGCAAAGGAGGGTGCAGGCAGGGGCGCCTGGCTCACACAGCTGACCACACGAACCCCTGGCGCTCTCTCATGGACTTTTCCCCAAAACCCTGGCCTCCCTACCCCTGTCCCACCCCAGACTTGCGGTAGCTTTCTACTCTCACATCCTTCTCCCTCTTCTCTTTGGGCCAAGGAATGCCTGGTTTCATCCTTTGCAGAAGCCAGGAGACAAGAAGTGAGACTTTTCAGTTTCTGTGGCAGCAGAAGGTGCGTGTGTGTGTGCTGGGAAGGAGCCCCAGTAAATCTCCACCACGCTGCCCAGAACAGTCAAGAAGTGGGCCGGGGAGGCAAAAGGACAAGTTTGTGGTGTGTGAATGCTCTCTGTCCCCTGCCCAGCTGGAGCGGTGGGCCACCCTGGCATCAAGCCCAAGGAAGGGACATGCAGCCCTCCAACTTTCCCACTTCCTTTGGGAAGCTCTGTACCACTTCCAGTCTCTCAGCCAGGAGAGGAGAAAAGGTGGAAGGACGGCAAGAAGGTAGGCAGGAAATGGTGTACGGCTGCTGCTCCATTCATCTGGCGCGTTTGGAAAAGTGCCCGTGACAGAAGGAGGGGCCTCTGCCCATTCTCCCGCTATACCCCACCCCTGTTCAGCCTGCTCCGCTCTGCAGGGTGAGGGAAGGGACAGTGTGTGGCTCCTCCACTCTGACCCTTCCTTCTCTAGGACTGGCCTCGTGGTGGCCTCAGGAGCGAGGGGGAGGGGAGCAGGAGTCACCGGGGATTAGAAGTGCTGTGGCAGCAGGAAACAGGGATGTCCGGTCCCCACCTCTGGGGGCAGCTCCTGGTGGGCAGGGGGGTAAAGTCGAGAGGAAGCCCAGATCCCAGGGGGCCTGCTTATTTGTAAATCACTTTGGGGGAAGGGTGGAAGAAGCAGATGTCAACAACAGGAAAAAACACGGCAGCGAAGGAGCAGGACAGGAGCCCTTCATGTGACAGCGCCTCTTGGTGTGTGCAGAGTGGAGACTAAAGAGCCCCCAAGGGCGGGGGCAGAACTCACTTCTCTCTTCGGAGCTGAAGCAGGAGACAGGACAAGGCCTCTGGGTGCTCTATGGAGGAGGGTAGAGGCTGTTCAGAGGAATGCAAAATTCCGGAAAGAAATTCTGGCACCTTGCCCATCCCCTAACCACAGCTACTGGAAGGAGTAAAGATAATCTTCAACAATAAACCAGGAAGAACGACCCCCAGTCTCGCGTCACCTGAGCCCCAGTTCAGCACCCGGCTTGGAGGGGGCCTGCAGGACACACCTAAGGAGCAGAGGTGACTGATGGGGGCCCGCCCTTCTGCACTCAGCACTCTGGTGGGAAGGGCAGCTGTGGGTCTGGGCCGACCTAAAAGGAAGCCCGGAGGCCCAGGCCCTGCAGTGTCCCCTCTCCAGTCACACTCCCCGCCCGGAGGCCCAGGCCCTGCAGTGTCCCCACCTCCAGTCACACTCCCTGCCCATGGCCCTGCTCACCCTTGTACTTGAGGTGCTGAAGGATGGGGATGATGGTCTCCAGGGGGATGTTGTGGGCCAGGAAGAGCTGCCACGCACAGTACTGCTCAAAGGTTTCCCAGTCCAAGCTCTGGACTGAGCAGACAGAGAAGAGACACACGCATTCATACTCTGTCACACACGTACACAGAGAAGGCTAACCCACTGACTGTCAGCACCTCACGCGAGGATGTTACAGGGGTGGGAACAGCGGTCCTAAGACCATAGATACTTTCCCTTTCATGCAAAGCACACTTCCAAAGCCCTCATAGAGCTTCTGTATTCTCATCACCCTGAGGCTGAAAGGTAAAGGAACTTTTACAAAGCCAAAAACAGATCCAAAGAAATACTGCCAAAGGCTCACGGCAGGCTGGAAGGACCTTCTACCTCATTCTGAGCCCCAGAACCGGCTTTCCTGTTACTAGAAAGTACACAACCACCTATGGGAGATAGTGAAGGACAGGGAAGCTTGGCATGCTGCAGTTCATCAGGTTGCAAAGAGTTGGTACACAACTGAGCGACTGAACAAGTACACAGGGCTGCCACCACTCTCATCTCCCAGGGAACCTCAGGGCCTGGCACACTTACTGAGTATATTGAGCACTGAGTCTTTTCGAAACATGACCAGGTTCCCCATCATCACGTGGCAGACCAGCTCCTGAAGCTAAAGGGGATGAGGAAGAAGGCAGAAACCATTGGTTTTAAAAAGAGGCCAGGAAGCTAGAATGGAAGGAGAAGCAGAAGAGCTCATTCAGGGAGAAATCAGAGGAAGTGAAACCCAAGTCATAAAGGAATGGGAAGGAGAAGGCACACGATGGCACCGGGACGCTGAAGGATTGAGGGGACTGGCAAAGGAGCAACTGGCTTCAGTGGGAACCAGACCCCCCGTTCGGAGCAAAAACTGTTACAGAAAGCCATCCCTTATGTCCTGATGGCAGAGTAAGAAGAGGCAACTCCTCTGCTTGGATGGAGCCTGGGCCCCTGATCCATCCCAGCCTGTTCTGTGTAGGGAAGGGCCATGGGAGGCTGGATTACAGGTGTGGGGAGGAGAGAAGCACAGGTAGGAGGGCGCTTGAGTGGGGAGGAGCAGAAATGGGACCTCAGTTTAGGACTGAGAAGGAACCACAAGCCAAACTACAGCCTTGTAGGGACGTATGCATGAAAGGTCAACTAGAAGTGGTCTGAACATTTTTGTTCTGAGCCAAGGGGAAGACCAACGGAGAGCTGAAAAACAGTCCCCTCGGTTTCCCTGAAGAACAGGAGTGTCCCCAAAGCATGGAGAATAAGGGGAACTCCAAGCAGGACTGGCCTATACCCAGCTTGCCGCCCTGGGGCTCCATGATCCTTCCCAGCCCCTGGGGCTAAAGGCACACACAGTGGCTGCCGGGAGTAGGGCGCCTGTGAGCAGGACTCCCTCTCTGCAGGCAGGAGGGGGAGCAGGGCCCCATAGCCCCAGGCCTCTCGGATGACAGCTATGTTCACCTGTGCTGAGTCAATAACAGCAACGATCATGTTGAGCAGCTCCCCGCTCCGCAAGGTCTCATCTGGAAACTGGAGGAAAAGAGGGAAAGAAGGGCAGAAGTCCAAAGCGCACCCCTCAGCTCTCCCCTCAGAGCCCATCCCCACTCCCTCTTCACGCTCAGGGGATGCTGGGCTAGCCAGACGTGGGGTTCTAACAAATCTCTAAACAAAGATCCAGTAGCTATGAGGCTGGGAATTTAACCCTTAAAGAACCCAAGGTTTTAAATGTGTGCGTCCACACAGTATGAGTGTGTAAGGAAACCAAAGGGGAGCCACCTGGAGACAAAGCTAGAGCCGAATGGGACTGGACATGTTAGTTCTGTGTGAAGCGACGACAGAATTAGTATTTGCATCTCTGGCAGCAAAGAAATCCAGCGTGTACTGACCCCTGCCGAAGAAGGTGCAGAGAGTGTGTGTTTGGGGAGGGTGCGGGGTGCAGAGGGCCCCTTCTGGAGAGGGGAGGGGTGCTGGGCATGACAGCCCTTCCTCCCTTGGGTTTTTGGCTGACATCACACTTCCTCCTGTGATGCCCGCACCCTGCGCCCTGATTTCCCTGTTCCTGGGACCTCTCACCAAGAGGAGGAAGAAGAGCTGTCCTCTCCTCCTATGTTCCAATGCCTAGAGAAGACTGTTTGCAGACAAGGGGAATGAGAGCTGAGTCTCCACTACAGAGGCCCTGGTCTTGAAGGGCCATCAGACAGCCAGAGAGCTTGAATAAGTGAATGTGGATCTGGCTGGAAGCCCTGTCTGTCCTGGGTCCAGAGGATGGGGCCAAAGCAGAGGAGACAAGTGGACAAGCCCAGACCCCAGCTCACACGATAAGAATTCTGCGGGTTTTAGACATTGTTCAATTTGGTGGAGAGAGGCAGAAGGAGGGAACAGCTATGGTGTGGGAGAAGGGGCCTCCTGAGGCCAGCAGCGAAGGGCAGAGGAGGGTGAGGGTTGAGTGCAACGAGATGACGTGGCCTCCCGTGAGACCACCGGCACTGCCGTGCCATCCCAGGGACACAGATGGAGGTGCTGACCTCTGTGTAGATGGAGGGTGTGAGGTGGCACAGCAGTCGCACGTCATCCTCCTGGCAGGCCTTCATGTCCATCATTAAGCAGGTGTGCAGGTCGCCCAGCTGGGTGGCCTGGGCAAATGACTCGTACAGGTTCATCTTCCCGGCGGCAGCTTTGCTGCAAGACCAGTCGGGCCTCAGCCAGCAGCCTGACCCTGGCCTCAAACAACCCCTAAGTAGACCCCCACTCTAGAATCCCTTTGCCACCCTGGATGCCCTGGGCTAATGTGTCTCATGGCCCTCCCTGGCCTTCCCCAGAGACTTGGTGACTATGGCAATCAGGAGACACTCTTCTTTCTCCCCAACTTTCCCCCATGTTCCAGACAGGGCTCAGACCACAATCAGTGAAGTAACTACCTGGTAAGAGTAAAGAACAGGAAAAGAGAGAGAGAGCTCATGTCAGGTTAGACAAAGCTTTCTCTTTTGCTCTTTGGGCTCTAAGCAATGAGGGCAATAATACCTACAGATACCTGCTGCTGCTGCTAAGTCGCTTCAGTTGTGTCCGACTCTGTGCGACCCCATAGAGGGCAGCCCACCAGGCTCCCCCGTCCCTGGGATTCTCCAGGCAAGAACACTGGAGTGGGTTGCCATTTCCTTCTCCAATGCATGAAAGTGAAAAGTGGAAGTGAAGTCGCTCAGTCATGTCTGACTCTTCGAGACCCCATGGATTGCAGCCTACCAGGCTCCTCCACCCATGGGATTTTCCAGGCAAGAGTACTGGAGTGGGGCGCCACTGCCTTCTCCACAGATCCCTACCTCACGCCATATGCAAAAATCTTAACTCAAAATGGGTCACAGGCCTAAATGTAAGAATTGAAATTATATGACTCTTACAAGAAAACAGGAGTAAATCACAAGTGATAAAAGAAAAAAAAAAAAAAACAGGACTTGATCAACATTTAAAACTTTTGTGTTTCAAAAGATACCATCAAGAAAGTGAACAGACAACCTACAGAATAGGAAAAAACGTTTACAAACTATATATTTGATAAGGGACATCTACCCAGAATATCTGAAGAACTCTTAAAAATCCACAAGAAAAAGATAAATACCCGATTGAAAAATAGAGATCAAAACAGAGTTTTTTCCCAAAGAAAATGCAAATGGCCAATGAGCACATGAAAAAATGCTCAGCATCATTTGTCATCAGGGAGATGCAAATCAAAACAAGGATGGAGCTGCCACTTCACGCCCATTAGGCTGGCTATACAAAAGCCAACAACTGTTGGGGAGCATGTGGAGAAATTAGAATTCTCACACAATGCTGGTGGAAACAAAGTGCTTGCACCACTTTGGAAAGCAGTTTGGCAATTCTCACAGATGTAAAAATAGAGTTACCATTGAACTCAGCAATTCTACCTCTAGGTATAAACTCAGGAAAACTGAAAACATCTATCCATGCAAAAATCTGTATGTGAATGTTCACAGCAGCTCTATTCACAACAGACAGCAAAGTGGAAACAACCCAAATGACCATCGCCAGGTGAACGGGTGAATAAATCGCAGTGGGTTATGTGGTCGTGAGAAAGGATGAAGGACAGACACACAGTCCAATGGGATAAACCTTGAAAACACTGGGCTAGTGAAAAAACTAGTCATGAGAAATCAGACACTGTTTGGTTCCGTGCATATGAACTATCCAGAATAAGTAAACCTACAGAGATAGAAGAGTAGACCAGTGTTACACGGGCTGGGCGAAAGGGAGAATGGGAAAGGGACTGCTAACAGGTATGGGGTTTCTTTTTGGGGTGATGAAAACATTCTAAATTAGACAGCAGTAATCCTTATATCTCTTTATGAATATACTAAAACCACTGATTGTACACTTTAAAACTGTTACACATACACACACACACCACACACACACACACACAGAACTCTGGTGATGACAACCAAGGGGGCTGGGGAGTCAGGTATGAGAGGAGAGACACTCTCCAGGATGCCGCCTGACACCTTCTTACATGGGACCACACCCACCTGGCCCTTAGGTAGTAGAGCAGGTGGTAGCCAATCTTGGGCTGCTTTTGATACAGCTCAGAGAGAAGGTCCAGAAGCAGAGAGAAGCTGCTGTTGTCTTCTTGCATCTGGCACAGGTTCCTGGAGTGGGAGATGGGAGCACAGAGGAGAGCTCTACCTCCGGCAGACTCTCCTATGGCACTTCTGGGGGGCATGGCTGTCTGTTCCCACTGCATACCCTCCTTTCTGGAGGAGCCTCATTACCCCAGGACAGAAGCATAAGCGTGCTGATAGGGAGGGTGGAGAGGGCAGCATCTCCTATAGCTAGACCTAAACATCAGATAGAGAGGCTTACCTAAATATTAGGTAGAGAGGCTTCCCCACAGACTCCTCCAGGGACCTACAAGATGAAGGTGATATATGAGAGTCCATGCAGGACAGAGGAGGAAAGGTGAGCTACAGCCAGCTATTACGGAGAACCAGTTTGAGCCTAGATGCCAGCCTTCTCCTTTCTTAAGGAGCATGGCAGTTCCTGCTGCCCCAGAGGCCTGCTCACAGAGAAATCAGGGGCCTAACGTGGAACCAGTCTGGTTGTTGTCACTGTGAGTGAGACTCCTGCCCTTCAGGGAGTTCCAGGAGAGGGTCCAATCCCACCTGGAGCAGCTGCTGAGTGCAGCATGCAGGGAGGGCTGCGAGTCCACTGACCCAGTGTGTTCGGTGCTCAGCAGGTAAAACTAAATCCTCGTGTAAGTGAATCAATACGTGTGAGAAGAAAAACAAAGAGATGATTTTTCTCAGGTCCCCAGCAAGGTGCCTCTTGGACTCGGGCCTTAAGAGCGTACCTCTAGCTTCCTGAGGCTGGGGTGGGGGTGGGGGTGGGGGTGGGAAGGGTCCAGAAGGATGCGCCTTACTCCTCAGTGATCTCCTCAGGCAGCACCTCCCCTCGGAAGTGGCCCTTGAAGAGCTCCTGTAGGCAGGAAGCGAGGACAGACAGCTGCTCCGAGTCAAAGTCTTCCTGGGTGGTAAGAAGAGGAGACCGTCACCACCCAGATCCAGCCTCACTGCCCCCACTACCCAGAGCCTCTGAACGCATCTGCTTCCAGCTCCACGGTCAGCAGCACCCCCCACCCCCAGCAGAAGGGACCCATCCAGAGGAGGCGAAGCTGGGAGTCAGCTGCCTGGGGGGCTCTGGGCTGGGCAGACTGGGCTGCTTCCTCCCTGAAGGGGGCAGGTTCCTCCTCACCTCCAGGACCTGGTCCACGATTTCCTGCATGACCTCACACTGGGCCTCTGTGTCACTACAGAGCAGAAGGGAGAGGAAATCTCAGGGACACAGAGAAGAGCGGAGGTGCAAGCACGCTCACGTGCACACAGACAAAACAAAGGAGCTCCGTGGGAATCCGGCTGCGGGGAGAGGGCCTCGGGGCAGAACCTGTTGTTCTCTGGGCAGAGGCCAAAGAGAAGGGGAATCCCCACAGTACTGCTTAGGGTCCTGGAGGCTCTGCTACTCAGAACCCTGGAGTGAGAGCCTGGAGTGCTGAGAAACAAGGCTGCCCCCTCTCAGCCCACACCTCGCAACCTAGATTGCAGAAGGCATCTCCTGTGCAGCTTCAGTCACCTCTCCATACACCCCGACCAGAACCCCTCCAAACCCACCCGTCTGCCACCCACCAAGCACCAGGCAGACACCCAGGGCCGGCACCCACCTCCCCTTCTGGAGCTGGAGCACTTTGTCCCTCAGGGACTCATCTAGCTGGTCAAGATAAGGGGTAATATCAACTGGTTCCTCCACCACTGTCTCCTTGATCGGGTGGAAGCGAAACTCTCTCTTCTTCCCTGAAGGGAGTGATTTAGGAAAGGAGTCACTCGGCCCAGACATGAGAAGCACAGACAGCCCCTTGAACAGTCTGGCCCTCCTGACCCGAGCTGGGTGCGCACCATTCACTATTGAGTGCCGGAAGCACTTCCCTGAGTGTGGCGTGTTCTAGCCTCAGGAAGCTAGAAAAGGCAGGGACCACTGGTCCTTTTTCCTTCCTGCTTCAGTGTCAAGTTCTGGAGTCTCATGCAGGAACACTGATAACAAAACTCAGAGGCACAGAGAGGACAGAGAGGCCGCTCCTGTCAGCTAGTCCTCTCAGGACTGACCCAAGCCTGGACTACCTTTGCTGTTGAGGTCCTCCTCATCGTCACTGAAGGCTGCCTCTGCGTTGTCATAGCAACTCTCTTCCTTGTCTGACATGTGGTTGTCCATCTCCATGGAAACTGGCTCCTCAATTTTGACTTGGAAGTAAAGAAAGACAAGGCATTTGATGGCTTCCTGTGTCCCATGCTCTTGGGAAGGGGAGACAAGAGGGCAAGTGGGAGGATAAGGAGCTCATGACCTAAATGGAACATGGACCTTGAAAGGACAGGCATTTTGTCCTCCACCCTCCAGGGCTTTTTGGGGGGGATTTTGCCAGCAATGAGAGCAGTGCAGAACCTGATGCCTCTATGCTCAGCTGAGGATCAGCCAGTAGATAAGATCAGGCACAGTTTCAAGTGCTCTTTAACTTAGAACCAAGTTGGAAAGCTCTGCCTAGCTTAAGCCCTTACCCCAAAACAAAAAAGGAAGGGGATCTGCCTGGAATTGGAAGCAAGATTTGAGACCAACATGACAACCTCTCATCAGAGGACAGGGCCTGAGGCTGAGAAGAAAGAAGAGATGGACAAAGCTAAAGTGAGATAAACATACATTCCATGAAGGCCTTCTACCTACTCAGGAGAGGTGGGTAAGAAAAAAAAAAAAAGAGTTAAGAGAGCAAGGGATGTCAGTGAAAAGCAGATAAGATGGAGAAGGAGAACCAAGGAAGACGACATAAAAATGAACAAAAGAAAAAACTGGGGCAATAGAAATTGAATGGGACAGGGTCACAGAGGTGGAGCACATGACATCCTAAACCAGGGTTCTAGTCTGAGCACCTAGATGTCTCCATCCCTCTGCTGAAATCGGTGATGGACTGGGCGGGCCTATACCTTCCACAGGTGGGCTGGGCGAACTGCAGAACTCAGGAAACTTCTCCCTCAGCATTGCCCGCAGCTCCTTATCCAACTTTGGGTTGTCAAAGAGGGGAGCCAAATGCCTAATGTGGAACATGAATGAAGGTCAAAATCAGAGCTCCTCACTTCTAATGTCACATGGAACTAAACAATAAACATGTCTAAGCCCAATGGTACAACTGGGCAATACTCCCTGGGAAGGGTCACTGGGGAAGGCATCTGAATCCCTCTGCAAGAGAGAAACCCTCTAAGAGGCAAGAGGACATATGCCTAGCAGTCTGCAGTAGAGCGAGTACGCTCTATACGTCTCAAGGGAAAGGGTCGGCAGTGCTACAGCAGGATCTGGCCACGCCTGACCTAGTGAAAAATGAGAAAAGAACTGGTTTCCCTGCCCCACAGACACATGAAGTGCTTACGCCAGGACCCGTTTCTCCACAATGTGATTTAGGGAGGAAAAGACACCTTGCCGCACATGGCCCTCCAGCGGTGGATAGAAGTTGGGAATGATCTGGAAGGGAAGAAGAGCAGAAAATGAGCACAGGGCAGGACCTTCCATCCAGACTGTTCTGCTGAACTAGATCTAAAAAGCAGCTTTGGTTTCAGTCAGGAAACCCTGGGAGGTATGGCTGCAGAAAGGACTGGAATGTTCCTGATTGTCCTGCACTGTTAAAATGGGAAACTCTTACTCATCCGGGGAGCTCCTCAAGGAGATGGAATTTTACCTGAAGTCATCATCCCTGAGGCTAAGAAACCCCATGGAGACATGGAAAGATCCAACCGGAGACAGGAGGAATGTGGGAGAGAAGCTTCACTAACATAGGACAAAGGACCCATGACCATGACCCACATCTGCTTCCACAGTCAAGGGGCACTGGGAAGACCTATTCACTGACTGCCAAGGTTAGAAGGACACACATTTAACTCTGCTGGGTGGACATGGGGAGAACAAAGGGCTACGGCACTTACACGGCACATGAAGTCCAGGAGTGTGGCAGTGATGGCTGGGTGGGGCTTCATGGAGTGATGCATGACCAGGATGGCTGGTTCTGGAGAGTGTGGAATTAAAGGGTCCCCCCACATCAGAGAGTCCCCATAAAATAAGCTATCAATATATACGAATGGCTCCAGAGAAAGCTACGTCTTCCCCACCCCCTTCTAGTTCTGCTGAGCAGACCCAAAAGCAGACACTCCCCACAATGGCTCACAGCCCTCATCTCCCTTCCTGTCCCAGCATTCAGCTTGGAGGAGGGAGGTGGCAGGAGATAGCACAGGCTTTTCCTCTGCCTGGGCCCTCCCAACTCAAAGCCCGAACGCAAGGCTATGGGGTGAAGGGGGTGGGATGGTCGCTCAGCCTCATCAAAGCAATTTTCTTTCTAGGTCAAGGGAGCACAGATGAGGAACAACGGAACTGCTCCAGATAAGCTGCCTCCACACCACGCTGCCCTGACATTTACGGCCACTATCACGGAGACAGGCAGCAGCACTGGGGGGCTGGGGAGTGGCGCTGCCTGGGCTTGGTCACATACCTATGTTCATAATGCTATCCTTGTCTGGGCTAAAGAACAGCCAGTCGTAAAACAAAGCCAGCTTGGCATTAGAGGCAGCGACATTTGACTGGAAAAAAAAAAAAAGAAGAAAAAAGGCTAATTTCATCAACTAGCTCTCTTCCCTGCAGAAGCCCAAGGCTGATTCCAGGGCCCACGTAACTGTTCCATCCACAAAAATTAAGTTTCTAGTGAGTCAGGGTGGAACCACCCCAGGGGTGAAGACACCCAAATCTGTGTATGAGGTCTCACCAACCAAGGGGCTGGGGATCGGTTTGGGTTCTTGAACCCACAAGGAGAACATCTGGGCCTGGGGGTCCCCTGATCACCCCTGAGCTAAGACACTCAGACTAGCCCCTCAGTTGCCTGTGCTGAGCTCCCCAGGCACATTCCTGAAGGGAAGACCCTAGGCATAGCTTGCTGTTTTATCTGAATCAGCACATTCCAAGGATCCAGTCAGACAGGGGAGGGGGAACCCTGTCAGGAGAGGTCAGAGGGCAGCTGGATGCCAGAGAACAGTTTCCCACCCCAGGTACAGATAGGAAACGCTGGGAAGGAAATGGCTCTACTGTGGATTCACCCTGTTCGGAGAAGGGAAGTATCCAGAGTTGACGCCAAAAGGCCCGAAAGTAAGGGTGTAAGGAACACAAGACCTGAATGTGAGTCAGGAACAGTTCGGAGGAATAATCACATGTGGTCTCTGGAAGCTAACAGGAAAGACAGGGATGCCTGAGAAACCCAGGCTTGGAGACTGGCAGTAAAGGTTCAGATGAAACTGTTCAACCCTAAACTCACATGGGAAATAAAAAGTGTGAGTAACCTTCCAGAGATATGAAGGGAGGCAGGGCAAAGGCTGAGAAACTCAGGAGGAAGAGAGTGAAAAGGGGCCCGTTGGGGTCAGGTGGCCCAGAGAGTCAGGAGGAAGCATGCAGGTATGGGACATGAGGGAGAGAGGGGTCACCACCCTGTAGCCTCCACCCTTCGCCCAGCCCCTCACCGTGCACGTTGTCAGCAGCCAGCCAATGATGGCCCATCGGGGCAAGATATCTGAACTCAGCACTTCATTGGAAGGGTGGACAACTCCACAGATGTAGCGAATGAGGTCACAGCGCAAAGACTGACTGTCTGGGGTTGATAGGTACTGGCGCTGGAACCAATCCTGGTATCGCTTTTGTTGACCAAACCGCACCTTGGGGGAAGGAAACGTTAGAAAGAAGAGCTAGGAAGGGAGGGTGGGATCTCTGGACAGAGGGAAATGAGCACCATTCAACTCTAGGTTTGACCTAGACCTCAATCTCTTCCCACGACTTAGTCATTAATTCTTATTGTCTCTCAACTCTCTGCCTTTGGGAAGACATCCTGATTTAACTCTTTCTCAATTTAAAAAGAATGCTGTCTACCCAGCACTGACTGAAAGCTTTCCTAGGCTGAATGACCTAACAGGATCATTATCCAAAACACAGAGATTCTCCAAATCTTCTTCCAGCCAAGTCCTTCCCCTAAGTGGACTCTAAGTGGGTACAAAGAGCAACCCTTCCAAAGGGGAAGGCCTAGATTTCCTCTTCTATTCCCAATTCAACCAAAACAGAGATGAGAAAGGTTAAAAAAAAAACCAAAAACAAAACTAAATCAACACAGTCCAACAGAACATTCAGCAATGATGGTGCCTATTGAGCTCCTAAAATGTAGCAGCTCAAACTGAGGTATTGGACTTTAAATTTTATTTAATTGTAACTAATTTAAATTGCAACATGTGGCTAGTGGCTACCACGTGGGACAGCCCAGATCTAGACAGTTCTCCTGGATGACTTGGGAAACTGAAAGCTGGCTAGAGCAGTGGTTCCTTAACACCAGACTAGCTGCACAAAAGTTGCTGCCTAGAAAGTCTGTTAAAAATGCAGATGTCACAATCAGATTCTCTGGGAGAGTAAGGTTCAGGAAGGTGTGTTTTTAACACGCTCCTCAAGCAAGGGGTCGCAAAGAGTTGGACACGACTGAGCGACTTCACTTTCACTTTTCACTTTCATGCATTGGAGAAGGAAATGGCAACCCACTCCAGTGTTCTTGCCTGCAGAATCCCAGGGACGGGGCAGCCTGGTGGGCTGCCGTATCTGGGGTCGCACAGCATCGGACACAACTGAAGCGACTTAGCAGCAGCAGCAGCAAGCAATGCTGTCATAATTCAGCCATGTTTGGAAACCAGAAGGCTGTAGTTCTCTTCCTGAGAGGTAATGGCTCACCCAGAGGAACCACGAGTTTCCCAGAATGAACACTCTCACTCTACTCTTCTATAGCACATTTCACAATGGTCAATTACATTACTTGTATGTAAGTATCAGTTTAATGACTGCTTTAGACTGAAAGCTTCGTAAGAACTGGAACTGTTATGTCTTTCTCAACACCGCATCCCCAGTTCTTAGCTCTATGCCCAATCACACACTTGACCGGCCCTCCATGAGACATCTGCAGGCTGAAGGCAGAAGTCCAGCTAGCACCTGCAGCTTCCCTTCCTGCTGAAGTGGGTTAGCTTACCCGGGATGTCATGAAGAGAAGCTTAGTCTCCATGTCTGGGGTTAGACGACATGCTAGGAATTTTCGAGATGTTCTTGACTGAAGAAGCTGTAGGATACCTGAACCAAGTATGGAAGGAATGAGAAAAGAGAAGACTGATGACCAGAAAGAACAGAAGGCAGGTGGGTCACCTGGGCCAGGTACCAATGGCCAATGGTCTTGCTCTTGGGGAAATTCTAAGACACGAGCAAGAGGGGGTTCTAACCAGCATCTGAATGATCTGCTCCATCCAACCACCATCCCCAGGACCCAGATGTAGTCCTTCTTTTCTTCTACTGGCCGTCCAGAGCCTCCTACTCACATTATTCCAGTTGGCAACATGTGGGAAAGTTAGGGAAAGTTTTGGGACACCCTAGCCTCTCTTTCTGCTCCTGATGGTCCCACCATTGGGTCCTGGGATCAGTGTGGTGTTGTGGCATAAGCACGAACTGTGGAGTCAGACAGACCTGGATCCAAATCCTACCTCTGACACTTACTAGCTGTGTGGCCCTGGGCAAAATACTTAATCTCCTTGAACCTCATTTTCTTTATCTGTAAACATCGAAAGTAAAATATTCATCTTACAGGGGTGTTCTGAGTATTAAATGAGTTAACACACACGAGCCTAGCACACAGCAGGCACTTAAAACAACTCAGTACGTTTCCATAAAAGAACGTACAACACAGTGTGGAACCGGAGTGTGCCTCTCCTCTTTCCTGACTCCCCAGTCCCAGACTGCTACACTCGGGTTACGTGTGCACGTGTGCACACACCACACACACACGCACGTTAGAGACAGGCTGGGAACAAAGCTGTGCAGTCACTGTTTAGACATAAGGACCCTGGGAAGGCAAAAGGGAGATGAAAAGGGCCTCGTTGGGGGAGGCACACAGACACGCTCCCTCCCCCACAGAGGATTTTGGCTAAGCTGGATCCTTGGAATTCAGAGGCATCACGGTTCCTGGGGAGGAGCCTTCGCTTACAGGACAAATTCCAGTGCCTCTGCTGAGTCAGTCTCACAAGCTGACCTCTGACACTCCTGACACTCAGTGAAGCTGGGAACTGGTCATCGGCTCACCTCTTGAGCCCAAGAACTGCCGGGACAGGAGAAGGAGGATTACAGTTCTCTGTCTCACTTTCTCTTAAATGACAGACAGCTAGAGCCTGCCACATAGGGACTGTCTGGGAACATGAATGTTCTGTGTACTCCCGCCGTTCCCACATCCAGCTGTCCCCGGCAGAGCTTGCCCAGTCCCAAGCTTCTTAAACCTGACTGCCAAAGCCTCTCCTATCCACCCACTTCTGCCCTCTCGATTGACCTCTCAAGGACAGGATGCCTCAACCCTTACTTACCTGTGAACTGAGGACTCAAGGCCTGAGGGTTATGGATAATATCTTTCCAAAGCAGTTCAAATTCTGGTATCCTGGCAACATTCTGAAGCAGTCTGACGAGGTCTCGGCCAATCATCAAACATTCCATGAACTAGATCGGGTGGGATGTGGGAGATGGGAAAGAGAATAAAAACAAGAACTGTCTACCTGCTGCAGGGAGGAAGGAACAATATGTTCTAGGGAGTGGAGGAATGAGGGTCGAATGGATTACACAATTTTTTCTGGAACCAAGGGATTGGCTCCAGAAGCTGTTCAAGGGGAAGAGAGCTGAAGTTGGGGAGTGAAATCAAGGAGAGTTTACTGAAAACTGCTGAAGCCCGGCTGCTGTCACATTAATCTGTGGCCTGCTCCTCCCAGAATGGTTTCAGTCCAGGTCAAGGGACACAAACATTCCAAAAGGCTAGGGCTGGTAAGTTGAGCCCCAGACACCTTACCCCAGAACTGGCTTGGTCCAACAGAACTTTGTGGTGATGACATGACCTCTAGTTGTGCTGTCCAAAAGGATATCCATTAGCCACATGTGGCAAATGAGCACTTGAAACGTGTCTAATTCAACTAAGGAACTGAATTTAAAATTTTCGTCTAATTACAATGTGTGTGTGTTTTTATACCCTGGCCACACTGTGCAGCATGTGCGACCCAAGTTCCCCAACCAGGGACTGAACCCATGACTCCTGCACTAGGAGCACAGAGTCCAAACCACTCGACTGCCAGGGAAGTCCCTAATATCAATTAATTTTAGCTTATATTGTGACACGTGGCTAGTGGCTACTGCATTAGACAGCTTTAACTCTAGAATCTGTCTCTCCTGGGAGATCTGACTGTGGACAATCCACTATCCCACTTGATCATGGCAGTTACCCCGGCAGGCAGGGGGGTGGGTGGGGATAACGTTAACAGTGGAAACACAAGACAGCTTCTGTCTGTGATGTGCTGTGTGACAGCGCCCGTGAAGCTGACCAGGAAAGTCCCTAGGATGCCAGTGTAACCAGCAGCATTCCAGGAACTGGGGCTTAGTTGTTGTTTAGTCTCTAAGTTGTGTCCAACTCTTTGGGACCCCACAGACTGCAGCAAGCCAGGCCTTCCTGTCCCTCACCATCTCCACAGTTCACCCAAGTGCGTGTCCACTGAATCAGCGATGCCATCCACCCATCTTACAGCTGCCATCGCAGGAACTAGGGCTGCTCCACACTGATTCCTCCACCCTGCTACCCTCATCTGTCTTACAGTGATGAAAGACCAACAGACCTTGAACCACCTCTATCTCCACCACATCTCTGGCCCCAGGTCACCACAGAGCTGACAAGAGGTGTCCCTTTCTGCGTCTAACTTTCCTGCGGGTTTTTTGTCCTCACCCGCTCCCGAAGCAGCGAGATGCAGAAGTCCACCTCCTTCTGCCTCAGGGCCTGGAGCTGGGCCGTCCCGTGGTGGTCGACGATGAGGCGGAGGTATGTGTAAACAGCCATGGCAATGAGGATGCTGCTCTTCAGTACCCACTCCCTGCGTGGGGGGAGACACGGGAGACATGGGTGCCTGTGCTGCATCTGGACCCAGCCAGTTCCCCCCACACGTGGCTCCGGTGCCTCGGAAATGTCTGATGGTGAGCACCGGGAGGAAGTTTCTGGTCCTGAACCGCTCACTCGTGCTGTAGTTATCTGTCTTGGACTATTAACTGGCCAAGGTGGGGACATCTTCCTCTCGCTCTACGAGGTGCCCAATAAAGACAAGTGCTAAATGAAAGCAATCTCTACCACATAAGTACTTAACTTCTAGTAAAATAAATTTGTTGACTCAGTCATTCAAACATTAATGGAGTGCCTACCGTGTGCTAAGCCCTGAGAGAGGTACAAGGGACAGAGATAAGCCATAGCTTCTGCCTGACTCAGGCTAGGAATAAAAAGGTGTGCAAGTGTCCCTCAGTCTGCAGTTCTTAAAGTGCAGCCCAAGGACCACTAGGGATTATCAAGACCCTTTCAGGACCGTGGAGATTTCAGAAAACATTGGGTATACTTGTCATTACCAGCCTACCACGTCACAAATGTTCCCCTGATTTGTTCTCTGGCCACTGATCCCACTCCCAGTCAATGAGTCACCTGCCTTAAATCATAATCTGAAAAGAAAAACATGATTTTGGACGGCGAAGCTTATTTTCCCAGGAGTTTTAGGCATTCCCTGGAGAAAAGGGGGTAATGGAAGAACTGCATTCCCTGTTGCTTGAAGAGGAGTACTAACAAACTGTGGGGAGATTCAAAGACTCCAACGCTGGCTCAAATCACCAAAACTGGGGAGCTGTCTCCCCTAAGCAAGCGGTCTGTAAGGGTTTTAGCACCCCTGCTGGAAGACAGGGAACCAGAGGAAGAAGACAGGAGTTTAATTAATCCAGCCAGGCAACATCCTGATTCCAGAAAAAGTGGCCTCAAGCCACCTAATTAAGAGACTCTGGCCTTCTCTTTTCACAGAGTAAAAGCAGCAGCCAAGGCCACTGGGGTGGGCCCCCCTCCCCTGCCTGTTACCTTTTAATTCCACACCCCTAAAAAGACCTGGGAAGGAGTGGGAAGGAAGGTGTGAAAGAGGACAGTTTTAAACTTCTAAGGATTCATTTGCATTAAAAGATGTGTTTTTTGGAGGGCAGGAGAAAAGGCAGGGCAGTTATCTGACACCTGTACAGCAAGACTGTGCTCTGACTGCCCAAATGAGAAAAATTCTGCTTTAAGGTATGGGAACAGCACCAGGAACAAAATTAGAAAAACCACTTCCTAGGAAGATTGCCAGTGGAGGTGATAAACGTATCTGAGACGTGGGATGGGGTAATGAAGAGAAAGATCAAAGTGAAACCCTCTGACCCAGGATGTTAGGAAGGCCCAGTGACTTAAGACAAACAGAGATCTGATAAGAAACTGCTAGGAGCTCATGTGCTGTGCGCTGGTACCAATGATGGAAGATGTGCTGCCAGCCACACCTGCAGCTGCACATCCAGGCCCAGGACACTAGGTGGCACTGCCTGGCAGAGCTGGCACAGCGCTCCAGTTCTGCAGTGCACAGAACACAGCCATATCTTTCACAAGTTTGAGGAAGGGCTGTGGTCCATTCTTCTAAACCACTGGAAATATAGACTATCAGCCGTCTCAATCATGTGACTACTGTGGTGTCCCCTCCCAGAAATAAGACTCTGAAATCACACAACAGGAAGACTGAGGCCACAGGACCAAGAGGTAGGCCTCACGCCCAAACAACTTCAAATATGGAGCAGCCCTCGAATTTTCTGGTCCTTCACTCTGATGGAGAAGGGGAGAATCAGCTGGTCTCATGCCCTCCGCACCACTGGCCTCAGCGACCTCCTCATTCTCACCACCCCCTGGGCCACGTCAACAAAAGGAGGGCATGGGTAGGATGGACAGTCTTGGAAGGGAGAACAGGGGCATCTGCCAGGCCGGGTGGTTGGCTGGCCCCACTCTTCTGAGTTCATTCTCCCCTACCTCCCGCCAAAGATAAACATTCCATGGAGGTCTGGATCAAAAATAAACCCTTATCAGATGAAATGAGTTTTTCCTGGGCCCCGAGATGTTTTAGTAAAACCTTCTCTCCCACTCCCTCACCCCTGGGCCGCAGCATGGCATTGAGTCCCTGTCTTGCCACCGGTACCTGGCTGCTCCCTCCCCCACATCACCCCTCTAACCTAAGATGTTCTTGGGCCACTGACAGCTCCTCACACAACCCTTGCACCCCACACCCACACCCACTGTGGCTGTATCCAGCTCTTGCCCCACCCTTCACAATAGACTCTACCTCTGCTCCATCAGGATATCCAGAACACTCTCTGCCAACCAGATGTTTTTTGCCGTAACATCCCCACCTGATCAAAGGGGATGAAAACAGAGAGTCAGAATGGCTCTGATTAGTGACTCAGCTAAGCCAGTACACTTCTCCCTCTTACTGCTCCATCCCTAACTGTTATCCCATCACTGATGTTCTGAGGGCTGAAAAATCTCTTTGTTTTGTCAGGCTTTAATTTTTCCCTCTTCGCCTCCAGAGAGATGGGAAGGGAAGGTTTGGGGTTTTCCCAGAAATCAGAGCTGCTACTTTCCACAGATAGGGGGTTGGAGTGGGATTACTTTGACCCCTAAAAGGGAATGTCTGGGAAGGAGATATGAAAAGCCCACAGCTGGAAAGAACACTTCAAATAGGGCCTGACAAGTGCAGGGGGCAAGCAACAGCTGCAGTCCAGCCACTGGATGTCCCAAATCCTGTGCTCAGCTCAAGACAGGCCAAGGGTTTTTGGTCTCCAGGTATCACAGTCTCAAGTGCTTGCTATGAAACTTCCTGGGGCAGAATTAAACAAGCAGTAACGCCAGATCAAAATCGTAGGATCAGAAGTGGGGACTGGGAGTGCCAAACAGGGAAGAAAGTGCCAGGAGAATGGATAAAAATAGCCAGCACAACAACGCTATGCCTTGCCCCAGATCCTAATGTAAAAATTCAGTTTACAGAGTCACACATCACGTAGATTAAGGTTTATACACATCACAATGGGAGCATCACTGTTATATAAAATCCTGAAGAGGAAGCAAAGAACCAAGGGGCAATGGTGAGGTAGAAAGACAGGGTCATTTTTGAACAAACACATGTAATCTTGGGAACAGAAGTAGCAGGGGCAGGACTCTTGGATAATTAGTGGCTCAGACAGATGTCTCTGATGCCAAGAAGATAACAAAGTCTAAATGTCAGGGTCTATTCTGTGACACAGTTTGTCCCTCAAACTGGCCCTCAGTGTTTAAGACATTGAGGTGGAGCCAGAGAAGATGTTGGGGGCTCTGAAGGTACAGTGAGATGAGAACCAATTATTTTACCCTTGCTTCTCCCCCATTCCTTCCAGATTCTTCCTGATTCAACAGGCCACGAAACCCCAGAGTGAGGATTGGTTACAATAGGCCAACAACAGCCTAAATATTCTATATCAGGCCTCAAGTTTGGCAGGAAGGAAAATGAGTGAAGACTTATCACTTCAAAAGGCCCCCTGTAATTTTTCAATTTCTTTGTGCAACATATGTGGCCAGAAGATGCCTGGGTCAAAAGGAAAGAGTCTAAGCAATCCAGGAATCAAGTCCCTTAGGCACTCAATCATTCTCCACAGACTGGACTTAGGCATACTGCATATTCCTTTCTTCTTTATGCTCTTGCCATCCAACTCACCGGCAATCTGCTTCATGAATGTCATGCAAACACCATCAGCTCCCAGAACCCCACTCTTCACTAGTTCCCGTACCAACCACACCAACTAAAGGAGAGAGAAAAAGATGTATGAAGAGAAGGGCCTATAAATTTGAGAAAGGGTCTAATCCACTCATTTTATAAGTTAGGTGTACAAAGACAGGGGTGTGTTACCCCTGATTCCTCCTTCCCTTCCCCTTAGGAGAGGATCCATTCTCTGTTATGTCTCTGAGCTGGATCTCTTTTTTTTCCTGGCCTTACCTGAGTACGGCAGGTATCCTGCAACTTCAAGTACTTCTCCATGAGTATCTGGTTGATTTTATTCAGAACAATATTCATGCCGTCACGACTCACCAGAGCCAAGTCCCGGTAACACTGTAAGAAGTGAGGTTTGTGAGCAGCCAGCAAGCTAAGGATAGACTCCTGACCCCACTCACAAGGGGCCCCAGCCCACTAGCCTCTCCAACGTAAATACTACCAATGGGATACAAGTGACAGTGAAAAATTTTCTGCTCTAGAAGGCATGCTTACCATTCAGTGACCAACAAACAAGACTTTCCACTCTGGAAAGCCTTTCCACAAGCCTTCCATAGGCTCCACCATCCCAAATCTATCCCTTGCTCTGTCACTCAGGGTGGGGAAAAGGGACTGAGTTACTCTAGTAGACAGAAAAGCCTGCTAAGAAAGGCTCCCTGTCCCCCTACCTCCCGCCTTAGAAAGCGTCACACTGTTTGAAGCCACCAGCTGAGCAAAACCAGGTGGAGGCCATCTGCTTTTCATCTGCCAGTAAAAGGTCACTGCAGAATGGGTTTGGTTGAACAGGCCGGAAAGGATCTCAAAGAGATTTTTAGACTTCTACTGACACAGCCAGATGAAACAAAGGGCTAGGAGTATTAAGGAAAGAGGATCCATGGACCCGGAAAGAAAGGGCAGACCCAAACCGAACTTCCTTAACGAAACATCTTTCTTCTTTTCTCCAGGCTGCCCTTTGCTTCTGTTGAGGATTGAAGAAGGAGGGGTCCTTTCGCACATCTAACTCTGGGGGTGGTAAGGGAATACATGCCAATTTCCTCGAGAGCTCCTGTTTCTCTCCCCTGTCTCTCTAAAGAGACCAGACTCCTGGAGGACTACCTTAGGGGACCTCATTAGCAACCTCCTCAGCCTGCTGGGTTCTATGCTGTCAGGGTCTCAGCACAAAGGGCAAAATTGTAGATAGGCAGTATCTCACAACCTCGGATGGCCAGTGGCAAAGACAGCATCAATAATAACAGCAATTATAACAGGGAACATGCATTGGCATTGTGCAAAAACTTTATATTCTATTTCCTGCATCTGAATCACATAGTCACCTTATTTATTATCATCTCTATTTTTACAGATGAGGAAACAGGCACAGAGAGGTTAAAGTAATCTGCCCCAGGTTACATGAGAGATAAGAGGAAGATTCAAATCCCAGCAGTCCAACTCTGGATTCCAAGCTCTTAATCATCCCGACACTATTGTCAGAAATAACTGAAAGGAGAAGAGGCTGCTGGGGATGGAGGTTAAGAGTTTACAGTGGCTTTGAGACTACTACATTCCTAAACTTGTTCATCCTAAGTGTTCAAAAGAGAAGTACTCCAGGACTTTTCTGGTGGTCCGTCCAGTGGTTAAGACTCAGAGCTTCCAATGCAGGGGGTGCAGGTTCGATCCCTGGTCTGGGAAATAAGATCCTACATGCTCTGTGGCATGGCCAAAAAATTTTAAAATATGTAAAATTTTTTTAAAAAAAGGAGAGAGAGAGAAGTAATCCTCAAGACCAGCTGCTCCCTGGACTTTGTGTGTCTAGGGACTCCTAAGAGATTAGCTATCCTACTTCCACTTCTTCTATTACCCTTAAGCATTCTGATGAAAATACTTAGAGATTCCCCCAGGTGCCATAAACTTTTCATACTCAAAGGAGAATTTGATTATCCTCTGACTCCATCTGCCGGAGGGAGGGCTGGGAGATCAAAAGTACAAGCAAGGGAACAAGAGGTAAGAGAAGCCAGTGAACTACTGCCAACTTGCTCGTCAGTAAATGTGGTTCAGCCCTGGAGCCTTCCCGAAAGGAGTGAGTCACAGAACAGGCAGAGGATGAGGGATGCAGGGCGGAAGGGAGACTCACGTCAGGCCAAAGACAGAGACACAACTAGTAAGACAGGAGCTGTTTCCTTCTGTTCAAAGGAAAGCAGAAATCCCAGAAATGCAGAAGAGACCCTGACAGGGAAGGACAGCCCCTCAGGAGACGCAGGGTCAGACGAAGCAAGCAGGTTCTGGCTGCCTAATCCATGCTCCATCCGGGACCTTATGGTAATGCATGCGGCCGGGCACCAGGAGGACCACATCATATCATATTCTTGATGCTGCCAGGTGTCTCTCCAAACTGTGCCAGTGTGCTGGCTGGCTTGGAAGATAAGTAGATGGGTAGAAAAACGCAGTGGGAAACAGAGGCTCCCAAAAGAGAGGAAAGGTGACAGGAAGGTACTGAGGAAGGATACCTGTCCTGTGCTGGGAACAGTGATGTTCCAGCCTCGGCCCTCACAGCCCTCAATTTTCTTTCTAGAGCTATCTGCTGAGAGAAGTACCTGGACCAAGAACTGCCAGGGCCTGGTGTTGTATCTTTGGTGAAGAAGGACCTTCGCATCAATGTTAAATCCTTTCCTATCACCTATATCCCCTGACTACTAGAACCGGAGCAGAAGTTAAGGCCTTCAACTTAGCCTCCTACCATGCTGCAGTCAGCCAGCCAGGCCTGCTCCCAGCAATTCCGTTTGGACATCAAATAGGAAATAAACTCAGAATATAAACACAAGGCTGCAAGTTAGGCAGGTAGAACTGGAACAAAATCCACCCCACGTACATTCTATTCTCCGCCAACACCTGATAGCTCTTTCCTTAACTAAGTTTCTGTTCCAGAGAGAGAATTAACTCCAAGTATGAGGAACACTGGGCTGGAAGAAGCACAAGCTGGAATCAAGATTGCTGGGAGAAATATCAATAACCTCAGATATGCAGAGATATGCAGATGACACCACCCTTATGGCAGAAAGTGAAGAGGAACTCAAAAGCCTCTTGATGAAAGTGAAAGAGGAGAGTGAAAAGGTTGGCTTGAAGCTCAACATTCAGAAAACAAAGATCATGACATCTGGTCCCATCACTTCATGGGAAATAGATGGGGAAACAGTGGAAACAGTGTCAGACTTTATTTTTGGGGGCTCCAAAATCACTGCAGATGCTGACTGCAGCCATGAAATTAAAAGACACTTACTCCTTGGAAGGAAAGTTATGACCAACCTAGATAGCATATTAAAAAAGCAGAGACATTACTTTGCCAACAAAGGTCTGTCTAGTCAAGGCTATGGTTTTTCCCGTGGTCATGTATGGATGTGAGAGTTGGACTGTGAAGAAAGCTGATCGCTGAAGAACTGATGCTTTTGAACTGTGGTGCTGGAGAAGACTCTTGCGAGTCCCTTGGACTGCAAGGAGATCCAACCAGTTCATTCTAAAGGAGATCAGTCCTGGGTGTTCATTGGAAGGACTGATGCTAAAGCTGAACTGCAATACTTTGGCCACCTCATGCGATGAGTTGACTCACTGGAAAATACTCTGATGCTGGGAGTGACTGGGGGCGGGAGGAGATGGGGACGACAGAGAATGAGATGGCTGGATGGCATCACAACTCGATGGAGGTGGGTTTGAGTGAACTCCGGGAGTTGGTGATGGACAGGGAGGCCTGGTGTGCTGTGATTCATGGGGTCGCAAAGAGTCGGAAACGACTGAGCGACTGAACTGAACTGAAACCCTTAGGGAACACTCCCCTTGGTTTAAACTGAAGCCTAAAACAATGCATTGGGATCAGTTATCAGTTACACCCACCAAAAACTTCTGCAGGACAGAGTATCTGTAAGACAATCACCCTTTTAGGAAGAAGGATAAAGTACTGGAAGATGGGGCAGCTTCTTCCACCACTCTCTGAGCTGGCTCAAGGCCTCTGAATGAGTCATACCTGATAGTTCCTCATTTGCCTAAAACTGTATCCTTCTAATTCCCAGTCTCCACCCGCTTTGTCTGAAGAGGCTCCTAGGTAGGGGATGTGCTTGGAAACCAGCATGTGAAAATAGCCCCGATGCAACCAACCCTGTCAACCAACTATGAGACCCAAGGTGAGGGCCTAGGCCACGCTCATGGGGCTTAAAGAAGACAAGGTGCTCTAGTGCCTTGTCATGTCTGCATGGCCAAATTCATGACATAATAAGCATTTATAATGCATAGTCCTATGACCTCTGACTGACTGGTCAGGCAAAGAGGCAGAAATACCATGGGGCCCTGCCCTCTTCCCTGAGATTTATTGATTTACCCTAGCTGATTCAGATCTCACCTGAAACACAAATAAAACCAGTGGGCAAGATGAATCTGCACTGAGATGACTAAATAAGGTTTTAACTGAATGTATAAAAACTCTCATGAGAGAAAATGAAACCTTAACCCCAACGCTTCACCCCCATCTTTGTCAACACTTTCTTTAAAACAGTGAGGCTGGGCTGGATCACGTTACTAACAACACGAAACTGGAGATGTTCATTTGTCTTTAAGGTTCTCAATGATAAATTTGCTATGAAAATGAAACGTCAATTTAACTCAACAATGTCCCAGCCCAGAAATGGCCTGGGAAACCAGGGACTTGTCAATACTTGCTGCCCTACCACCTACCCTCACCCCAGGTTTGCCATGACCACAAGCAGCTAGGCCAGGGAACCATGGGCATCCTGTCTTGTCCCTGAGAATGCCGTTCCCTTGGTTCTCCTTGAACAACCTCCAGGTTTCTACAGGTGCACTGAGAGCAGTTTAGGGGAAGGGAACAAAGCCGCCAGGTTCACATGGGCTTTCTGAGAAGATTAAATGTCTGGATAGAGCCGAACACAATGCTGGACACAGCATGACTATTTCCTTTCACGCTCCCTTTGTTCAAGGAAGGGGCAAGGAGAAAACTGAATTCCACCACACCAAGCTCTTCTCTGTTAAGTGTCATGCAGTTAATACCAGATACAACATGTGTCTCTAAACCATCATGCAAGACTCAAGGACACAGCGGAAATCCAGAGAGGCAAAAGACAGGATTTTGCTACTTTATTATAGAAAGAATGGAATCCAAAGAGAACATCCTGCTTAGTCCCTCACCTCAAGGAAGGATCTCTCTTAAACCATTCTATGAATATCAATACATGAAAGAGACTCTTCCATTTGTGAAGAACTCCAGACTAGTTTTCATATAGTATTCCTCAGGAAGTCTGACTCCAATGTATTCCAGTCTTCTCTTAATCACTACATTATTATGGCATCACCTAACATTAAGCTTTCTAGGACTTCCCTGGTGGTCCAGTGGTTAAGAATCTGCCTGCCAATGCAGGGGATATGGGTTAAATCCCTGGTCCAGGAAGATTCCACATGCCTCGGGGCAACTAAGCCTGTGTGCCACAACTAGAGGGTAGCCCCCACTGTCTGCAACTAGAGAAAGCCTGTGGGCAGCAATAAAGACCCAGCACAGTCAAATAAATAAATATTTTAAAGAGTAATTAATTAATTAATTTGGGGAGAG
Source organism: Moschus berezovskii (assembly GCF_049115385.1). Lineage (NCBI taxonomy): Eukaryota > Metazoa > Chordata > Mammalia > Artiodactyla > Moschidae > Moschus > Moschus berezovskii. The sequence continues at coordinate 108,463,644 of NC_142463.1, read as the reverse complement.
GGAGTGGGGGAGTGGGCCATGTTGCATGGCTTGCAGGAGCCCAGGCCACAGCAGTAAAAGCCCAGAATCCTAACCACTAGGCCTCTAGGAAACTTCCAAGCTGTCTAATTTAAATCCTCCTTGCTGCAATGTTAAACCTGCTTTCTGTTCACCTGCAATGATAAAACCTGTGAACCACAGGTCACACTCTTCTGGATAAGAACTCTCAACATACTTGCTTACAGTTGTGCTCTTCTTTGGATTAAATCCCAACTCTTTTTAGCCCTGACTCAAAAATCTACTATTTAAAACCCTTTAAACCCCTTTTCACTCTCACAACTGCATTTTCTTGACTTTTAGCTTAATAAAGAAAGGACTTTATTAAGAGAGTGACCCATTTACCGAGTGAAAAGGCAGTTAGTTGTAACTATATTTGGAGAACAAGATGATCCAACCCTGGTCAAAGGGTCTGATACTAAACCAGTTAAATCAAAAGTTCCACCATTCTCTCAGATCACATCTGAGAAGGGAATATGGGGCCAGAGTAGGGAGTCTTACCTTCTGGGCTTGGGCTGGTTCGGTAAGGACAAGGGTGAAGAGGCCCAGGCAGATTTCCTCATGTTGCGGGGGGCCTTTGCATACCTGGGATAAGAGGAAAGAAAAAACTAGTTGTCACTCAAGAGAAAGTTCTTGAGCACAGCTGCTCCCAGGAAACTTGGGACTCTTGAGTAACCTGCAAAGGAGAATCATCAGCTAAAAGTGATGGGCATCTGTTTCAGGAGAGAGGTGGAAAGAAAGGATGGACCCATACTGCTTTCTCCAAGGCTTGATGAAGGCCAGAGGCAGAAAATGGAGTGTTTGAAAAAGGGTGGAAAATCCTACTCCACATCTTAACAGCCTTCAGTAGAGAGGGAGCCGCAAAGAAACATAGTCAAGACTTTGGGCAAATCACTGAACCCCTGGTATCTGTAAGGTGAAGACATAATAAGAACAACTACTAACAATAAATATTTATTGAACATTCACTGTGTGCCAGAAACTACTCTAAGTCCTTTCCATGTATTACTTTAAATCCTTCAACTTCAGAGACTGATTAAGAAATGTAAAAGATCAAATATGTGAGGATGATTTATAAAGAAAATTAGCCACCAGAGAACTGTCAGTTATTTTTTAAAGTTGTTATTTAATGATGCCTAAGGCTCCAAGAGATGGGACTCCCGGATTAGGAAAGACAGAGAGGAGCTGGGAAGCCTGGTTCAGGAAACCAAGACATTAAAATACTGAATTCTTTCTATCTTTCTGATCATGTCTGAAGCTTTCAAAGAAGCAGAAATGGATTCAGAGAGAGTATTATACTCACATAGGCATTGAGGGCATCATTGGCCTCTCTCTCTGAGACACCAGTAGTCATCGACGTCACAATGCTCATACATCTTTCCAATCTCTGTGAAGGGGTGAGAAAAAAATTTAGAAGCCTTCATACCATCACTTATGACATATTTCTGGTCCCAAAAAAGCTTTTTAAAAATTTAATTCACATCACATCTCCAAAGTAGAGAAAACCACTAGGCCATTCAGGTATGACCTAAATCAAATTCCTTATGATTATACAGTGGAAGTGATGAATAGACTTATTCACTGGGATTAGATCTGATAAACATCGCTTGAAGAACTATGGACAGAGATTCATAACATTGTACAGGAGGCAGTGATCAAAATCATCCCAAAGAAAAAGAAATGGAAGAAGGCAAAAGTGGTTGTCTGAGGAGGCTTTACAAATAGCTGAGAAAAGAAAAGCAAAAGGCAATGGAAAAGGGGAAAGATATACCCAACTGAATGCAGAGTTCCAGAGAATAGCAAGGAGAGACAAAAGATCTTCTTCAATGAACAATGCAAAGAAACAGAACAGAACAATAGGATGGGAAAGACTAGAGATATCTTCAAGAAAACTGGAGATATCAAGGGAACATTTCATGCAATGGGCATGATAAAGGACAGAAACAGTAAGGGCCTAACAGAAGCAGAAAAGATTAAGAAAAAGTGACAAGAACACATAGAAGAACTATACAAAAAATGCCTTAATGACCAGCATAACCACAATGGTGTGATCATTCACCTAGAGCCAGATATCCTGGAGTGTGAAGTCAAGTGGGCTTTAGGAAGTGTTACTACAAACAAAGCTATGGAGGTGATGGAATTCCAGCTGAGCTATTTCAAATCCTAAAAGATGATGCTGTTAAAAGTGTTGCACTCAATATGCCAGCAAATTTGGAAAATTTAGCAGTGGCCACAGGACTGGAAAAGGCCCATTTCCATTCCAATCCACAGGAAGGGCAATGCCAAAGAATGTTCAAACTACAGCACAATTGCACTCATTTCACAGGCTAGCAAGGTAACGCTCAAAATTCTCCAAGCTAAGCTTCAACAGTACATGAACCAAGAATTTTCAGATATACACACTGGATTTAAAAAAGGCAAAGGAACCAGAGATCAAATTGCCAACATCCATTGGCTCATAGAAGCAGCAAAGGAATTCCAGAAAAACATCTACTTCTGCTTCACTGACTATGCTAAAGACTGTGTGGATCACAACAAACTGGAAAATTCTTCAAGAGATGGGCATACCAGACCACCTTACCTGTCTTCTCAGAAACTTGTATGAGGTGAAGAAGCAACAGTTAGAACTGGATAGGGAAGAACTGATTGGTTCAAAATTGAGAAAGGAGTACAAGGGTACATACTGTCACTCTGCTTATTTAACTTCTGTGCAGAGTACATCATGTGAAACCCTGGGCTGGATGAATCACAAAGTGGAATCAAGACTGCCAGGAGAAGTATCAACAACCTCTGCTATGCAGATAATACCACTCTAATGGCAGAAAGTGGAAGAGGAACTAAAGAGCCTCTTAATGAGGGTGAAAGAGGAGTATGAAAAGCTTGCTTGAAACTCAACATGATAAAAACTAAGATCCTGGCTTCTGGTCCCATTACTTTATGGCAAACAGAAGGGGAAAAGTGGAAGCAGCGACAGATTTTCTTTCCTTGGGCTCCAAAATTGCTGTGGACAGTGACTGCAGCCACAAAATTAAAAAGATGCTTGCTCTTTGGAAGGAAAGTTGTAACAAACCTAGACAGTGTGTTAAAAAGCAGAGACATCACTTTACAGACAAAGGTCTGTATAGTCAAAGCTATGGTTTTTCCAGTAATCATGTACAGATGTTAGAGTTGGACTATAAAGAAGGCTGAGCACCGAAGAATTGATGCTTTTGAATTGTGGTGTTGGAGAAGATTCTTGAGAGTCCCTTGGACAGCAAGGAGATAAAACCAGTCAATCCTAAAGGAAATCAACCCTGAATATTTATTGGAAAGGCTGATGTGGAAGCTGAAGCTCCAATACTTTGGCCATCTGATGTGGAGAGATGATTCACTGGAAAAGACCCTGATGCTGAGAAAGGTTGAGGGCAAACAGAAAAGGTGTGACATAGGATGAGATGGTTGGATGGCATCACTGACTCAATGGATATGAGTCTGTGCAAACTCTGGGAGATATTGAAGGACAGGGTAGTCTGGTGTACTGCAGTCCATGGGATCACAAAGAGTCAGATACAACTGAGCGACTGAACAACAACACATCTCCAGACTTAACTACCAGTTTACAAGTCAAGTCACCATGGGGGTATAATCAGCAACATCCAGAAAGGGTAAACTATGACAGGCTTCCTGGTTTCTTTAACATTTAAATTGCAAGGGGAAAAGCAGGGAAGGGGAACCTCATGTATTAGAAGAGGCTTAAGTGAATTCTCTGGCAGTCCAGGGGTTAGGACTTGGCGCTTTCACTACCAGGGCCTGGGTTTGATCCCTGGTTGGAGAATTAAGATCCCACAATCCATGTGGCAGGCCAAAAAGAAAACCAAAAAACTTAAAATGACAACTCCTTGAACAGAATAAGGACCCATGAATCCATGCTGATAGATATATACATCCATGACAAATAAAGGAGGGAAAGCTCTTCCTTATAGTGGAATGCCAGCTAAAAACACAGAAGGAATGACGGAAGTAATAACTGATTCAGAGAGATATCATTAATGCTGAAACTAGAGGTGAAACTTTCACAAGAGAATATAGTCACTTAGGCTCAAAATACTTATTAATCAAAGAGAAAATAACTGAAGGGAATTCTGGAGGATAACATCTTAACCAAGCAATCAGAGTTAGTATCCCAAGTATCAAGACAAACTGACAGCTGAAATGTCAGACAACCCAAATTGAGAGATTCTATAAAATGACCGGCCTGTTAAAGTGTTTAAGGTGAAGGACAGAGACAGGACTGAGAATAAGAGACAGTACACCTAAATTCAACGTGTGATTCTGGGCGGCTGTAAAGGACATTACTGGGACAACTGGTAAAATATGAATATGTACTGTAAGTAATATTAACATACTGATGTTAAATGTTCCAATTTAGATAATAAAACAGGGATTATGTAACTGAGAATCCTGTGCTTAGGAAATACTCCTGGAAGTATTTAAATCTTAAGTGGCATGCGGCTGCAACTTATTCTCAAAAGGTTAAAATAATAATATATACACAAAATGAAAAGCAAATGCAGCAAATGTTAACAACTGGTGAGTCCGGAAGAAGAGTATGAGTTTTTCTATAAGTTTGAAATTATTTTAAAAGTTATTAAAAAATTAAAGGGACATGTCAACTGAATGCAGCAAAAGTGTGGTCCTTGTTTGGTTACTGATCTGAAAAAACCACTTACAAAAAGAATTTATGGGAATTCCCTGGTGGTCCAGTGGTTGGGAGTCTCTGCTTTGATGCTTGTGGGCCCAGGTACAATCCCTGGTCCAGGAACTAAGATCCCACAAGCCATGCCACATAGCCCCCCCAAAAAACCCCCAAAACAAGAAATCCAGTAAAGCACATGAGGAATTTAAGGGAAAAAAAAAATCTTAAAAAAAAAAAGGATTTATGAAACAGTCAATTTGAACAATGAGTATTTTATTACATTGAGGAATCATTAATATTTTAGGTAGGCATGCTATTGTGGCTAGGTTAAAAAGAAAAAAGTCCATCTCACATAGACATATATATGAAGTACCTATAGATGAGATGATATACCTTGTATTTGCCTCAAAATAATCCAGAGGAGACTAAAGGGAGATACAAGACTGCCATGTACTGATAAGTACTGTAGCAGAGTGATCGTTCGAGGGAAGTTACACTCTCTCTACTTTTTCATGGTTTAAATGTCCCTCCAAAAACTTAAAAAATAAACTTAAAAAAAAAAAGTGAGCATAAGAAAGAACAGAACTAGTGGAAAACAAAAGGCCAAACTACAACTTCCAGGGTCTCTAGTGAAACAAAGGTGAGGAGCACTGCATTAAAATCCAGGTGGGGCTAGTGGTAAAGAACCCGCTTGCCAATGCAGAAGACATAAAACAGAAGGGTTCACAAGGAAACCAGAATTGAAAGAGACATGTGTCCATCGGCAGATGAATGAATAAGAAAGCTGTGGTACATTTACACAATGGAATATTACTCAGCTATTAAAAAGAATGCATTTGAATCAGTTCTAATTAGGTGGATGAAACTGGGACCTATTATACAGAGTGAAGTAAGTCAGAAAGAAAAACACCAATATAGCATATTAATGCATATATATGGAATTTAGAAAGATGGTAACAATGACCCTATATGCAAGACAGCAAAAGAGACACAGATGCAAAGAACAGAATTTTGGACTCTGTGGGAGAAGGTGAGGGTGGGATGATTTGAGAGAATAGCATTGAAACATGTGTATTACCATATGTGAAACAGATTGCCAGTCCAGGTTCGATGCATGAGACAGGGCGCTCAGGCCCAGTACACTGGGACAACCCTGAGGGATGGGATGGGGAGGGAGGTGGGAGGGGGGGTCAGGATGGGTGACACATGTACACTGATTCATGTGAATGTATGGCAAAAACCACCACAATATTGTAAAGTAATTAGCCTCCCATTAAATTAAATTTTTTTTTAAAAAAGAGAAGGGTTCAATCCCTGGGTCGGATCGGGAAGATCCCCTGGAGGAAGGCATGGCAAGCCCCTCCAGTATTCTTGGCTGGAGAATCACATGGATAGAGGAGCCTGACGGGTTACAGTCCAGAGGGGTCGCAAAGAGTTGGACCCGGCTAAAGCAACTTAGCACCAGCATGCACCAAGGACCATTCTTAATTATAAAGGCAAACTCTGTAACACAATATGTGCTCAATATTCTAAGATTTTAGTCACAGATCCTGTTTCAAAGCATTTAATACTAAGGATAAAGAAAATATTGACAAAGTATATCTCATATTAGTCAGTGAGCCTCTTCCTAAACTACCTAAACTACTTCCTAAGTTTCTAAAAAGATCTTGTTGAGAACTACTGACAAATAAGGACATAGGAAAGAGGTCTAGGAATGAAAGACCATCATGTTTCTCTTTTGACCATCATCCTGAAGTTGTCTACATCCATCCCTACCTAAGAGCAGAGTAGAACTGAGTATTAAGACAAGGAGCTCCCAAAGCCAAAAAAAATTCAACCTAAATTAGGCTCAAAGCTGCTCAGGTTTGACAACGTCACTGTCCAACATCAGGTCTGACTATCCTCTAAATTAGGTCACATCAGCGTGCTTAGCCTTAATCAACAGCACCTGTGTACTTGTGAAAAGAAGCTGTGAGATCACATGAAAAGCTGAGCTGTAAATCTCACAACCCACCTCTCCCACAAACTCTGAGATCCATCATTACCTAGTCCAGCTCCTATATGATAAAGAGAGGGAAGAAAATAACCTCAGGTTGTATTTTCTCTTTGTAAGTTCTTATCCTTCTTCATCTAAGACAGTTATCACTTCCTCCAGTTGCTACATCCAGGCTGTTCTTGCTGGGCGCTCTGGGAGGCCCTGCTTACCCGGCCTAGGTTAACAAGCAGTTTCAGAGTGGAGGAAGACGGTGAGCAAGCAGCAGCACAGCATCATAAAATCCTAGACACCACTTTGTGATAAAAAGGAAGAAATCTCTGCGGAATCAACAGAGATGCGAGAGAAGTCAAAAGAGCAGCTGGCTGTGGAGCCAATGGACCAGCAAGGACCAGGAGAATCCCTCCACCACTTGTAAGCCTTGGGCTAATCTTAGGTGAGTTACCTAAATTACCAAAACTTACTTAACCTTTTACTTATAATACTCTGGTCTTCTTACTAAAAAAATAAGAGAAGGAGCCCATATAAGGCTGCTTTGAGGATTAAACAAGGTTAACATATGTGAAAGCACCTAGCATATAGCCTCAGTTGAATCAGACTCTATTCCATCTGTGAAGCTCAGCGATCACACAACTGAATCCATGAGGACCAGACCACCCTTCAGTGCCCCCTGCCACTACTTTTAATTGCATGTCCTCAGAGACTCCTGAAAACTGAGCCCTACACAGGACATTGGCAAATCCCTAACCAGGCTGAAAACCTTCCTCTCCTACTTTTGCCTTCTGTGAGAGAAGAGGAAAGAGTACAGGAGAGGGGAGAAAGCCTGACAGATGGACCCTGCACCAAGATCCTGGAGCAAAGCTGGAGGGCTGGCCTAGTTTCTCCCTGTGATGTAACAGAGACCTTGGACTGAACCAGGTTTCTCTAGGCCCCTCCTCGATATCTAAGCTCCGCTCAGAGGCCTGAGTCATTTCTATGGGTCACTGCCGAGTCAAGAAAGAAAACTGGCATCTTGGAACAGGGAGGCCTAACTAAGGATGTAGAATATGGGAGAGTCCAGAATTTGGATGGGTGAATAAAAGCAATGAGGAAAGAAATATGAGGGTCAGTTCTTCCCAGGCAATAGAAATATATAAAAGATACTGCTCTTCTTGAAATATAGAAATTACTTTCCCAAACAGAGATAAGTGAACTAATTACAAATCATTCAGAGTGACTGGAGGACCACATCTCCTCAGAGGGCTGTAGAAAGCCAGATCCCTACAATCAAGTAGTAGTAACCCTTCTTCCCCTCAGACAACCGAGGCCCTTAGTAAAGACGGAACCACACACGCAGTTGCCAACAACTGCTGGCAGAATGACTGTTCAGAGTAAGCCCTTCACGACAGCACCTCAGAGAGTTGAGTAAATATTTACCATCTCTAGGGGCTTCTAAAATAATTTTTCTAGTACTAAGACTACCTTACCATGGTTTCCATGACAGAAGCAGTAGATGGAGAGGGGGTGGAAAGCAGGGAGGCCTTCTAGTTTGCAAGTATATACCTGAAGCTGGAGACTAAAGTCTGAGGATTGCTCTAACCTCTGTATCTCCTGCTTCCTCCAGATAACATACAGTTTGCTAAAAATGACATTATTTAATGGCTTCCCAGGTGTTCACTGTAAAGAATCTGCCTGCCAAGCAGGAGACTCAGATTTGATCCCTGGGTTGGGAAGATCCCCTGGAGGAGGACATGGCAACCCACTCCACTATTCTTGCCTGGAGAATCCCCACGGACAGAGAAGCCTGAAGGGGTATAGTCTATGGGGTCACAAAGAGTTGGACATGACTTAGCAACTAAACAATAACAATAATAAATACTTAAATACTGTCCCCTTATGGGAAGTCAGTGGCCTTCAGAGACTAAAATTCAAAGGCTTAAGGAAAAGAGCTGATTTGATCTACAAAATCCCCAAGGACTCACATTAGTAAAGAGTTACTGAACAAACTGGGTTTCAAGTATTCTACAACCGAGAGTCGCTTGAAAGTGAAATGAGGATTTAAGGAGAAAAAAATCAGAAATGACTCAAAGCCCATTCCCTGGAGAATCTTCACAGACTGGATGCGCCTTGGAGAAAATCTGGAAAGGACATACCTCTAACCAAATGCAAAACTGATACCTGTCCAGAGCTTAAGAGGAGGTTCCAACTTGTTTGAGCCACAGCTCCTGCCTTTAGCCTTGCTTCAAAGTGGACAGGGTCCTTCTCCACACAGGAGTGACCAGGAGCTTTGAAGGCTTGTGAGATTAGGAGCTACGTGTTCTAAACGCCTCCAATCTTTGGCACTATTTTTATCTCATTCCTCAAATCTGGATGGGGATGGGCAAGAATTCCCCACTCAAAGAAAAGAACAGGGTCAAAGAGAAGAAAGGATATGACAAATGGTCCCTTGGGTAGAAGGATCACAGCCCCTGCCTGTGATGCTCCTCACCAGCACTTCACACTCCAGGCCTCTAAGGGCCTTTCCTCATCACGTCCAGATTACTCTGGTCTTTTCACAATCCTCACTGGGTTTTTGTCTTGTGAGTGTTAACTCAGTCTTTAGATGATAAGCTCTGGAAGGCAGGCCTTGGGTCTCCCTACTGTGTTCCTGGGCAATAGGTGGGACTATGCTGGAAACAACCAAGCCAGAACAACCAGAGATCAGTCAATACTAGGTTTTGAGTGCAGAGATGTGTGACGAGACCCAGAGGAAGAGGCCAGTAAGTCTTAACCTTAGTCACTCTGATCTAGTGGGAGCCACACACGAGGTTAGAAACTGGCAAGGCATGTTGGAAAATCCAGATGCAAAGGACAAAGGGCACAGAAGGAAAGGAGGAAGGCCAAGACAAGCTGAGAAACATCTACAGCGCAAAGGATATCAAGAAAACAAGGAGACCCTCCCTCCCCCTTCTCTCTGGAAACAGCTGAAAGTTCACTCTCAGACAGTTCAAAAGAGCAAATTGAAAATAAATGCTTTGTCTCTTATGACAGCCCCTTTTGCCACATTATTTCACTTACTAGCAAACATGTCACTCCTCGGGGAATAGGATGCTGTGGTACAAATTAGAACAGGATGACCCTTTCGGCAATCAGGGTGGGAAATAAACACTACCCTTGGGGTCTTTTCCCCTCCACCCAACTGGTGCAGTGATCAAAGGTAATCAACGACTTTCTTGCTACAATTCTAGAGGTCTAGTGCTAGAACCCAGGGCTCAATAAATACTTGGACAATGACAGTGGCCATTTCTAAACGTGTAGATAATTTAAAATGTCAGGCAATCCTGGCAAAGTCATTTGTATTTGTTTCGGGAATACATTACTTTTAGCATTGTTAGCTGCCTTGTTAGTGCAGCAGGTAGCACTCAAAAAATAGAAGCATTTTTTATGTTCCTAATTGAATTTACCTTAGCTGATAACAACAGGAGAAAACAAATTCTGATTCATTTCATACAGAATTACAAGGGAGAAGCATGATGGAAAGCGTTTCTGTGAACAAACATTTTTGATGGACAACCCACAAGGTTGCTGTCCAGGTGCTTCTTGATTCACAAAGCTCATTTTTGCACGTGTTCTGCCATCCTGCATCTGAACCAACATTCCTTCAAACTTACAGTATGAATTCCACCTATCTGCTTGACCACCCTCTAACATTCAATCAAGAGCCGTGACAAAGTCAGAAGCAGGGAAATTATCCATGAAGAGACAGAGCCTAATAATTTACTCGTCCCGTCCCCAGATAACCACTGAGTTGAATGTATTAGGTCTTACAAACAATCCAGCAATCATGTCACACTTCTCAGTCTCATATTCCTAAGTATGTCTCTTCATGTATAGCACAGGAAAGGGATAAATGATCAACTCTGGATTGTCAGGGACAGGGCAAGAGCAACAAGTGGGGGGTCATTTATGCAGTAGTCTAAAATTCCTATTCAGGCCCAAGGCATCAACTCACCCTACCCTCTTTCTCAGCATCTGTATGTTCCGTCCCTTGTGTTGTGAAGGACAGTCCCCTAGGTCCCATTCACCCGTAACAAAATACAACTCACTTTTCCTTAGGTCTTCCCTCATTCTAAATGCCCACTTAACATCACTGGCAACTGAGGGTCTAAATGAAGTCAACACTATCTAAGAGGAGGCTTCAAGGTCTAGTGCAAGCTGCTTTCAGACCCAGCCCCCAAACACCTACACACACATACATTACTCAACACATGACCTGACTGAAACAGGGTTAAATATTAATTATAGCTGTGGCCTATATGTGAATGTCAAAAATAAATCCAGTAGATCTGGATGCTATATCCCTTGCTCATCAACACGCTCCCCCCACCATTTTCACAGTAGTGGCTGCTGTTGCTATGACAACCTGTCCAGGAAGTTGGCCCACACTTCTTCCTTCAGGAGCAGGAAGTCAGGAGCAGTGTTTGTGTTGCCTTAGAAAAAACTTTAAGGCCTCCTCCCCCACCCCCACCCCAAATCCGCTCCAGTATCCCTCCTCAACCCCATTTCTTAACTCCCTTCCCCACCCCCCACACCTACCTCCTCTAACTCATCCTTGGCATCCAAACTGGTTGAAAGTAGCAGCCTCCCCCCTCCTGGGGCTCCTGCTCCCGCTCCTCCTCCACCTCCCGCTGCTCCCGAAGCAGCTGCTGCTGCTGCCCCCTTTCCCTTCTGTAACTCCATGGCTGCAGCCGGGAGACGGGAAAAGGCCCGGGAGTGGATGGGTAGGAAGTCCTAGAAACGGGGAATCTAGGACTGACAAGGACTGGGGGCAACAGGGACAAGGGGAGGAGGGATTAGGGTCCCTGGCCTCTGCACTCGTCCCTCCTCTGCGAAAGGGCGCTCCTGTGCAGGAGGCGAAGGCAGGCGGGCCTCTAGGTCGTGCCTCTGCACTGGCAGTGCTAAGGAAACGCCGTTAGCTCCCAGTATGCAGGGCTAAGGGTCTGCGCCCCTACGGGAAGTGTAGGAGAGGCTTCTGTCCCTGAAGAAATGGAAGAGGAGCCCTTTCTGGCTTCTGACCCTAAGAGAAGCTGGGAAAACCTTAAGTTTCTACCTCAGGAGGTGGGGGGGGGGAAGGAGTCCTGCCCCTTAAGTAGGGGGTAGGAATCCTTCCTGGCTGATGCCCCAAGGGTTGGGGAGCGAGGTTCCTTTGGTTCCGGCCCCCAGGGGGTGAGGGTGAGGCAGTTAGCGCTATAGGAGGACACGGACGACCAGCTTCTCCCTACACCACACAGACGCGGCCATGGTGGAAGGGCGGGGGGCGGGAAGGCCGAGAGCGACGGCGGGGGAGGGGGAGGAATCGTGGAGGCCTGCGCCGGAAGTGAGCAGTCGCGGTCCCTGCGTTCGCCAATAGCGGCCTCCGCGGTGGCTCTCAGTCTCGAAGGACTAGGCAGAAGTCGGCCCGCAGGCCTTTACCCCGGCTGCCAATGGTATAGAGCAGAAGAGAAACCAGTCTGATGGACAGCCAGAGTGTCCAATCATATTCCTCTCCTGCTCTCGGAGGGCGGGTCGGAACGACTTCCTGGGGGTGGGGTGGGTGTGCGAGATCAGGAAGGAGAGAGGCTGCGCCTGCGTGGGTTGACGCGCGTGCGCGGCGCTGGCCTGCGCCCTCTTTTCCTCCGTCGTTTAGAAGCTAGGGTGGTACTGGAACCAGGGCACTATTCGTCCCTAAGTCACTTTGGGAAGCCCGAATCCCAGTTGTGAATTGACATAGCAGGGCCAAGGAGCAGAACCCTGACCCTTAAGTAGTGTTAGAGCAAATGCCATTGGATGGTGTGGAGCCAGCCCCTGGAGCTAAGAGTATATGTCACACAAGCTATTGGAAGCGTCCATGCAACTGCAATTATCAGCCAGACACTGAGAAAAAAAAAAAGCATGGACCCACTTTTGCACACCGCTCATTAGAATCGTGCACTGATTCATTATTAGAAAGGCTTCTGGAAGCTCTGTATTGTCCTGCTTTATCTGTGTTCGTGTCAGCATTTGCCCCTAGCAATCCAGTGTGGAAGCTTGTTTTTGACATTCTTTTCCCTCCCATAATTCAGTCAGTAAAGGCTTTTTATTAGAAATGTTTCTGGAATTTGTTCTTCTCTGGCCTATATATGTGGGTATGTGTGTGTGTATATACATATATATAGGAAATGGCAACCCACTCCAGTGTTCTTGCCTGGAGAATCCCAGGGATGGGGGAGCCTGGTGGGCTTCCATCTATGGGGTCACACAGAGTCGGACACGACTGAAGTGACTTAGCAGCAGCAGCAGTATATCCTTAGGGATTACAGTGAATTCAAGCCCATTCAACATCATGCCACTTCTCTAATCATACTAAACTACTCTCAGACACCTGAATTTCCCAAATCCTTAGTAGAATTTATGTGACTCACCCTACCTAATCAATATAGTTTCCCAAGGCTTATTTTTACAATTATTATAATTTAAAAACCTGTAATAAAGATTCATAACTGCAAAATAGAAGGAACCCTCTTTTTTCCCTTTCACCCCATCCAGTCTCACTTCTCTTGAGTCATCAGTGTTACTAATTTGTTGTATATCTTTCTCTACTTTTTAAAAATACATAAACACATATCCACAATTTTTTGGTTGTTTTCATTTGTTTTTTTTTTAACAAAAATAAAATTGTTTTACAATTTCTGTCTTATTGCTCAATTAGTATTTCTATCCTGCCCATTTTTTTCTCCCAAATCAAAATATGGAAATTAACTTCATTCTACCTAACAACCTCAAAATATTCCCCTCCTCTCTTGTGGAGAAATTGAGCTCTTCCCTGATGCTGCCTCCACCTAGCTGATTTCCAGAAGGAAGGACCTTCCATTTGTCAAAATCCACCCACTGTTAGAGGCAATTGAGGTTAAAAATAGTAAGGTGTTTTTTTTTTTTTTTTTCTCCCTTGGCAGGGGAAGCTATAGTTACCATTAATGAGAATCAAATAATAAGGCCCTAGAATCAAGAAAAAATTAAAATGAAAAGACTCACAGTGCTGCAGAAAGTTCCTCCATCAAAGAAAAAACAAATCAGTGCCTAATAATCCTGAGAGACTTTTTGGCTTGACAATAAAGGAATCTCCCTACCTCAGAGAGAATGATGAATTACAGGGTTTGGGTAAAGACTAAAAAGGCATACTTATAAAATTTATAAAAACATAAAGCTGAAGAAGGAAATGGCAACCTATTCCAGTATCCTTGCTTGGGAAATCCCATGGGGAGTCTAGTGTGCAATGGTCCATGGAGTACAACAGGCCTGGACATGGCTTAGTGACTAAACAACAACAAATGGCAGTTCTAGCCAATGTATGAGAACAAAAACTTGTAAGGAATTAGGGGCTGAAACCAAAATGCTGTTGTTTACAGATGTGAATGTCTATTTAGAAAAACCAAAATAAACTGCAAGCAAATATTTAAACTAAAAAAAAAACAAAAACATAGAGCTGAGACTAGTAGCTAATAGACCAGATTACCATATAGCACTGAAAATGTTATTAATGAATTCAGAGATTGAACTAACAGAACATGAAGTTATTTAATAATGGAAAGTGTGCTTACTTGTATGCCCAGGCCTAGGCTAGAAAGGATTTAAAACAGGGATAAATGTGAGTTCCTGAAATTAATATTTAAAAGTTAGTGAAGTGAGATAGGCAAAGATTTCTTTTTAAAAAGATTTATTTATTTTTGGCTGCACTGGGTCTTCATTACTGTGCATGGGCTTTCTCTAGTTGTGGAGAGCGGGGACTTCAGCAGTTTCATCATGTGGACTTAGTTGTCCCAAGGCGTGTGGAACCTTCCCAGACCAGGGATTGAACCTGTATCCCTTGTATTGGCAGGTGGATTCTTAACCACTGGACCACCTGGGAAGTCTGCAAAGATTTCCTAATAGATACAAAAATCATAATGGAAGGATGGATGAACTGGACTTAATTAAAATTAATATCTGTTGGACTTTCTTGGTCCAACTTCATGCCAACACAACATGGTGCAACTTGGTGCCACTAAACCTGTGCACCGAACTACTGAGCCTGCGCTCTAGAGGGCATGTGCTACAACTGCTGAAGCCTCCATTCTTCACACCTAGAGAAAGCTCACTCGCAGCAACAAAGACCCAGCACAGCCGAAAATAAATAAATAAATAAAAATTTTTTAAAAAATTAAGCACTGTTCATTAAAAGATGTCATTAAAAGGATAAAAGACAAGCCATGAACTGGGAGAAAATATCTGTAATACACATATCTGATAAAAACTGTCATCACAAGATGATATTAATAGGTAGGTAGATAGAGATATATAAAACACAGGAAACTCTCATTTGAAAAGTGGACAAAAGACATAAGCTGGCAGTTCACAAAAAAGGACATCCAAATGGTTAAAAACACATGAAAAGTTTGTTAATATCAAGTCATTAGGACAATATTAATTAAAATTATAAAGTGATACTGGAAATTCTAGCCACAGCAATTAGAAAAGAAAAAGAAACAAAAGATACCCAAATTGAAAAGGAAAAAAATAATATTATATCTATGCATAGATGAAATCCATAACCCCATATAGAGGAAACCCCCAAAGAATCCACAAGAAAGACCGTAGAAGTAATAAATGAATTCAGCAAACTTGTAGGGTACAAGATCAACACAAAAAGCTCCAGGTCTTTCTGTATAACAGCAGTGAATAATCTGAAAAGGAATTCAAGAAAGCAATTCCGGGAATTCCCTGGCTGTTCAGTGGTTAGGGCTCTGAGATTTCACTGCTGGATCCTGCAAGCCACATGGTGTGCCAGAAAAAAGAAAAACAGCAATTCCATTTATAATATCTTCAAAAGAACAAAATACCTAGGAATAAATGTAAACAAGGGAGTAAAACACTTGCACACTGGAAACTACAAATTATTGCTGAAAGAAATTAAAGATTATCTAAGCAAATGGAAGATATCCTATGTCCATGGGTAAGAAGACAATATTGAAGTACTAAACAAAGCAATTGACCTACAGATTTAATGTAATCTCAATAAAAATTCCAAAGCTTTTTTTTTGGTAGAAATGGAAAAGTCAATCTACAAACTCACATGGAATTGCAAGGGTCTCTGAATAGCCAAAATAATGTTGAGAGAGAAAAAAAGAACAATGTCAAGGACTCACACTTCCCATTTTTAAAATGACTACAGTAAGCTATAGTAATAAAAACAGTGCTGTGTTGGCATGCGGATAGACATATAGATCAAGAGAATAGAATTGAGAGTCCAGAAATAAAATAATAAATTGATAGCTAGTCAATTAAAAGACTGTTTTGGTTGTGCTGGGTCTTCGTTGCTGTGCGCAGGCTCTCTCCAGCTGTGGAGAGCTGGGGCTGCTCTGACGGTGCACAGGCTTCTCACTGCAGTGGCTTCTCTTGCTGCAGAGAGCAGGCTCTAGGACACACGGACTTCAGTCGCTGTGGCTTGTGGGCTCCAGAGCACGGGCTCAGTAGTTGTTGCACATGGGTTTTTGCTCCGAGGCATGTGGAATCTTCCCAGACCAGGGATAGAACCCGTGTCCCTGCATTGGCAGGTGGATTCTTATCCACTGTACCACTAGGGAAGTCCCAATAGCTAGTCAATGTTTGACAAGGGTGCCAAGTTCATACAGTGGGGAAAGAACAGTCTCTTCAACAGACAATGATGGGACAACTGGATTTCCACAGGCAAAAGAATGAAATTGGACCCCTACTTCACACCATTTACAAAAATTATCTCAAAGTGTACCTACAATCTAAATATGAGAGCTAAAACTGTAAATCTCTTAGGAGAAAACATAGGACAAAATCTTCATGACACTGGATTTCAAAATGGATTGATTCTGAGATATGATACCAAAAGCATGAACAACAAAAGGAAAAAGAAATAAACTCGATATCATTAAAATTTAAAACTTTTGTACACCAAAGGATATTATCAAGAAAGTTAAAAGACAACACATAGAAAGGGAGAAAATATTTGCAAGTCATATGAGAGTTTAACATCCAGAATACATAAAGAACTCCTAAAACTCAAAAACAAACCCAATTAGAAAACGGGCAGAAGACTCAAATGGATATTTTCCCAAAGAATATATATAAATACAAGCACATGTACAGTAGGTCAACATCATTAGTAATAAGGGAAATACAAATCAAATGCATGTTACAACATGGATGAACCTTGAAAACAATATGCTGAGTGAAATAATCCAGATAGGAAAGAGTAACTATTACATGATTCCACGTATATGAAATATCTAGAGTAGACAAATTCATAAAAGTAGAAAGTAGATTAGAGGTTACCAGGAATAAGGGAGGTGGGAATAGGGAGTTATTCTTTAGTGGCTGTAGATTCTCTTTTTGAGGTGATGAAAACATTTTGGGAATAAAGGTGATGGTTATATAATGTCGTGAATGTAATTAATGCCGCTGACTTATACACTTAAAAATGGTTAAAACAGTAAATTTTGTGTTACATGTATGTTACCACAGTAAAAAAAAAAATCTTTAAAAACTACAATGAAAAAATAACCTTTGACAAAAATCATAGTAACAAGGATTTAAGCAAGAATATGAGAAACCCAAATTGAGGGACAGTCTACAACGTAACTGGTCATATAAATATATATGACATTTATTACTATTATTTATTGATTGAAGTCAGGAAATTTACTGCTATCTAGTCTATATAAGCATGTATTCAAATTTTTCCAACTTCCAATTGTCTCAATGATGCATATTATAGAAAACATTTTTCTTCAGTCCAGGATCCAGCCCAGGATCACACATTATGTCCAGTTCTTATGTCTCCATGGTATTTGTTTTTTGATTCATGATATTTTTTTATCTAGAAGAGTTCTTCAGTCTTAAATCTAAGAGACTTAACATTTTGGACAGACCGGTTACGTTGTAGAATGTTCCCAGACCACCTGACCTGCCTCTTGAGAAACCTGTATGCAGGTCAGGAAGCAACAGTCAGAACTGTACATGGAACAACAGACTGGTTTCAAATAGGAAAAGGAGTACGTCAAGGCTGTATATTGTCACCTTGCTTATTTAACTTATATGCAGAGTACATCATGAGGAACGCTGGGCTGGAAGAAGCACAAGCTGGAATCAAGATTGTTGGGAGAAATATTAATAACCTCAGATATGCAGATGACACCACCCTTATAGCAGAAAGTGAAGAGGAACTCAAAAGCCTCTTGATGAAACTGAAAGAGGAGAGTGAAAAGGGTGGCTTGAAGCTCAACATTCAGAAAACAAAGATCATGGCATCTGGTCCCATCACTTCATGGGAAATAGATGGGGAAACAGTGGAAACAGTGTCAGACTTTATTTTTGGGGGCTCTAAAATCACTGCAGATGCTGATTGCAGCCATGAAATTAAAAGACGCTTACTCCTTGGAAGGAAAGTTATGACCAATCTAGATAGCATATTCAAAAGCAGAGACATTACTTTACCAACAAAGGTCTGTCTAGTCAAGGCTATGGTTTTTCCCGTGGTCATGTATGGATGTGAGAGTTGGACTGTGAAGAAAGCTGATCGCCGAAGAATTGATGCTTTTGAACTGTGGTGCTGGAGAAGACTCTTGAGAGTCCCTTGGACTGCAAGGAGATCCAACCAGTTCATTCTAAAGGAGATCAATCCTGGGTGATCATTGGAAGGACTGATGCTAAAGCTGAAACTGCAATACTTTGGCCACCTCATGCAACGAGTTGACTCACTGGAAAAGACTGATGCTGGGAAAGGTTGGGGGCAGGAGGAGAAGGGGACGACAGAGAATGAGATGGCTGGATGGCATCACCGACTCTGTGGACATGAGTTTGAGTGAACTCCGGGAGTTGGAGAGTCGGACACGACTGAGCGACTGAACTGAACTGACTGATGCTCACATAAAGAAACTTGGTAAGAACAAACAAAAGTTAATAAAAGTGCTTACTTATATTTACACGGATGTAGATGACAATGGGACAGATGCAAGAGAAATTTTTCACAGTGTATCTTCATATACACATTTTATTTTTTAACTGTGTAATTGCTGACTTTAAAATTCAACTAGTTTAACTTAAAAGAGGCTATAAGGGGCTTCCCTGGTGGCTCAGTGGTAAAGAATCTGCCTGCCAGTGCAGGAAATGCAGGTTCAATCCCTGGGTTGGGAAAATCCCCCGGAGAAAGAAATGGCCAAACACTCCAGTATTCTTGCCTGGGAAATCCCATGGACAGAGGAGCCTGGCAAGCTACATACAGCCCATGGGATTGCAAACAGTTGGGCACGACTTAGCAACAACCATATGCACTAGTAATTCTGCTTCCGGATATTGAGATGAAGGAAATGACAACATTAAGTTGAAAAGACATATGTATCCCCACACGCACTGCAGCACTATTTAAAATTGCCAAGATATGGAAACAACCCAAGTTTCCGTTAACTTAATGGATAAAGAAAATGTGGCATGTATATTTAATGGAATATTATTTGGCCATGAAAAAGAATGTAATCTTGCTATTTAAGACAACAAAGGACTTCCCTGGTGGCAGAGTGGATAAGAATCCCCCTGTCAATGCAGGGGACACAGGCTTGATCCCTGGTCTGGGAAGGTTCTACATGGTGTGGGGCAACTAAGCCTGTGACCACCATGACTAAACCCTGCATGCTCTAGGGCCCCAGAGCCACAACTAATAAGCCCCTGTGCTGCAACTGCTGAAGCTCGTGCAGCTAGAGCCCCTGCTCTGCAACAAGAGAAGTCACCACAATAAGCCTGCTCTCCGCAACTAGAGAAAGCCTGCATGCAGCAACGAAGACCCAGTGCAGCCAAAAAAAAAAAAAAAAACAAAGCACACAACATGGATGGACCTTCAGGACATTATGCTAAGTTAAATAAATCAGAGAAAGACAAATACTGTGCACTCACTTATATGTAAACTCTAAAACAAGCAATAACAATTACAAAAATTTAACTCATAGATACAGAGAACAAACTGGTAGTTGCCAGAGGTGGGAGTGCAGTGGCAAAATGGCCAAACGGTACAAACTTACAGTTATAAAATAAATAAGTAACGGGTACGTAATGCATAGCAGGGTGACTATAGTAAATGACACTGTATTGTCTATCTGAAAGCTGCTGAGAGAGTAGATCTTAAAAGTTCACACAAGAAAAAAACTGTGACTCTGTATGGTAATGGCTGTTAACTAGACTTATTGTGGTGATTATTTTGCATTGTATACAAATATTGAATCCTTATGTTTTATACCTGAAGCTAGTATATCGATTATATCTCAGTTAGGAAGTGGAGAGGTGCTGTGATCTCCTGGGAACTGGATCCTGGCAAATTTTAGAGGTGATGTGTGAGTGTGTGTGTTAGTTGCTTAGTCGTGTTTGATTCTTCGTGACCGAACGGACAGTAGCCCGCCAGGTTCCTCTGGCTCCTCTGTCCATGGAATTCTCCAGGCAAGAATATTGGAGTGGGTTGCCATTTCTTTCTCCAGAGGTGAGGTAGGGAAGGTGATTGATATAGGCTGGATATGGAAGAGGTAGACTTTTTTTTAGATTTATTTATTTATTTGGCTATGCTGGGTCTTCACTGAGGTACATTGCAGTGGCTTCTCTTGTTGCAGAGCATGGGCTCTAGGCACACGAGCTCAGTAGTTTTGGTACACAGATTTTAATTGCTCTGCGATATGTGGGATCTTCCTGGATCAGAGATCAAACCCATGTCTCCTGCATTGGCAGGCAGACTCCAAACCACTAGACCACCAGGGAAGCCCAAAGAGGGAGATTCCACATGGAGCTTAGGCTTCAGAGCTACTCACTTTCACTGATTGCTTCCAAGGCCCTGGAAGAGGGTCTAGCAATGTGCTCACATGTATTTGTAAAATTTGCAAAAGGGAGATATTTTAACTATAATTTGCTAAGACTACTCTTTCACTCTGGCCCCTCTACAAGCCTCCCCTTCTGTTGTATAGTATGAAAATGGGCATAGGCATTTTGATGATCTGGCTAAGGTGAGGTTGAGTTAGCACTACATTTTAGTGGAGTTCAGTTGTATATATTGACATAGTTTGCAGTCACTTTCATACACAGTTATTGAGAATCATTTCCATGTAGGACCAGCTTTCAGGAGGAGTCTACCATGGTCAAAGCAGGCTCTTCCAACATGATGACAGGAACGGGACCAGAGGCTATATAAACACAGCGTGTGAACATAGCTTTTATGCTGAGCATTGGAAGCACATGGTTAGCAGAGGAGAAACAAGATTCGAAATATACAGAGCCAGAAAATAGTCTATGGAAAATCCTCCCAATCATCAGATATATAAAACTGTAAAGGGAGAATTCAACTTTCACTGATAACTAGTCAAGACAGAAGTTCTCTCCTATCAGGAATATATTCAGTTATCTAACACACTAAGTGAACTAAATCAGAAAAAGACAAACATCATATGATATTGTATATATGTAGAATCTAAAATATGACACAAATGAACGTATCTATGAAACAGAAACAGACTCACAGACATAGAAAACAAACTTACCAAAGGCAAAAGGGAGTGAAGGAGGGATAAATGAGGAGTTTGGGTTAGCAGATACAAGCTACTATATATAAAATAAACAACACGGTTCTATTGTGTGGCACAGGGAATCATATTCAATGTCTTGTAATAAACAATAATGGAGGGACTTCCCTGGGTGTCCTGTGGTTAAGAATCCACCTTGCAATTCAGGGGATGCTGGTTTGCTCCCTGGTCGGGGAACTAAGGTCCCACATCCTGTGGAGCAACTAAACCTGTGCCCTGTAACTATTGCGCCTGGGCGCCAGAACTGGAGAGCGTGTGTGTGTGTGTGCCACAACAAAAGATCCCATAGGACGCAACTAAGACTCAATGAAACCAAATAAAGAATAATAAATGGAAGAGAAAAAAGATAGTTATTTTTCTAGATTTTGGTATGTTTGCATGTTTGTCAGCTTTTGGAAATTTAAAATTTGCAAAATTTTTAATTTTTAACTTTATCTTCACATTCTAATTAAATATTTCATCCCTAATTTTGTATTGTCTTTCTTAAAGAGGATCCACCAAATTGTATAAGATTCCAGACCCACAAAACCTGGATCCATCCTGGCTGGTGGCTGGCTGGAGAGGGAATCTGAGGAGACAGTAAGCCCATTTAATGAGTTTTTAGGTAGGAATATTGTGCTATCACATGGCTCACAGCCTTGTCTAACTCAGTGAAACTATGAGCCATGCCAAGTAGGGCCACCCAAGACAGACAGATCATGGTGGAGAATTCTGACAAAAAGTGGTCCACCGGAGAAAGGAATGGCAAACCATCTTAGTATTCTTGCTCTGAGAACCCCATGAACAGTATGAAAAGGCAAAAAGATATGATGACACTGAAACATGAACTCCCCAGGTCAGTAGATGTCCGATATGCTACTGGAGAAGAGTGGAGAAATACCTCCAGAAAGAATGAAGAGGGTGAGCCAAAGCAAAATGACACTCAGTTGTGGATGTGACTGGTGATGGAAGTAAAAGTCCAATGCTATAAAGAATAATATTGCATAGGAACCTGGAATGGTAGGTCCATGAATCAAGGTAAATTAGAAGTGGTCAAACAGGAGATGGCAAGAGTGAACTCTTTTTAGGAATCAGTGAACTAAAATGGACTGGAATGGGTGAATTTAACTCAGATGACCATTATATCTACTATTGTGGGCAAGAATCCCTTAGAAGAAATGGAGTAGCCCTCACTGTCAACAAAAGAGTTCGAAATGTAGTACTTGGGTGCAATCTTAAAAATGACAGA
The DNA here is from genome assembly GCF_049115385.1 of Moschus berezovskii. Lineage (NCBI taxonomy): Eukaryota > Metazoa > Chordata > Mammalia > Artiodactyla > Moschidae > Moschus > Moschus berezovskii. The sequence goes on along the minus strand of NC_142463.1, from coordinate 108,441,118 downwards.
ATGATCTCTGTTCGTTTCCAAGGCAAACCATTCAATATCACACTAATCCAAGTCTATACCCCAACCACTAATGTAAAAGAAACAACTCGAACAGTTCTATGAAGACCTACAAGACCTTCTAGAACTCATACCAAAAAAGATGACTTTTTCATTACAGGGGACTGGAATGCAAAAGCAGGAAGTCAGGAGGTATCTGGAGTAACAGGCAAGTTTGGCCTTGGAATACAAAATGAAGCAGGGCAAAAGCTAACAGAGTTTTGCCAAGGGAATGCACTGGTCATAGCAAACACCCTCTCCCAACAACACAAGAGCCGACTCTACACATGGACATCACCAGATGGTCAACACTGAAATCAGACTGATTATATTCTTTGTAGCTGAAGATGAAAAAGCTTTGTGCAGTTAGCAAAAACAAGACCAGGAGCTGACTGTGGCTCAGATCATGAACTCCTTTACTGCCAAATTCAGACTTAAATTGAAGAAAGCAGGGAAAACCACTAGACCCTTCACGTATGACCTAAATCAAATCCCTTGCAATTGTACAGTGGAAGTGACAAATAGATTCAAGGGATTAGGTCTGATAGAGTGCCTGATGAACTATGGATGGAAGTTTGTACATTGTACAGGAGGCAGTGATCAAGACCATCCCCAAGAAAAAGAAATGCAAGAAGGCAAAATGGTTGTCTGAGGAGGCCTTACAAATAGCTGAGAAAAGAAGAGAAGTAAAAGGCAAAGGAGAAAAGGAAAGATATATCCATCTGAATGCAGAGTTCCAAAGAATAGCAAGGAGAGATAAGAAAGCCTTCCTTAATGATCAACGCAAAGAAATAGAGGAAAACAATAGAATGGGAAAGACTAGAGACCTCTTCTGAGAAGGCAATGACAACCCACTCCAGTACTCTTGC